>NC_090935.1:1122609531-1122912561 GCF_040938575.1 Ambystoma mexicanum | reverse complement strand
AATGTCGCCAGGCTGATTATGATAGTTGATTTTTGTTTTTCACATTCTGAATGTATCAAGGACTGTAAGAGTGTACATTGTTTCTTTTTCCCTCGTTCCCTCCCTTCCTTGAAGCGCTTTGAAACACATTGTGTATAGGCGCTATACAAATAAACTATCAATATCAATATCAGGAGTAAGCATGCTTCATTTAGGGTCTGACTCATTTCAACTCATAACGATTTGGCATTGGCCTAGTCAAATGACTGATGCGATAAATGCTTCATAAAAGCAGGTTCTTACTTTCACACCATATGCTTCTTTATACATCTGCCTACCCGGTCGTTGGTTAGGAGGACCGCCCCAGCAGGTGTTCTCTATACCTGCCCTGATGGGAGCTTACCTTCTTCCTGGCCTGTTGGTCTTTGCAGGAGTGTGCCTTCACGTGCTTCCTCAACGAGCTGGGATCCGTGTAGCGTTTGGCGCACCCTTGAATCTGACACGCATACGGTTTCTAGAGATGGAAGACAGGAAAGATGTGGTTGTCAGCACACCATAGCATCACTTAAAGAGTTGCCCTAGCCATTACTGTGCACGAGGGCCAATTGACTTTGTCGTGAGACTTCAAAACAAAGAATCAAGTAACGGTATCAATAATGCTATCCACTGCATTTAATTTGTACGTTAACATTCCCTGTTGAAAGACCTAATTATTCAGACAAGTAACTTACAATGACGTCCCCCTTTGCAATGGTTAGGTTAGAACCTAGTAAAGCTCCTTGCCACACAGCAGAGTGTTTTGTAAGAAACCTGCCTCAGAGACAGAAAGAACAGAGAGAAAAGGTTAGTTCAGCACGAGAAAAAGACAGGCGGAAAACACAAGAGTATGCAAGAACATTTATAGTAAGAAACACAGATAAGGAAGCTTACTTTAGAAAAATAGGATGGTATTCAGATTGTCTGGGGGCTCACAGAGAAGTATGCTCTTGCTTCCCTTTAAGTGTTTTAACAGCGTTGAAAGATTAATTGTACATATCTCCACGTAGCTTATGGTAGAAAGGAAAAAGTGGAGAAGGTGACTGTTGCTATGGTGTTCTTCCACTACCTCCCACTCCATGCTGACAGCTCCTGGCAGCGCTCTCAAAGAGACTGTACGTATGTGTTTGTACTTATATGCACCAAGAGACAGTCCCTGCCCAAGGGCTGTATGCTATGGATCTCACCAGTGCAAACAAATACAACAGCAAAAAAGAAGGGTTCATTAAGTCTGATACACGAAGGCCTTTATGGCAAAACCATCTATGAACCATTCAAGAGCAGTACACGTGTAATGCTGCGCAGTAGATGTTAAACAAAGAAACAAACTCTGACGCAGTTTCTTATCCTAATTCTCTGAACACGATCGACGCGGAATGGTGCTCTTGGCCAAAGTGACGGATTGGTGTTTTCTCGCTTGATAATTAAGAATGTTCTTATGTTTTGATTCTATTTTCTATTCAGGTGGGCCGAGAAAGTCGTTTGCACTTTTCACAGTTCAGTAGGTCTTTGCTTAAGCACCTATTAAATGCATTACAACTTTTAAAATAGGCAGGCAACCCATCAGAAAAGGTACACGCTCAGGAAATATGTGAGTTCTTGTGTGCATAGTTGTTCTCTTTCCCCATTAAAAGTGCAGGCCAACAAGTTCCAGAACGAGAAGCAAATCAAAGCGGCAAAGCTGCTTCTGGCACGATTTCTTTTTAACTACGCTTTGTTTCAAGTCAAATCTGTTTGATTCACTGAGCCCGATTCACAAACATAATTTTCCACTTGTGCATGCACATGCGCAACAACCTCCCTCCTCGGTCCCCCGTCCTCCCTCTCTCTACCTCTCCTTCCCACCTCCACCTCTCCGCACTCTCCCTCAATGGTTCTCTCAATCTCCCCTATCTTCTCTAATTGACATTCTATCCCCTATCCTATCGCTCTGACGGAATCTGGAAGGAAAAAGTTCCAAAATGATCTCTCCAATCCCAGCCTACCCATCGCTGACATCCAGGCATACTCTCACTGACATCCTCTTTGTCGTTCCTTCGGTTTCCCTTATGGTTTCTGTGATCTCCCCTTTCTCTTCCTCTCCCATTAATGGTGGTACCCATTGGGAGGTACTCGTGGCATCCTTACTGTCCTCCAGGGTCATCATTAACATCTACCGCAGTGACACTGTCATGGTCCAGGGCTCTCAGCCCAACCTCCTCCTTCTGGACAGTCATCTGTCTCACATCAACTTCCTCCCCTCTCCTGCCTCTCCTCTCCTGCCTCTCCTCCTCTGCCACCCCTGTAGCCCCTCCGCCACATGCACCATACTCCTGTACCCCTCCACAGAAAATCTTTAAAAGTGGCAACCTGCTCCACTTAGCTACCCTCAGCTCTCGCTCTGCCGTCAAACACTCCTCTGATATCTGCCACCTCCTTGAGGACCTCGACCTAGACGTCCTCTCTCTTACAGAGGGGTGGTTCACTGCCAGCTTTGTCACACTTTTTTACACTATCCCCCCTTGAGGGTTACAAGATCCTCTCTAAGGCCCTCATTACGACCCTGGCGGTAAGTGAAAAACGATGCCGGTAAAGGATTACCGGCATCGCTTACCGCTACGGACGATTATGACCTGAGATAGTGCTATTAGTGGCACCGTAATCAACGGTGCTGCTAAAAGGGCCAAGGGCGCGGGCACGCGACCCCCATGCCGTAAATACCGCCATGGCGCTAAGTGGGGAACTTTACAAGTCACGCGGACATGCAAATAACGCCTTTGTGAAGGCCGTAAAGTACCTTACCGCCATGGTGCTAATACCGCCATTGCGAACCAACCGTAAATGGCCATGTGCAGTGTTCCCAGCTGCCACATGTGCTCTCAATCAGCACAGGTGGAGGCAATACAGACTGGGCAAGCACAAAAGGAGCACACCCCACCCCTTCCCACACCCAGTCACACTCCCCAATGAATGCAATACTACTAGCAATGCTGGGGCTGGAGGACCTGATTGCAGTGGAAGTGCTACAACAACAACTACAAGAAGAAGAAAAACAGGCAGCACAGAGGAGATGCAGGAGGAGAAGGAGGGCAAGGCAGGGCCAGCATGCCCCCCCAGCACAGCCAGTGCCACCACGCAGGCAGCCCCCAATCCCACGCATCAGAGCCAGTCCATTCAACCTAACCGCTGAGCAGATCCACACCCTGTACCGCCTGGACCGGGACACCATCACCACCATTGTGGACATGATACATGACGACATTGTCAGCCTCATTGAAACACGCACCACCATCCCACCCCTACTGAAGGTAGTGTCTGTGCTCCACTTCCTGGCCACAGGCACCTACCAACACACAGTGGGGCAACTGCATGGCATTTCACAACCATTATTCTCACGTACGTTGAACCAAGTGCTTGATGCCCTCCTCAAGCACACAGACAAACACATTTCCTTACCACGGACTGCCCAGGAGATCTCAAACACCAAAGTGGGTTTCTATTCACTGGCCAGCATACCTGGTTGCATTGGCACCATCGACTGCACCCATGTGGAATTGGTGGTCCCACATGCCATGGAGGTAGCGTACCGCAACCGTAAGCTATACCACTCAATCAACGTGCAAATGGTATGTGACTCAAACAAGATCATCACACATTGTTGTGCTCGATACCCCGGATCAACCCATGATTCAATGGTCCTGCGGAACTCCACGATTCCACGCTACATGGAGCGACATGCAGGGCAGAGATCCTGGCTTCCCAGTGAGTCGCATGTTAGGCTCATGGAAATGTGATGTGGGTAGGTGATTGAGGCATAGATGCATACTTCACCTGACTGAGATGGGGGGGGGGAGAGATGCATACTTCACCTGGCTGAGATGGGGGTGGGGGAGATGCATACTTCACCTGGCTGAGATGGGGGGGGGGAGATGCATACTTCACCTGGCTGAGATGGGGGGGAGGAGATGCATACTTCACCTGGCAGAGATGGGGGAGGGGGGATGCATACTTCACCTGGCTGAGATGGGGGGGAGATGCATACTTCACCTGGCTGAGATTGGGGGGGAGAGATGCATACTTCACCTGGCTGAGATGGGGGTGGGGGAGAGATGCATACATAACCTAGATGCGAGTGCCAGAGAGAATGGAGCAAGCTCATACCCCAAAAGCAGCCCAGACTGGACCTGACACCTGACCACATAATGCAAGATGTAAGCAGCCCTACCATGCGAATGAAGCAGTGTCCCAACCATCCCACAGACATCTGTATGTGCACTGTACCAAATCAGACCGCATTCCCCTCAACAAAATGCAGCTACAAGCAACGACTATAGCCAGTACACAGCACAAAACACCATGAACTGAAAGGCCAGTCCCCCATTAATGCGTACAAAGGAGTCACATGAGGGTCAAATACAGCAATACACCACCACACTGACACAGAGAACCAACGAAATTGCATGACACCATTTGTTGTGCGTAGTGAGTGTATCATGAGGCTGACATCAACGTTGCCAGGATGAAAGCATACAAATAACTGGACATCTGCAAGATCACAGAAACAACGGTCGTGGACTGACACATTGCATGTGCACTCACAAGCCACTGGACCCCCCAGCGCACACTAATCGATGACATGCAAAACAGTCCATTAGAGGAATACACACATAGCAGTCACATCGTGTGACTCCATTCATGCATGGAAATGGGGTTGAGATGAAGAAATAAACGCATGCCATGGTGTCACTTAATGAGATCAAACATGATGACTTACACATACATTGTTGCCCACATGCAGGTGATGCAGGCTATCCCTTGAAGCGGTGGCTCCTTACCCCAGTCCGGAACCCACAGAACAGGCACAAGGAGGACTATAATCGTGCCCATACACAAACCCGTGTGGTGATTGAGCAGACATTTGGCCTCTTGAAGGCAAAGTTTCGCTGTCTCAGCAGGTCTGGTGGGGCACTCCTGTACCGCCATGATAAGGTGGCAAAGATCGTCATGGCGTGTGTCACGCCCACCACCCCACACACCCACTCCCCCCTCCCCCCTCTACTCCCCAACACACCCACTCCCCCCTCCCCCTCTACTCCCCAACACACCCACTCCCCCCTCCCACCTCTACTCCCCAAAACATGGTGTGGATGACTGTGCACAAGTGCATCATGTGGCACCAGGTTCCTGCCGATCTGCGTACGGGGCTGGTTCTGGTTGAACTGGCAGCCGAGGAAGAACTGGGTTGCTCACTTGGACGCATGTCCCGCATTGTTTGTACTAACTCAGAAAGTACAAGCCGCACCGCGGCCAGTTCAGCACAAATGTCCTTAGAACTGGACCCGATAGCAGACCTAAGAGTAGCAACACAATCACACATTTCCTCCCTAGTGCTGGTGCATTCTGTGACATGCTGTGTCAACAGGGCTGTAAGTTGCTGTTGGCGCGTAATGATTTCCTGCATTGCCTCTTGGGTGTTGTGGCCTGTGGCTGATGATTGTGGCGTGTCCATTATACTGCTGCACTCCTGCACATGTGCGGTTGGGCTGGGAGTAACCGGCAAAGAGTTTCCAGGAGATAGCCCCTGTATGATGTTGTCATGCTGGCTGCACGGGGACAGGTTGGGGGAATGCAGAGGGCCAGTGGGGGGACTCACAACATTATCAACATCCCCTTCCTCGTTGTCGGAGATCGCTGCAGTGGCAGCAGTTTCACCGATGGTGCTGCTTTCTGCAGATCCAGTGCCTTTGGCGGACAACAATGGGCACATGGTGGATGTTGGTGGCGCCGAAGTGGTGGACTTGGTAGCCATTGGTGCCGTGGCCTGTGCTGTGGGCCATTTCCTGATGTTGGGGTTTTCTTGTTCCCCCTGAGGTGGAGGGACGGTGTTGTGCCTCTTCGGCCCTGGCCCTCTTGGCAGTGGTTGCACCTGTGTCTTCATCGGCGCTGTCCGAATGTGAGCCTGTGGTGGACCAAAGGAGGGAGAGGGTTAGTGATGGGTCTACGGGCATTGAGCAGGCATTGTGATGGCTGCATTCATTTTGATTGCTGGATGGTTCACATTGGAGGCAGTGACATACAGGTAGTCTCACTCTTAGGTGGTTGATGCATGGAGGCATGTGGGTAGCTACAGAAACGGGGAGCATTATGCATGTGTACAAGGTGGAGGTCAGCACTGCCTGTAGGCAGTCTTGTGCTAATGTGTCCAGTGGACCCTGGTATGCATCGTTGCACTTCCCAATCATCTGGACAACATCGTGGTGAGATTGGCATAGTTGGACTTGAGGCACCTACCTGCATCACCTGATGTCGGGGCTCCTCTCTCCATGTCCCCAACTCCCTCAATGCTCTCCATGCCTATCGTGGCGGCACATATCTCCTCCCAGGCTGTAGTTTCAGGGGCGACTCAGCACCTCCACCAGTCGCCATGCCGAGATTCCGATTTGCCGCCAATATGCTTCTGACGCGGAGACGTAGATCGTCCCACCGCTTGCGGCATTGTTTGGCAGTGCGGGGTGTTGTGCCAACGGCACTGACCCTCTGGGTGACCATGGCCCATATTACCTTTTTTCTCTGCAGCACCGGTCTGGTCATCTCCGTGGAGAACACAACATCAGCATGCTCTTGGAGTGTTTCGGCTAACAATGTTAGCTCCTCCCTTGAAAAGCGCTCCTGGCGCAGCCGATCTCCACTCTTTTTCAAAACTTTAGGCATCGTGATGTCAAAGGGGTGGTGTAGGAGGTTTGTGGAAGTTGTGGGGGTCAGGTGTCTAGTGGTAACAGAGGATGGCAATGGATTGTGTTTTTAAAGATGGCCGCCGTGCTCTTTCCCATTCCTGTGCGGTGACGCTACTTCCAGATCCGCTTATTTACGGTCACCGCTAATGGCGATGACCGCTAATGTCGATGGCTAGGGTGGCGGAGGTGCTATTTGCATGGCATACGATGCCGGTAAGTGGGATTTTACGCCCTTTAGCGGCATGGCGGCGATTCCATTACCGGCATGGCGCAATGCTCGTGCCCGAGAGCTCGTAATGTGCCGCTTTTAGCAGTCTCTGGCCAGCACGGACACGTTATTTGCGCCATGCCGGTAATGGCCGATACTTACCGCCAGGGTCCTAATGAGGGCCTAAGTCTAGGCCTAACCAGCCCGGGGGAGGAGTTTCTCTGATCTTCCCTGAGTGGGTTCCTGCTACTATCATACCCACTCAGACCTACTCTTTTGAATGCCTTGTTTAAAAGCTTGGTGTCTCTCCTGGCCTCTCTCTCGATTATGGCCACCATCTATGGGCCCCCTGGCCAGGTCTCCCACTTCCTCTATGAATTGACTGACCTCACTTCTTCTCTCCTTGCCTCCTCTGACAAGCTTCTCCTCCTCGGAGACTTCAATATTCACCTTGATTCCCCTGTTACGGCCTCTGGGCTCTTCCGCAAGCTATGTGACTCGCTTTAGTTCTCCATTCTTCCCGTCCGGTCCGACGCACTCAGCCAAACACACCTTGGATGCTCTCATCACTTCAGACATCCCCATCTCCAACCCTCTCATTAATACTCATTCATGGTCTGATCATGGTCTCCTTTTCTCTCACCTGGATCTCTTGGGTCCCCCAGCTAAGCCCCCGCCCATTCTGCCAGCTTCCTTCTCCGTCATTCGACCTATGAAGTAAGTGTCAGTTGCTGCTTTTGCTGCCACCTTTACTCCCCCCTCCTACTCCTACCACTGACTTTCACTTGACACAACCCTTACTAACCTTCAGCTCTCCATCTCCACCACTATGGACATCCTTTCCTCTGTCATGAGGATCCGCATGAAACCTGGCTCCAAGTGCAATTCCTGGTTTGACTCTGACCTGGCCGCTCTGAAACGTAGTGCGGCTGAGATGAAGTGGCAGGCCTCAAGCACATCCTCTGACAAACTGGCCTTCAGCAGGCTCCAAAGGCAATACAGACCCTCCATCTGCTCCAAGAAGAGGGCCTATATCCAAGCCTGCATCTCTGCGGCCACTAACAACACAGCTGAACTTTTTTCGAAATCTGCAAGGAACTCGCCAACCATACTGCAGTCTCCACTTCTCCTCCGCCTTCCTTGGCACTCTGCACTTATCTGGCCTCTCACTTGACCTCTAAAACTCAGAACATCTTGTCATCTCTCTCTATTGCTCTCCCTTCTCCCTCACCCCCTCTCAGGCCGAGCTTGGCCTCCTTTGGCCCCCCTCTCCCTCCCCTTCTACTCTCCTCTTTTCCTTCTATAAAACCTGATGAGACTCTATGAAGGTCTCATCCAAACAGGTGCTGCCCTGCTCCTCCAGAACTATCAAGGACAACATTGTAACCCTTGCTCCAGCCTTGGCTGATTTCTGCAATCACTGCTTTGCCACTAGATCCTTCCACTCACTCCTCAAGCACACCCTTGTGCAACCTCTCCTCAAAAAGCCTTCTGTCGAGCCATCCTGCCCAGCAAACTACTGCTCTATCTCCATTACTCCCTTCCTCTACAAACTATTGAAGAAGCGGGCCATCTCCCAGCTTATCCACCACACTAAATCTGTTGGTTGTCTCCACGACAACCAGCCTGGCTTCAGCGCTGCCAGAGGCATGGAAACTGCTCTCCTGAACACCTTTGAAGACCTGCTCTCTAATCTCGACTCCAGCTCTCCTTCCATTCTCAATCTTCTTGACCTTTCCTCTGCCTTCGATACAGTCAATCGTGCTACCCTGATAAATTAACAATGTGATAAACGTGAATCACAGACCTGGGTATGGACTGGTTAACCTCCCTCCTCTTGGACTGACCTTCCCAAGTTTTACTGGGCCCTTTTCTGTACACCATCTCACTCTCCACATGTGGTGTCCCCTAGGGCTCTATCCTCTCGCCTTGGCTGTTTAACTTCAACCTGGCTCTTCTATCCCACTTGATCTCCATCTTCTCTCCTAACTTCCTGTGTTATGAGGATGACACACAGCTCTACTTCAAGTTTCACTCCTCTGCCTCCTCCTCTCCTTCTGTCATTCCTGACTGCTTGTCTGCTATCCAGGTATGGTGCTCTGCTAACGATCTCTGCCTTAAGGCCAGTAAGACAGATATCCTTCTGATTGGGACCCCTGCTCCCTCCTTCCCTCCCGTCACCTTCTTGCGAGGCAAAAAACCTTGGTTTCATCTTCGACTCCTCTCTCTCCTTCTCTCCTCCCATCAGAGACCTTTCCAAGAAGGCCCACTTTTAGCTACACCTCCTCAGAGGCATTCTCCCTTTCCTCACCTTCCTCAAGAAACTCAATGTCTGCAGCAGAGCCCTGGTCCTTTCCAGGCTGGACTACTGAAACAGCCTCTTACTCATTCTGCCTATACACTCCCTTCGCTCCCTTCACCTAATCCAGAATAGGACTGCAAGACTTATCCTTGGCATCAAGCCCAGGGACAGCATCTCTCCAGCCCTAAAATCTCTTCATGGCTCCCGGTTGCTACGAGGATCAAGTTCAAGACCCTTTGCATCATCCACAAGGCTTTCTGGGGCCTGGGACCCCTCTACATCCAACTCCCTCTCCCTAAATACTGCCCTGCTAGAGCCCTTTGATCCTCTAGCTCTAACTCTATACAAATCAGACACTTTGCCAAGCAGAGAGTGGGGGGGTACATCTCCTCCATAGGTGCCTCCCTCAGGAATGCCTTCCCTGATCCTCTCCGCTTTGAGCCGTATCTCCTTAAATTCTGGAAGCTTCGCACAACCTTCCTTTTCTATTCTTCCTTCCCTCTACCCCGCCCCTGCTAATGTCCCTGTCTGCTTCTTCACTGGTTTCTTTAGAGTCTTCAGGGCACCATGCCCCCAATTACAGTCTAACCTTGAACTTGGTCTCACCGGAACCCCCCCTACCTGCACTGCCTACTGGGCCCCTCTCCCAGCACTTACCCGACTGGGCCTGCACCCTTTATCCCTTCCAGTCCCTTACCTCGCACTTAGCTCGTGGACCTTCCTTCCCTGTACTCCCTGCTTTCCCCTGGCTCTGGCCACCTGGCCTCCACTGGCACTCGCTTCTCTCATGGGCCCTTCCGCCATGACAGCAACCCCCAACCCCCTCTGCGCTTCTTTTATTGCACTTGCACGTTCCGAATGGCACAGACCTAGTAGGATCGTTTCTTTTTTATCCTCCCTCCCTCCCCACCTTGTCTTGTTGCGCATTGAAACACATTGTTTATGCACATTATACAAACTCAATCAATCAATCAACAATGTGTTAATGCATATAAGTATTCATATATATCTCTTAACAGATGACAAAGATACGTTGGCAACTGTTCAATGGTGTATGTGTGTGTGCTTCTGTTCACACAAGTATAAAATTGAGAGAGAAGGGGCAAATGTACTATTATTTTTTAGCAGAAATGCAGATCATCAATATGGGAATACGCAAATGCACTCACTGGGCATACCTGCTCATAATGCACTCATGGGTCATGATGTATATTTCTACCTCTTGGATAGGTGTGAAAATATATTTTTCTTGTTTTAGCAATTGAGCATGAGAGGGGGCGTGGCCTGGAGCTCATGGCAAGTAGTGGCTGAGTCGCCGAGCTCTGGCCAAGACGCCGCATCTGGATCCTTTTCGCCCGATTTGAGCTGCATCCACGGCGACGAGAAGCGGCCACGAGCGCAGCTGAACCGGTCCCCGACAGGGCCCTGCAGTTTCCGTGAGAATCAGAGTCTCAGTGCCCGAGAAATCGCCACCGAAAAGATCTCCCCCTCCTCCCTCAGACGAGTTCCAAGATGGCGGCTAGCCTGTGAATCCGGCGCCGTGTGGAGCAGCGACCCCCATCGCAGCCGCTTCGGTATACAAGCTTGGAGGCACGTCGGAAGCCAGTTGCAGCCGCAGTTGTGCCCAACCTCCCACCCCAGCACGCCTTAACAATCGGCCCCGGCAACCCGCATCACGCCGCGGGCTGCAGCAGAACCCCACCCCCACCGAGGAGGGAGAGATCAGCTGGCCGGGGGGACAGGCGGAGGATCCAGCCCGGAGTCGCTGGGAGCGGACTGCTGCTACTGACCCCAGATGCAGTTGGGGAAACGCCCCGATCTACGACCAGGAGAAGAGTTGCAAGTTCGGAGCCCGCCAGGGAAGCAAGAAGAAGGTGACGCTCGGACTCAGCCCCAGTGAGGGACTTGAGGTGAGGAGAACTGCGGGAGGGACGCACAACCAGCTGGGCCACTGTAACCTCTCACTAACTGGGACTATAGACGCACGACCACGGGCACCCTCTTGATCATATTTTCTAAAATAAAAACGGATCCATCAGGCCCAAGTTGACTTTATCAGGAGTGCCCCGCACGCCATTTACTGACTCTCCATTAAACTTGGGTGCCAACCCGAATAACGCTCTCTGGACGCTGGAAGCCACAAGATCAGCCCCCTCAGAGCCGCTGTCACGAAGGTGAATGCTCGCCTGGAATTAGTCTGGGAACCTGACTCTGCCAAGCCAACACGGCCCTCCCAGGAGACACTATAAGCTACCCAAGGTCTCCCACCCGAATCCTGCTCACGAATTCCACGAGTTAGCGGGAGCTGTGCCCGCAGGAACATCCCCCACATATTGTGTTCCAAATCCGGCCCAAACACCCACTCCTCTGCCGGCACCTCCAGGCCACCGCGGTGCACGGACAGAGCCGCTCCCAGAACAGTTTGAGCAAAGCCCTCACAGACCCCTCAATATGTCCGCCAGAAACAAGGCAAAGGCAACCACCATGGATGCTTACGTGTCCACCAAAGCTAAGTCCCCTCCACGACTGGGACCCTCTGCCCCCGAACCTGCCCAAGCAAATGCACCGGAACCCTCGCAAAATCAAGCCCAGGTGCTGGAAGCCATTGCATCCCTGCCGACCTTCATAGACTCCAGAATTAGTGAGTTCAAATCTGAATTACAACTCATGCGTCAAGATGCCCGCAATTTAACGGAAAGAGTGACAACGGCTGAGACAACCATAAAAGAAACGTCCGATAACACAAAGGAAATGAACACTAAAGTGGTCGATCTGGAAAGAAAGGTAGCCGTACTTGAAGCCAGGGCAGAGGAGGCAGAGGGCCGGGCCAGGCGCTGTAACGTCAGGATACTTGGTGTCCCTGAGGGAAGCTAGGGATCAAACCCAACGGCCAACATAGAGTCCCTGATACAACAAGGGGTAGGGGCTGAGAAGTTAACACAAGGATTCTCGGTTGAAAGGGCGCATAGGTCCCAACAGAAAAGACCACCAACCGGTTCCCATCCCCGCCCTATAATCGCTAAAATACTCAATTTCCAAGACAGAGAAGTCATTTTATGGCACTTTAGTGAAGAGTGACACATCGAAAGGGGAAACAAGATATCCATTTATCACGATTACACCCAGAAAGTCCAGAGGGAGAGAAACTCATTTGTGCCGATTAAAGCGCGCCTCAGACACCTGAATCTGAAATATATGCTGTTGTATCCCTCTAGGCTGAAGGTGATTCACAAGGGCCGCGCTATCTTTTTGGAGACCCCAGCAGCCACCAATATGTGGCTGGAGGACAACAATTTAGCAGACGGAAGAGAAGACCAACCATTGGAAAACTGAGGAGACCTCGTTGTAAAAGGTCCAAGATAGTGACTGACACACGACCCGTAAAGATAACACAGGCATAAAGCACACAAGAACCAAGTAGGTAAACCTAACAACAGTTAGCCACTTAGATGCAGCCCTCGCTCGGCCCCGCGCCCGGCACAGGGCCCTACCCCCACAAACAGTTTAAGGGCAGGTCAGCCGCCTGTCCGACCCCGCTTGTGCCTGATACCCGGATGGGCTCAGACGGTACGAGAGCGCCTGAGCACAGAGAGGAGTATGGAGTGGCTGGGCGCACAAGTTTAAGTTTTGTTAAATGTTTTGTTAGTTATGCAGTCTTCAAAATACCGGGAAGGGAACGAAATGGGACCGGGTGGTCTCGGAGAGCAGCAACAAGAGCACGTTGGCACCCAATTGTGGAATACCCAAACCATGAGCAACAGCCGCAACGGGTCACCAGGGGGGACCGAAACGAAAAACCCAATATACCGACGGAATGGCATCCCAACTTAAAGTGATGACATGGAACGTGAGAGGAATGGGCAGGTACTTGAGAAGGAACCGAATCCACTCTTACCTGCACAGGAAAAAGATCTCGATCGCAATGCTCCAAGAGACTCCTCTTACGGAGGAATCCACAACCAAATTAGCCGAGCGCTGGGGTGGGACCGGGAGAGGGGCACCTTACTCCAAGTTTGCTAGAGGAGTATTCACATGGGTAAACCCGACTGTGCCATTCCAACTACTGGACTGTGAAGCCGATAAAGAGGGCAGATACCTAATAATGTGGGGTATTATCGAAGGCAAGTCGATATGCCTAGTAAACTCATACCTACCACAATTTGGAATATCGGCACATCTGCAAATGCTAACCACTAAAATGACAATCCATAGAGACAGTTTATTTATTTGGGGAGGTGATTTTAATTGCATCAGGAACAGAACTATGGACAGATCGGACCCCCCCGTCAACCACACAACGCCGCAACCAAAGCACTAAACAGCACAATGGAACATCTCGACCTGGTGGATATCTGGAGGGAGCAACACCACACTGAAAATAGCTACTCCTATTACTCGGCCCCACATAAGGTTCACACGAGGATCGATTACTTGCTCATTGATCGGGAACTGGCACAACAGGTCGAATCCACAGTGTACCTAGGCAGATCAATATCGGAACCACTCGCCGCTGGTTATGCAATGGTCAATCAGAGGACCCAGACCACCAATTCCGAAATGGAGAATGCCATCGGCAGCACTTACAGACCAAGCATTCAAGGAGGAACTGGGCACCAAACTGGAAGACTATCTAGACATCAACAAAGGCTCAGTGGCAAGTTGGGGCACACTATGGGAGGCCATGAAAGTGGTGACAAGGGGAGAGGTGATATCTGGAGCGGGAGGCATCCGCAAACAACTGAAAGCGGAATTAGAAGATTTAGAAACCAGGATCACGTGCCTCGAATCCGAAATCGACGCCACATCGGACACTGAGGTCGAATTAAGGAAAACACGTGAAGAATGCCTCTCTGCCTGGAACAGGCTGTTCAAATTCGACTACACGATTTACACAGCCAAGGCACACAAGGAAGCAGATAAGCTTGGTAGAATGTTGGCCTGGCTCTGCAAACGAGAGTCTCCAAAGCACCTCCCAACCGAAATTACGGATGAAAGAGGGACAACCCACAAGACACAGCATGACATCAATAGTGCTTTCGCGGATTTTTACTCCAAATTGTATGCTCACTACAAAAAGATACCTGGGGAAGACATAAGAGCCACCCTAGAGGAGATAGGGCTCCCAAGACTATCAGCAGACCAAAGAGACCTGTTGGACGCCGAAATTACCACAGAGGACGTGACGGAGGCGATCAGATCGCTGGCTACATGTAAAGCCCCCGGGAGCGATGGACTCCCACCAGAGTTTTACAAGACATATGAAGCGACCCTCATCCCGATCATACATGAGGTGTATTCAGAGGCCTATGAAACCGGAATCCTACCTAACTCTATGAAAGAGACAATAATCATCCCCATACTTAAGCCTAAAAAACCCAGCAATTATTGTGACTCTTACCGCCCGATCGCAATGCTAAACTATCTGAGAGAGACGAAGATCTAGCAGTGCTATCGCTCAATGCCATAAAAGCCTTTGATTTTATCTACTTGGAGTGGCTGATCGAGGTATTAAGGGAGTTTGGCTTCGGCGAAGGCTTTGTGAGATGGGTCAAGGTGCTGTACAACTCACCGGTAGCGAGAGTAAAGACTGGAGCGATGATATCGAAGCCCTGGGCAATACAGTGGGGCACCAGACAAGGATGCCCGCTGTCCCCGATGTTATACATCCTCGGCCTGAAACCGATAGCCATATACTTCCGGAAACAGCTCTTTGATGCTGGGATCAGGCTAAGTAATGAATACTCCATAATATCCCTGTACGCAGACGATGTTCTCCTATATCTGAAGGACCCACAACTCAATGCACAAGTCACACTAGACATCCTGGACAACTATGCCCACTACTCTGGGATCGAATTCAGCAGACAAAAATCCTGCGCGTTCCCACTGGCCAGACTCGGGAGCTTGGATAAGTCCGACTTACCAGACGTTGGGATAAAATGGCAACCAGAAACATTTAAATATCTAGGAGTCGACGTAAGCCACACCCCCGAGCTCTCACATGAACTTAACACCGAAAAAGCAATAAAAGGCCTCTGCAAATCCATGAAATTTTGGTCGAAACTACCGCTTGCAATGATGGGCAGAGCAGCAATTGTCAAAATGATAATCCTTCCGCGACTATTGTACTACTTTGTGTATATCTGCTACTATATCAGACCTCCCTTGGTCAAAAAACTGGAATCTTTAATCAAGGAGTTCATATGGGGGCCTTCCAGACACAAGCTCTCCTTGTCCACACTCACGCTGCCATACAAAGAAGGAGGGATACAACTTCCAGATTTCCAAAGGTACTATCTAGCTGCACAACTTAGCCATGTGGCGAAATGGCTCTCCGATGACGCGTCTCCCGAATCTGAGCTAATGCGACAAACACCCTCCAAACTATTCCCCAAGGAAATTCTCTGGAACCCTATGAAACAACCAGCAGCTGCCCCCATGATTGTGACCCTGGGCAGGCAGATATGGGCTAGAACCTGCTCAATGCGACATCTGAAACACCCCTACCCTCCCAACACTCCCATCCTGGCGGACGCCTGTAAAACCCAAACGGACCTCGCGACAGCCAGAAACTGGGAAAAGGCCGGAATCTATATATGGGGCGACATGTTCGAGGACGGTAGATTCAGGGAACTTGAATCATTCCAGACAACTGAAGGAATCGGAAGGGGCCAATTCCTGTGGTATCACTGCCTCAAGGAGACGGCCAGGAAACAATGGGTGGTCTGGCCAGAGGATCCCGTTCCAGATCCCCTCCTCCAGGAACTATACGACCTAGCTGATGGCTGGAAACCTGTTTCCCGCCTGTACGATAAACTGTCAGACAGACCCAACCCGAAAAGCGCAGTGCTGAGAAAAAAATGGGAAACCGACCTGGAAATCACACTAACCGAAAACGAATGGGAACAAATACTAATATACCCCAAAGAGGTGTCTAGAAACACCAGGTTCAAACAGATCCAACTGAACGTCCTGTACAGAACGTACATGACCCCACTAAGGGTTGCCACCTTTAATAAACAAGCACCTCCAGTGTGCCCCTGGTGCGGAAAAGACAAGGCTGACATGATTCACATGTTCTGGACTTGCACCAGAACGGCAAAATTCTGGTCCATGGTGAAAAACACCTGCACAAACGCTGGTCTAATCAGATACGAATGGAACCCAAAAGAATGCTTACTAGGGGCCCATCCTAGGCTGAGCAAATACACACACCTAGTCAAATTAATGGACTTAGCCTGTATTCTTGCAAAGCGATCCATAGCAATGGCATGGAAATCACCACAGGGCCCGAATCACAAACGATGGCTCAAAGACCTGGAAAGGTGGACGGAAGCTGAGACCAGGGCCTGGCAAGGTGGAACCAACTCAGGCGGTGATAAAGCCAACCACACCCTAGAATCATGGAAGGCCCTCCTCCGAGACATACAGTACACCGCTGACCATAAACCCCCATGAACAAGTACTCCCACCAACAATTTGTCCAAAAACCACAGGGGAAGTGGGAACCCCTGAACCTAACTCCTTGAGACCCCTGATCACCTGCCCTCCCCCCTCTCCATGCTGCTAAGAACTATGTATCGCATCAAGAAGACTGCACCGGTTTGTTATCTGTTTGTTTGTCACATTGACATTTGTTGTGTATTGAAATACGAGTGTTTATACAAATTCCAATAAAATACTTTTAGCAATTGAGCATGAGACACATCATAATGAAGTGTGCTTCCAATATGGGTGTGTCAGGGCCTGCAGATGTTTAATACATCCTATATATGTATTTTTGCAACTTTGAAGTTAATTTTGATTGGTTCATTCCCGACCATTTTTGGGCTTATTGTAGGTCTGGCCTCTCTATTTCTTTTACCTTAGCACTCCTCACTTTTGGAAGAGGGTGGATGAAATAGTTAATGCGTAATTGCTGATTGTGATTGATGTTGTATTTCTTCTGATTTTTTTCTTCTTGAATCAGATTTTGATCTGTACGTATTCTAATACATATCTTCTTCATATGTGACTTCGATGTTGTTAACTTCATCTTCTTTATTTTGTTTTATATGGTGTGTAAAGTTATGAATTACCCAGCCGCAACTATGTACAAGGTCCTGAGAACATGTCATAAGGGGAACTTAGAGACGGTGAATGCTTGGACAGAGGAGCTGGGTGAAGTGATTGACCAAAAATGCTGGCTGCATTGCTGTGGTAATGTGAGACTTGTGAACATGGACTGGGACATAAGAGCGTCGCAAACCAAGCTTCTATTTAGGGCCTTTTGGACGCCAGTGCGTCTGTTTAAGAGACACTTGTTGGAAAATGATCTGTGCTGGAAATGCAAACAAGCAAGATGTACTTTAAGTCATCAGATCTGGTTCTGTCCCAAGACTAAGGTATTCTGGGAGGGAGTTTGTGAGAGATTAGGTTTGGTGTTGAGCTGCACCATTCCAATGGTTGTGTCTCTCTTAGTACTGGGTGATGTGTCATTGTTAGAGGATGTTGACTTTAGAAAACAAATGTGGTTCCTCAGGGCCTGTATGATTGCGAAAAAGATGATTCTTAGGGCTTGGAAGACGTCCATCTCTTTTTGCATCGATGAATGGGTGGATGTGTTGCTTATGATCTCCACCTATGAAAAGGCAATTTGCAAATTGTAAGGAGAGACTGAAAAGTGTATGGACATACGGGGGATCTTTCTCAATGTGTATGGTTAACGTCTCATGGTGACTCAATATGCTGGTGCGTTTTGTCCAAATACACTATTACCCTGAAATGTATTCTGATCTGCTCTTATGCTAGCCAAGACCATGCCATGTTACGTGGGGATGTGTTTTGTGATTATTTATAAATTGGACTACCAAATGATACAGTTAGATATTCTTCTGTTTCTTTCTCTTCTCCTTTTCTAGTCTATTTTCAATTTTCTTTCTTCTTCTACTTTTTCTTCTTATTTATGTTGTGTTATGCATTATGAGATGATTTTTTCTTCTTTTTCTTCTCTGTTGGACTCAATCTCGGTTTGAAATTTTATGAAACTTTTAAACTTGTTTATTTCTGATTGTATTGCAAACTTTATTGGTGAAAATAAAAAATGATAACCAACTATTGTCACACCTAATAAAAACAATCATATTATATATATATATATATATATATATATATAATGATTGTTATATATAAATACACTTCCAAGCTTAATTATTTTAGGCCACTGAATAATAACTTTTAATTTTAAAGTTACCTTGAGATCTTCTGCTAGTAAGCTGAAAATCTGGACATTTTGATAAAGCCCTCCACATAAATAAATATTAATGTATATTATTACAAACATGGCAGAGCACAAATAATAAGGGTTTGGTGTGGACATTTGTGAGTTGCGTAGTAGCAACTCTTTTAGGCTGTAAAAGTCCAAGAAGCACTAACTTAAAAATATTTGGTGTAGATTGTAGATTTGCAAATGATGCATGCCCAGTCACTTCATAGAAGAGCTGGCTCTGTGAAATTATATACATCATGCTGCAAAATCTCAAATGTAAATAATATAAGGTTGTCCAATGTAACGTTATATTGAAGAAGCCAGATGAAATATTGATTTAGGTGTGAGATCAGTCAATATGCTGGACAAGCCCTGTTATTAATAGCTAAGGAACAAGAGGTACTAGGCAGGCATATATTTGAGGGGAACAGCAAGGATTGCACTGTCTTCATGATGTTTTTTTCAACAGTTCTAGTCCCAGAACGGGAATATTTGAAATACAGAAAACAAGGAGTACATTCAAGTTTTCTTTCCGGGCTCAGCAAACAGTGAACAGAGCAGTTTAATAGAACCAGGCGACTAAAAACGGTCATACATTTGTGCTACTTAAGAATAAGATGGCCGGGATAATGGGCTTTTCGGAGAGTTCTATACAAATATTCAAAAAGGAGTTGTCTTGGCTTTTACTGCAAATTGTTCAAACAGGTTTTCTAGAACATATTATTCAACTATCTTGGAAATGAGTGAATATTTCATACTTCCAGTTAAAGAATTAGGATGCTACATAATGCACATACCCACCTGGAAAGTAAAAGAGAAAACGTATGCTAAGCTTCTAACCCTCTATTATACAAGATGATTTAAGAAGAACAAGGTGATTTTACCCTGCAGGCAATACCACATAAAGGGGGTCATTACGAGTTTGGAGGTAGCCATGGTGCTATTAGCGCCATGGCTGCCTCCAAACTTTGTTTCCGGTTCCTTGAATTGGGACTTACCGGGTCATTCCAACCTTGGAGGACCTAGTAAGTCCCCATTCATTAGTTATTAGCTCCCTCCCCATTCCCATTGAGCCCTATGGGGTCATTCCAAGGTTGGAATGACCCGGTAAGTCCCCATTCAAGGAACCCGGACTCAGACACGTGTTTGGAGGCAGCCATGGCGCTAATAGCACCATGGCTACCTCCAAACTCGTAATGACCCCCTAAGCCTTTCTTCATGGAGAAGGGCACATGCCAGGCCCGTCTACTAACTCAAGCCTATATGGTTTGTATGCATGGAATTTCTTTTTAAACCCTAATTTGACCAAATATCCTTTACAATTCCTATTCCCATCTCTAATCCAATTTGGGACACTATAACCTACTTTTCTCTATATCTAGATAAAGCTTGCTGAGATTGGGGCGAGAGTTCTATACTGAACTAAACAGGTTTATATATCATTTCAGGAGCTACGTTCAACTTCTTGCAATCTTCAAATATGAATACAGTGCTTTGAAGCACTTTATTTGTGTATAAGCGCTTTACCAATAAACAATTACAATGAGAAAATCACAAACTAATCAAGTTATTTTTATCAATTTATCCAATTCACCCTTATTATAAGGCTCTTTTGTCCTAGATACCAAATGACTTACAAATAACAGTGGGAACATGGTCTTTGGGTTTTGTCAGCAGGCAATGGCAAACTGATAAGCACTTGATCTTGTGTGTCAATCGTTGACGTCCTCTATATTTGTTTTTAATTTAAGGCAGTTGTAACCTTTATCTGATCACAATATACCGCTAAATTAAAAAAATCACTTCCGATGGCACACATCTCTTCACCCATAGGGAGTTAGAACCTGTCGCACTCTGGTTATTCCATGGTTTCCATGTACTTTGTAGAGCTTTACCATCGTAGGTTTTAGGCAATGAAACGTGCTGCCCAAGGAGACTCTTTGTACTGAGGGTTGCTACTCATATAGGAAAAAAATCAAGACCTTTCTCTTATAGTTTACTTGTATTTCATTAAGTTGTTGGACCCTTAGTTTTAATATATGTCATGAATAGGTTGCTGTGCACAAGATTAAGGACGTCTATTTGTAACATTTCTGAAATGCAGCTGCACATTTGCAGTGGTTCTCTTCATTCTTTGATTTGCATAGTCTGAGTTCAAGCTGCCATAAAAAGTGCTATGCATGCAACAGCACACTGAAAGGCTGATGATTTAGCAGGCAACATTAACGTTTTTAAGTAAACAAACAGGTTTTTAAACATGCTGGTGTCCATGTGCAAATATTGGATATAACCTCAATAAGAACAATCATTGTGAAATTATGGAACAACCAGCTGTCATAGGTCAGAAAATCGTAACTGGCTGCTTGGTGAGTAGTGTGCAATTGACTCTGTACTGCTTACACTACAGCATCTCTTGCATCTTCTATACCGCAGGGAGCCATTTTAAAATCACGTAAGTGGGCAACATGTACTCCCAGGTACTAGCTCTTACCAGGAGGTGGTCAGATGTGTTGTATTTGCTGGATGAGTCTAAACAACACTGTGTAAACAGAGAGAAAGAATGTTTCCATAGTCCAGTTGTGACATGAGACCCTTGATCCATCATGGGAAGAAAGGGCAAGTAGTAAAAAACCTTTCAGGTGATCCTCTGGCCAGGAAACCTGCCCTTGGTATCAACCCTGACCTGAAAATGCAGACAATAGGAATCATTTTCGTTTGTGTTATTAAACTGAAATTGGACCTTTTTCCAAACATACACAATTGCTAGATTCTTTTAAAAAAAAATGGCCACTGCATCCTCATGTTGAAGATTCCACCCACTGCCTAGCCAGCTGCCTCCCTGATTGGGTAGACCTTGCACAGAAGAGCCAATCCCACGTGCCGGCAGGCGTAAACTGGCCCCCTCAATCAAGGCCCTCATTAAGGCCCCTGTCTGTGCCTGCATCCATCCATTTCACCTCCTGATGCGCAAATGCGGGGCATGCTCTACAAAGGTTTATAACCTTTGCTGAAGGCACTTGGCCATTAAATCTGATTTGTGAGATTCTTTTAAAAAATGGCCACCGTATCCTCGTGTTGAGGATTCCACCCATTGGCTAACCAGCTGCCTCCCTGATTGGACAGACCTTGGACAGAAGGGCCAATCTCAGGCGCCGGCAGGCGGAAGCCGGTCCCCTCAATCGAGGCCCTCAGTAAGGCCCCTGTCTGCCTGTCCGGGCCCTTGAGGGTCCCCTCCTCCTTTCACCACCAGAGCACCTCATGGAACAGCCACTAAGCATGCAGCCTGCTACCCCACAAACATGTGTTTCTGGAACTTTGTTCTCCCCTCAATAATTCCTGTGAGTCATGGCTGGACATTGTTACCGCCTTTTTACTAACCTAAACAGCTGTTGAACCTATGTGTGCCTATGCCATTCTGCCTTCCTTGCCTTACATCATCCTTCTTTTCAATGCATTTCAGTGTTTTTTGGCATTTTGAATCGAGGTGTGTTTTTTAACATCTCTGCACCCCATTTTGCATTGCATTTCTGTGTTTTTTGGTATTTCAAATCCTGGTGTATGTTTTAAGATCTCTGCACCCCATTTTGCATTGCATTTCTGTGCTTTTAAATATTTTTGAATCCTGGTGTGTTTTTAACATCTCTGCATCCCATTTTTGGTACTAAAGTGTTTGCATTGCATCTGTTTCTTGCTTCTCTTGGCTACTAGGCCACCTGATGAGTTTGTGCTTGTGCTGTACAGTCCCTCCTCTATTTTCCATCCAATCCTCCGCCCCCCTATTGTACTCAGCATCTCCCCTATCTATTCTAACGGCTATATTATCACCTATCCTTCGTCTCTCACAAAGTCTGTAAGAAAAAATCTTAAAAAAGACATCCTGACCAGTAACTCCGGCCTACCTATTGCAGACACCTATGTCAGTGCAACTTCCAGACAGATTTTCACTGATATTCTCTTTTCTGTCCCCTCTCCAGATCTAAGGACTTCTCATATTATTGCTACTCTCTCTCCTCTCACATCTTCACCCATTAATGGTGGCACTAGATGGGAAGTACTCTTGGCGGGCTTCTCATCATCCAGGTGTATCATTAATGTCTATTTTAATGGCACTGTCATGGCTCAGGGTCCTCAACCCAACCCCCTCCTCTTTGACCGGAGCTTGATGTCCCTCATCAACTTCCTTCCCACACCTGCTACTCTTTTTACCTCTTGCATCTTGTCATGCTTAATTTTTGCTATGCTATCAAACACTATGCCAATATCTGCCACCTCAAAGACCTTCACCTCGATATCCTCGCTCTCACCAAGACGTGGTTCAATGCCAGCTCAGTCGCTGCTTTTGACTCCCTTCTCCCTGGTGACTGTACGATCATCTCCTAACCTTGCACTAACCATGCCGGCGGTGAGGTTGCCCTGATCTTCCCTGAGTGGGTCTCTTCCTCCCTCATACCCACTCAGCCTTACTCTTCTTTCGATAGCCTGGTTTGCAAGCTGGCCATCTCTCCCACTTCCTCCCTAACCATTGCCACTATCAACAGGCCACCTGGCTCTACCACCCTGTTTCTTTCTGAATAGGCTGATTTCTCCTCTTCTCTCCTCACATCCACCTCTAAACTCCTTCTCCTGGGTGACTTCAACATCCACCTTGACTCCTCAATCACGGCATCCGCTCTCTTCCGTGACCTCTGCTGCTCGCTCTCCCTCTCTATTCTCCCCTCTGGTCCTACCCACTCAGCTGGACACACTCTCAATGCTATCATCCACACTGATCTTTTGCTCTCCTCCCAACTCACCACCCCACACTCCTGGTCAGACCATTCCATCCTCTCCTCTCATTTGGATCATCTTGGCCGTCTGACCGCACCTCCCCCAGCCCTGCCAACCTCATTCAGCAACATCCGTCCGATGAAACGAGTGTGAGATGCTGCCTTCGCATCTACCTTCTTAACCCCTTGTCCTCCACTGCAGACTCTACCTCTGACTCAGCTCTCAGCACCCTCCACCTCCCCATCACTAATACTCTTGACATCCTTGCCCCAGTCATGAGGATCCGCCTGCAACATGCCTCCAAGTATAACACCTGGTACAATTCTAAACTTGCAGCCCTGAAGCGCAAGTAGAGCTGCGTAATGGAAGTGGCAGACCTCAGACTCACCTTCTGACAAACTGGCACGTTGCCTTCTCCAAAGGCAATACCGACTCTCCATTCACTCAAGAAAAGGGCCCACATCCAGGCCCGCATCTCTGGTGCATCTAACAACACCGCTGAACTCTTTAAAATCTGCAAGGAACTAGCCAACCATTCTGCAATCTCCACCACGCATCTACCCACCCAGGCCCTCTGCAATGCACTGGCCACACACTTCACAGTAAAAACTCAGGACATTCTGAGCACCCTTGTTTCCCTTTGCCCCCTCCCCTTCACCCTGCCACATATGGTGTCCCATCCCCCTCTGCCTTTCTCTCCTCCTTCTCTCCCATCACATCTGATGATGTCCCTAGAGTTTTCCACTCTATGAAGGTCTCTTCCAAACAGGTCTCCCCGTGTTCTTCCAGAACTATTAAGGGCAATATTGGGTCTCTTGCACCTGCACTTGCTGATTTCTGCAATGACTCTTTTGTTACTGCGTCTTTCCCCTCTTGCCTCAAGCACTCTCTTGTGCGCCCCTTCCTGAAAAAACCTTCTGCAGACCAGTCTTGTCCGGCTAACTACCACCCCATCTCTATCTCCCCCTTCCTTGGGAAACTCTTGGAGAAGCTGGTCTTCCCCCCAACAAACCCAGCACTGTGGGTTTGTTGATTGCCTACATGACCATAAACCTTGATTCTGAGCATTCAGAGGCATGGAAACTGCTCTACTGAACACCCGTGAAGAACTGCTCGCATTTCTTGATTCTAACTCTCCAGCTGTTCTCATTCTATTTGATCTCCCCTCTGCATTTGACACAGTCAACCACTCTACCTTCATGAAACGGCTGCACAATACCATAGGTAGCTCAGAGCGGGCACTGGACTGGCTGACCTCCTTCCTCAATGACCGTCCCACCTAGGTTCTCCTGAGATCTTTCTTCTCTCCCATCTCTATTGCCACCTGTGGCGCCCCCCTGAGCTCTTTCTCCTTGGCTCTTTAACATCTATCTTGCTCCGCTTGCACCCCGTTAATTTTCAACTTCTCTCCCAACTTCCAGTGTTATGCAGATGACACACAACTATTCTTCAAACGTCCCTCTGATCCTCTCCTTACTTTCTACATAATTCCTGACTGCCTATCTGCCATCCAGTCCTGGTGTGCCTCCAATGATCTCTGCCTCAATGACAGCAAGATTGAGATCCTTCCCATCGAGACTCCTGCTCCCTCTTTCTTTCTCTCACTCTGGCCACCCTCTATGGGTTCTCCCCCTTCTCCTTCATCTGAAGCCAAAACCTCGGAGTAATCTCTGACTCCTCTCTTTTGTTCCTCCCTCACATCCAGGACCTTGCCAAGAAGGCCCACTTTCAACTCCACCTCCTCAAAGGAAACCTTCCTTGTCTCACTTTCCCACAGAAGCTCAATGTCTCTAGAGCTCTGGTACTCTCTAGGCTAGACTACTGCAATTGCCTCTTCCTTAATCTACCCTCTTCCTCTCTACATCCCCTCCAGCTAATCCAGAATAGGGCTGCAAGTCTTATCCTTGGCCTGAAGCCCAGGGGCTGCATCTTTCCAGCCCTAAAATCTCTCCATTGGTTCCTGGTTGCTGCATGGATCAAATTCATATCCCTCTGAATCATCCATAAGGCTGTCTGGTGCCGGACACCATGCTATCTACAACTGGTTCTCACTAAATAATTTCCCTCCAGATCTTTCCGTTCCTCTGGCACCAACTCGCTGCGTGTCAAGCACTTCGCTAAACAGAGCGCTGGTGGCCAATCTCTTTCTTTGGCTGGCTCCCTCCTATGGGACAGCCTCCCCCTTCTTCTTTTTCTTGAGCCGGATCTCATCAAATTCCAGAAGCTCCTCAAGACTTTGTTTTTCACCTCACCCTTCCCCCATCCCTCCTTTGCTAATCCCCACAGTCGCTGAGATTGGTGACCAGGGCCCTTATGTGTTCACCTGGGTCCTGGTGTAACGCTTACCTTGACTCTGCAGGAACACTCAAGGAACCAGTCTAGGACTCTTCTCAGAGAGCGCTGTTCATCAATCTAAACTTCTTCAGTGAAAGCGTTACCCTATTAATACACAATTATTTCCTAGAGTTAGTGTTACAGGCTTTAGTGCAGTGCTATCGCTTCCTTGCTAGGGCTCTCTCACCAGATTTTCTTACCTAATGTACTTTTGTAGTGGGCTCTCCATCCTGCATCTGTGCAGGGGCTCAAGTCCTGAAGAATCACGATGCTGAGGTGTAAAGGGGAAGGAGAGTGAACTCTAACCCTAAAAAGGTGGATGAGGGTAGTGACAATGAACTACATGAGAAAAGGCCTGAACAAAAAGCCTAAACCCAAAAGGGTGAAATCACTGTGAACCCTGACTAAATTCCTACGTGACAGCAGAGACAACAATGAACCTGTGACACCATGCTATTGTGCTTCATGAGAAAACCTGGGAGGAAAGGAATGAAGGAGAGGTAGAGTTCAGCTAATGTGGTGTATAACGCACTGTGTCAGAATGGACTTTCTTATCTATTCGCAAGGTATCAGGGGAAAGATAAGCATCCAAAACTCAGGCCTTTAACAAGAAAAGACACTTCATAGAATTAGCCTTGTCAGGTATGCACACGAATGTAAGCTATAATGAGACTCTAGAAATGCGTTAAAAACAAACACGCAAACACAACTACTAACCAGGAACAGCTGACAACTAACTTTGATGAAAGATACTTGCAGAGACAGAAGCCGGACGCAGCTCTTCCTAAGCGCGGAGACTTTTCCAGCAACCGCTCGCCGCTCAGCTGCATAACTGGAAACACAGGAACAATGAACTTGAGCGACTAATTCGGCCACCGTTTTCCAAAGCGCGGAAGACTTCAAACGGCAACACTAATTACCCAGCCGCCTGACAGAAACAAGGAAAGCAATTGGAAACACACGCCGTGACAGGAATATATCTCAGAGGAATTACACGGCGGGCAAGGGAACACTGTGAAATTTTACTGCTACAAGGTAACTGTGGTCAGTGAAATGATAACTAGGGCTATTCTTGGTTTGACAGGAGAACAGGGCTATGGTAAGCGTTAACCTGAATAATACAACGCGAAGCTCTGTACACACGCTGGGAGGGGCTTATATAACGCTGGAGTGCAGAACACTAGACCTGCCCAGAACTAGCCGGCAAACAATCAGAACAGCCATGTTGTGAAGTCAGGAAGTGATTATTGCAACCTACCCACTACACTGTGTTGTTGACCCACCAACCAGCAGTGATAGGCAGATGACCAATTCTTTTTCTGGGTAACTCTAAGGCTCCTTGCTGTGATCATGACACCGGCCTCTCACCCCAATCGCCTTCAACCTCCGCCCACTCTCAGCACTTGTCTTGGGCGCCCCTGTGCTATCACAGGCCTGCACGTATTTATTGGCAGTTGACCACTCTTACCAAGTGATCTCTGCCAGGCACTTTACAGCGGCCTGCAACTTAGTCCCTAGCACTTCTGTCTGTGGTACTCCTAACACTTACCCCCCCTCTCTCTATCTCTCCCTGCACTTGCATGTTCTGAATGCTCACAAGGCTTAGTAGGACCGCCTCCCTCTTTCATTGTTATATTTGCCTTTCATTCCCATCTTCCCTCCATGTTGCCCTGTCCAGGTTGCCCTGTGGGCACTTTGAAACACAATTTGCTTTATTTATTTATTTATTTGCATTTTTAAAGCGCTCACACAGCCTGGGGGCATCGAGGCGCTGGTACTGGAATATGTCTTAGTTGCGTATTTATAACATGCTTAATGCTCAGAGGTTTCTAAGCGCGGACCTGGGATCGAACCTGTGTTGCTTTGTGTTGTCTTGTTTCCAAGGCAAGCACATTGAGCAGAGCTATCCTCCCGGGACTTGATATATAAGCGCCTTGCAAATGCACGATAAATATATAAATACATACATTTATAACAAAGATATATCCGTTCGCATGTAAACGCATCTAAACTATGGAGAAAACCAAAAAAAGTCATGCACGTATGCATGATCTTAATGTGATGATTTCTAGTCTTATGTTTCTGTCTGTAGCCCCCATCAAATACTTTGCAACATACGTGATTTACCCTAACTACTATCACAATTAAAAACGAGTTCCCAGATACCAGCTCGCCAGTATGGGGACTGCCCACTCCCCTCCTAGACACCACCGTGTTTATCATATTATAGGGAATATCTCCCTCTAAACACCCCTGAAGGTGTGCAAATCTATTCAGTCGTAACGACGTAGGCCTGGGACCCCTATAACTACTTAGAATATCGACAGGAACAGACCACATTTCCCTGACATCCTCTTCCCCTGCAGTCTCTAAGCGCTTAGGCCATCTGATACCAGGCACTTGGAAAGATCTGGATCAATTACTGTCCAGTAGCTCTGCTCCTAATCAGAACCTCTCCCATCTCTATTACATTCCATGTTTTATGAATAATGCCTAATATACAGGAATATTATTTGTACTGCCCTAACCATAATCCCTCTTTTTTCTGTATTCCTTCGTCCTGTAACATGTGTGTTCACAGTTTATGGTCTTTAGAATGACTTGTTTGTGAATGTATGTTATACAAAACAACAATAATACACATAAAAAACAGCACATTCTAGATTTAGTAGCATGTTATGTAAATCAATGTTCATTAACAGGCTGCAGCTTTCATCTCTAAATCTAGACTGTTAAAACAAAAATACATTAGCGCCCTGAACGGGGTGCCGAACCAGTGTTGTATGCCCACACTCGCAGCCCACCTGCCACATTAATGCACACCATGTTTTGTCTGCATCAGTTGCGGAATCCCTTTTTAAATGGAAAATTTAAATAAAACTTACCTCACTGACAACTTTGGAAAGCCACGTCTTCAGCACTAGAATCCGTCTTATCTGTTTATTACTTCTGCAATCAACAATGAAAACGGGCTTCAGTGCTGAGGACGTGGCCCCGGAGCTACAGCGAAGTTTTACTTTTAATTATTTTAAAAGAAAAGGGCCCTACACGCTGCATCTCGTATCCAAGGATGCCAATGGTGTTAATATATGGGATGATGGGACGTCCCAGTTGGTAATGGCACCGCTGCCGGCATTAAGAGACCCTAATTTCACTTACGCCCTTAACTAAGGTGGTGACCATGTTCTCAGCAGGGTCGTCTCACCATCCCATGCATTAACTTAAGACCTCTTTGGCAAATTATCAGATAATATAATTTCCTATCATTTTGTTTTGAGTTCAAGGGCCTTGTGAGGTCATCTCTGCTCCTCCTAAGAATTCCCTGAAATGTCGCTGTAAGCAAGCATTAGGCAATCGTTTGAAACAAGTAAATACATACCGTGTCTTGATGTGTCCTCTGATGCTTTGCCCGGTCGCTGGAGTTGCTGAACGCCTTTTGGCAGCCAGACTGTTGGCAAATATATGGTTTTTCTCCTGTATGGCTCCTTAAATGAATCTTGAGATTTTCTAGCCGAGAAAAGGCTTTTTTGCAGCCCTCAAACTGTGAAAGGAAACCACATACTTTTACCACACCATACTAGGCATTAAGAATATGGATTTTTGCTCATGTTTTGTGTTTGAACATCAAATCTGTTTTTTAACATATTTGTAAATGAAAATGGAGAACAACTTGAGCTTTGAGATACCAAAGAGCTCAGAATGAGGTATGAAAAATGTTTGGAACATCTATTTCTTCGAAAAAGAATTCTGAATAAGAATGCATTCCAGATAATGAAAAATGTTGAGATCTCAATATATATTTGTTAAGTAACATTGATTTGTGTGCTGTATTTCTTTTGATCTGTTTCTTCACATAGCAGTGCATTGGCAATTTTATAATATTGCTAATTGGAGTTGGGCTCACTGACACACAAAATTCTAAAATATTGGTATGTTTTATAATCCAACTACATATAACTAATCAGTGGGGCAAAGGGCCAGCCATAGTTGCTAAGAAATATACAAAAGTGTTCTTTGTTTCTATTGCCATAATCGTCAAAGAGGGACTTTCATCCTTGACTACTCTGGATGTTCAGAGGATATTAAATGAAGTTTATTTCGTGTGCACAATCTCACTGGCTCATTTTCGTGTATCTGATGGACCTATATGTTTCTGATTATAGTTTAGATGGATTCTGATCATTTTCAATGTGGAGCACACAATATCACAGGATTCTGGGGGTACCCAGGTTCCCTTGCCTTCATCTGCTTCATACAGAAAATATCAGGATCACTGCCACGCAAGCATGTACGCACGCAGGCACGGCAATGATCAGGAATGCCGGCTGCCATGCACAAACATTGTAGCCACCATTACATGGGATCCCTATTGGTTCCGCCTGCTCTTTAGGAATTTAGAGAGCAGGGAGAACCCTGAGGAATCTAGTCTCTGATCATGTCGAAATGCAGGCAAAAATGCAAGAGGATTTCCTGCACAAACATAGGAAATGCATGGAGCAGGGGGTCTCTGCACTAATGGACCAGTAGCAGAAAAACATGCAGGGATGTGTTCCGGGAACTGTCACATTTTACTGGCTCATCAAAATGAGCCAGTTAGGCACAGCTTTTTCTTCCATATAGTATGGTGTGGTCACAATATTTGCCTTGATATCCTAGGACCTTGCTTTTTTTCTTATACTAAGGACTATGGTTTCGCAGGCCATGCATTACATATATTTCTCAATACAATGATATCCACTTGAGAACCTAACTAATATCACCCATCCGCAGAACAAATGTTGAGTCAGGGGGCAGTGGTGCGGGTGGGAGGCCTAGAAGACATTAGGCCGGTGGTGCAAAACATACGGCCCATGGGCCGAAAGCATCCCTTCAAGCCATTATTTATGGTTCTCCAAGTCACATGCGTGTGTTTATGAAGTGTTGTCTGGCCTAAAGTCAGTCACTAAGTCTATCAGGTCAGATGTGTGAAGCTTCTGAGGTCCAGTTTTTGTCTTTGCATCATGATACGTGCAGACCTTACAACCCATTTGTTTTTTTACTCCAATATGTGCACCGATGTCCCTACCACCCGTTCATTCCAACTGAGAGTTTGACCCACTGTATAGGGTTGTGTGGTATATTCGGCCCTCCAGCGAAACAAGCTGTGCACCACTGCATTAGGCCCTTTCATGACTTCATAAATGCAACGGTAAAAACAAAGAGCATTGTCAGCACCTAGAATGGTGGCTCTCAAATTAATACTGGATAGGCCTTTTCCGGGTACTGCCACCATATATCTGGTGCTCACACCGTTTGGCAAACATTGGTATGTTATGGCTATTTAGTGTCATCATTTTGCAAGCAGGTTCATAACATCCTCAGATACTCACATCATATATCACACGATATAGCAGGTATTGCTACCATATGCCAGGCGTTGTCATCATATGCTCAGATATTAATGACATTGATAGTTATTGCCTCTGAAAATCAGTTAACTGCACCATTTTAATATTAAGGGTCAAGTAAGTGATCATGTGCATCATAATATATGATAACTTTTACGATGATCGCTTGGCTGTGATAGGAAAGGCGAAACATTTGAATAGCAAAAGTTTGTATGAATGTACACTGTATGCTAATTAAAAAGAATAATGTATGATTTGTGCAGCAGTAGAATGACTGTATCACTATTTCAGACAGGGTTATCTCTCGATTCCCCATTATTAGTTTCAATTGATAAACCACCAGCAAGCATTTAAACTCTGCACATGAGTTAAAACAACGTGTACACCAATTAGAATGACCTTCTCGCCTGCTGAAGCAATAACCTCTGGAACTTGCTACCACAGAAGGACAGCGCATGTTTTGAAGTCACATTAAGACGTGTTTCATCACCAAACAACTGCCTTAGTAGGTAAATGAGAAGTATGCAGATGCAAGCTTTGCTCCTAGGACGCACTTTTTAGTGTGTGTGGATGCCAAGCTGTCTTAAAGGCAAATAACATATTCCGCCATGCTACTTGTGTTCCAAAGCGCTCTTGTTTACAGAAAGCTTTAATCACGTTCTCATCTTCGGCATTAAGACCAGCCAAAGGAATGTACTGTCAGGTACCAGGGTTGTTTTAACCCGTTGGGGATAACTCAGGCCTTCATCCTTCCGAGTGTAAATCATTACATCCCATTATGGCGTCCTGTCTCTCCTGCTGGTCCCACCTCGCCGACCTCCTCGCAAACAGGCTTCCCTGCTGGTTTGGTCTCCCCTAGTGCTGGTCTCCTCCTTCTTATACACAATCTTGCAGAATTACTAGCTAAAGCGACTCTATGCTTCTCCGTTGCCCACGTATTAGGCGTGTCAAGGGCGGCGGTCATTCTTTTCCAGTTCAGGCTGCCTCAACATGGAATAAGTTACCTCTTGAGCTGAGGCTGATAACAGACTTGCACTGTTTCCGGAAACGCTTGAAGACACTTCTGTTTAGGTGAACTTGAACACTATTGTTACATGAACAATATCCCATGCTTTCTTCCCATGCTCTCTTCCCATTTTTCAGTTTTTTTTGGTGCCCTATTGTCTGCGGGCTCTGGTGCATTATAAGAAAATAAATAAAAAAATATGTTTGGCAATAATAACACCAATTGTTACAGTGCTTGGAAATGGAAGGAGAGCTCAGTAAACAAAGATGGGGAAAATATATGCACACGTTTTAACATTTTATACTATTATTGTAAATCGACTTTTGTATACTTTTTATACAATAAATGCCAGGGGTAGCCGAAGTGACATCACACGACCCTTGACCCTTGGCCCCTGATGACATCACAGGATGTCATTTGACCCCACCCCGAAGTGATATTTCACCTTTCACCCGTTGACAAAACAGGAAGTGACATCACATAGCATTGTACACTACAAAAAATATGGTTACGATATCACTATAATGTGATGTACATTTCATACAAGAATGGATCGCCATAAGTATCATTAAGATCAGTGTGTATAGACCCATATTACCAAATTACTGTGAATGCAAGCAGACGTCCATGACCAAATGATAATGATGTGTTATTATATAGCACTTACGATTAAGCGCTTTACATAGAAGAAATATACACCCAATATCACCCAACCTGTGTTGTTACCCATTTATCGACCTCAGGATAAAAGGCTGAGTTGAGGCGTTTAAGAACAGACTAAATCAGTTACTCACCCCCTGAAGTGTGCCTGAAATAAACCTTTAATGAGTCTAGCAATTATTGTATAGAATTCCAGAAAGACACATTTTTGGCATTCCTATTCTTTCTTATTTAAGGTCAGTGCTGAACGTGTTAGGTTAGACTTGTGGCACCTGTTCTTATTTTTCTTCTTTTTTAAGGGGCCTGAACAAGAAAGCTAGCCACTCCAGAATTAAAGAGCCACATGGTGCTGGCCATAGCCCAGGAGCTTGCATTTTTTAGCGGTCACAAGGGAGACCTCAGAGGTCGCACTTGCGACCTCCTGCGACCCCCAAATGACGTCCCTGACAATAAGCCACATTAGATTACATATTTTACAACCTCTATACAACTACAAAGCTCCAAATGTAAACAATCCACCTTTTAATATGCAAAAAACTTTCGACCTGCTTCACAAAGAAGTTACCAGGAGTAAGTATGACTTAACATTGAACTACAACGAGAGGGATATTTGATTCCTCGGCAAAACTACTATGAGTAACTCTCCCTTACTGCAGACCTGTAAAGAGTAAGTGTGGTGTAATTCAGAGTTACTCAAGTGAGGTGTAATTCTGAGTTACTCAAGTAAAACTAATAGCCAACTCCAAGTGTAAGTGAAAGGTAAGTCAGGCTTACTCGTGATAATTTCTTTCTGAATCAAACCCGTTGTGTTTACACTATATTTGAACTATTGTATATAACCTTTTGTTATGTTATTTAAGGTTACTAGGATTTAGACCACAGTACTACCCTTTGCATGGTCTGGAAACTTTATAACAGGAATAGCAACAGGTTTGATATTTCCAGGTTTCTTTTCCACTGCACTGCACTTAGCAATATCATCTATTTTTTTGTTTGAGATGGAGAAGGTTTCTTACCTGTAACTCCTGTTCTCCAGCATTGGTATCTTTCATAGATTCACATGCTGTGAATATTCCCCGGCGTCAGGCCTTGGTTACCCTTTGCTTTCCCTTGCTGAAAGCAAGAAAAACTCTCTATTTTGTAGGTTGTCACTCTTATTATGGGTGGTTTTGGTCCCAACCAATGAGACCTCGAGTAGCTAGACACTAGTCCCTCCTCCTCTTCATCCCTTCAGATTCTGACCCGGGATGGTGATAGCCCAGAGGGCAAGCACAGTTTTTACACTGAGGGCAGGAAGGAGGGTGCCTGTGAAACAATGAAAGATACCAATGCTGGAGAACAGGAGTTACAGGTAAGACACTTTCTCCTTCTCCAGCGTTGGATCTTTCAAAGATTCACATGCTGTGACTAGATTAAGTAGCAGTACACAGATATTGAAGGTGCACAGAGGTAAAAACCAGTACATTCTCAACCCCAAAACATGGGAGCATACCTTATTGAAACATGCTTGCAGGATCGCTCTTCCTGTCTGTGCGTCTGCAGCGTGCTGTTTCTCCAGAAAGTAGTGCTTTGTAAATGCATGCAGCATTGACCAAGTAGGTAAATTGTGTCCACCATGCCACTGAGGTTCCTGTAGCTCGTGTGGAGTGCGCATGTGGGGGAGCAGGCAGAGGCTTCCCCGCTGATTAATGGCAGAAGGCAATGGTGGCAGAGATCCATCGTGATATGCCCTGCTTTGATAACGCTTTGCCTTTACGGTAGGTCCGTATGCTAGGAAGAGCTGTGGAAGAGCTGCGTTGAACTTCGTAAGGACTGAGTCCTGTCAATTTAGTATTTCAGTGGCCATTTGACATTCAGCAAATGTAGGGCTGCCTCAGCCAGAGACATCGGCTTTTGGAAGAAAACTGGCAAGGTGATAAGTGCTTTTTTTGTGAAAATCTGCGGGGGCCTTTGGGATAAAGCAGAGGTTGGTCACCAGGAGCATTTTATCTCTTTGAAAACACAGGTGTGACTGGTTGACTGCGAGCGCTTGGAGCTCAGAAACTCGTCTGGCCGACGTCACTGCCAACAGAAATGTTGCCTTCCATGACAGGTACCGAAGTGACAGTATCAGGTAATATTATCCCCACCAATAATATCGCCATATATATGGTCGTCAGGAAACGACATAGGTGATACTATTGGTGGGGTTAATTTATGGGGTAAATGGGAGCGGTGGTTGGAGGGTGTTTCCCCCGCTCCCTATAAAAAAATATGGAGGTTGCAGGGCTGTCCCCCGCAGCTTCCATCGGTTAATATCGCTGCAAAAAAATAGAGCCATTCCTGTATGGCAATATTTTTGTGGGGATATTAACACATGGAACCGAAGTGACGCCATGGCCATCGGTTCAAAAGGCTTTTTTATGAGGCATGACAACAGAGTGTTAAAACTCCACTCCGGCGAGGTTTGTTTCCCTGTGGGAAAGGTAAGACACAAGACTTTCCCTTACTCCTTCTTGAGTATCTCGAAATGGCAGTCAGGTGTACACGTATAGAGTTGTGGGCGAGGCCCTGTTTGGCCAAAGAGAGCAGGTATGGAAGTATCTTCTCCGGCATAATCTGGAATGGGTTAAGGCTACCTTAATTGATGTCCCGTTGACCTTCACACCATATACAAACCCGTTTCCACTTCAGGCTAAACGATTTATTTGTGGAAGGGGCCCTGGCTGCTGACAAGCTGACTCTGCATTCTTCAGAGATCGTTAGATTTCCGAACTCTGTGAAGGCAGACACCACGCTGTTAGGCGGAGGGACTTCGGATTGTGATGTAGTATCTTCCCCATGTCCTGCATGATGACGCTCGGGCGATTGCAGAGCCTGATTGGTCTGACCCTCAAGAGTTGGACGAGGTCTGAGTACCAGGTCTGGCACAGCCAGCTAGGGGTAATGAGGATTACTTTGCATGGGTGTTTCCTGATCATCAGTACCGTTTTGCGCAGGACTGGGAAGGGTGGAAAAGCATACGTAGAGAGTCCGTCCCATGGTAAGGTGAACACATCCTCCATTGCCCCCTGCTGGTGTGTCTTGCTGGCGTAGCTTGTGAGTTTCATGTTGTGAACTGTGGCAAATAAGTCCACCGATGGGTGGCCTCACTGTCGGAAGAGCGATTGTACTGTGGTGAGGTCGCGCTCCCATTTGTGGCCCACTGACATCCGCCTGCTCAGGCTGTCTGCTATTTGGTTCTGAACACCTGGAAGGTGGAGCACCTGAATGGCGATGCCGTGCAAGATGGCCCAGTGCCATATGCGTTGCGCTTCACGAGACAGGGTCTTGGACCGCGTCCCTCCCTGCTTTCTCAGATCATTGTGGCTGTATTGTCCGTTGGGACTTTGACTTTTTGTCCCCTGAGTACCAGAAGGAAGGATTTGAGTGCCCAACTGATTGCCCTGAGCTCAAGCACGATGTGCAGGGAGACTTTGTGGGGGAACATAGACCCTGACGTGCAGCTGTCCACATGTGCACCCCACCCTTGTAGGGAGGCGTCCGTGACAAGTGTCTTGCTTGGAGCTGGCTCTTGGAATGGCTTCCCTTTTTGGGAATGGACCTTTTTTGTAGCATGAGTTGCACCTCCTTGAGGACTGTGCTTCTGTGCGCCTGAGGCTGAGGGTCTGGGTGCATGGGAGGAGGCCTTTTTGTAAATTCCAAGGGGTGCCTGCATGATACTGCGTCCAGCACCCACTTATCTGTTGTTATTTATCTCCAGTTGTGTGCAAACCTAGAGATCTGCCCCTCCTATGGAGCTGTATTGTGGTACATACTCACTGCTGGGTTTTACCCTGCCACCCTCTTTGAGAGCTGGAGGATTGTTTCTGCCGTTGACTCTACCTGAACTCCTTGGACTTTTGGTACCCCTAGTACCATCTGGTAGTAGCCCTGGTAGTAGTATGATGACCCCCTAGAGTATTGCCTGCCGCCACTATTGGTGGAGGATGTGAACGCCCTCCCTGCAGCTCCCCTGAAGGGACAAAAGGACCCACAATTCTGCAGGGACACCACAGACCGGACTGTGTCTGTATCAGTAACGATGGCCTTAAGGGCTTCATTGTTCTTAGGGCAAAAGCGCTCCTCCCTCTCGAATGCCATGTCCACCACCTTATGATGGAAGTCGGTGCAGTAGTCCATACATCTGAGCCATGCCTGCCACCTCAGTACAGTGCCTTTCCCTACCTGTTTAAGCCCTGCCTCCGCGAGGTCCACTGCCATATTGATGCTATGGTGAGAGGCGTCCTCCCCTTTCTTGAGGATCACCTTTGCCTCTTTCCTCTTTTCCTCTGGAAAATGCTCCAGGATTGGTGCTAGTTTGTGCCGCATTTCCCTGTCATAGTGGGCAGTGATAGCGAGGGAATTTGCTGCCTTTACCGCAGTGGTCGCTAGCGCCACTACTTTCTTCCCAAATGCGTCTTGCTTGTGCTCCTTTTTGTCCAGGGGTACTGCGCATTTCTGTTCATCTGACTTCGCCTTGGGGACCGCCGCCACCGATACAGTCTCAGGGGGTTATACTTCTTGTCCAGCTGACCTTTACCTCTGTGTGCTGTGAACGAGCGTTTCATCGCTTTGAGGCCTTCTTGTCATACATGATCAAGGATCGGTATGGACACCATTGCCTTACTCCTCTTGCCCAAGTGGTCGAACAAGAAGCATTATTTTTTGTCTTCGGAGGCGAGGAGGCAGAGTTCTTTGCATGCCCTCATAATCATTGAGTGGAAGCCTGAGATGTCATACATGGTGGAGGGTTTTGTAGGTTCCTCTTTTGGCTGGTTTTCCTGTGGGGAGTCAGTGTCCCAGTCATTGTCTCTCTGTGGAATGATAGACAAAGAAGATGGTGTGTCCCGGGGGTTATCCGCATCTGTGTCTGTCAGTTCCCCTTCCTCCTGTGTAGGCCACCCTGGAGGCAAGATGGTGCAGCGTCTCCTTGGAGGAGACAATGGCAACACCAGTGCTGTACTTCTTCCCCTCAAGTCTGGATGGGACCTGGAGGCCCTAGGGGGCAAGCGAGAGATTGATCTGGATCGTGAACGGCCTGCAGGGACCTTATCGAGGACCTGCCCATTGCCCTCGACCTGGATCTGAGAGGTCAGGGTTGCCACAGTGTTATAGGCTGAGACGGCAGCTGCTAGTGCGGTGGCTGTAGGGGCGACCCAGTCAACGAGGCTGAGGTCAGCTTTTTGCATGTCTGGCAGATTTGGAATGCCTGAAAGATCCAGATAAGGACACCGTCGACAAGGAGGTGTCTGTGGGTATGGTGACCATCGACACAGTTGGAGGGGTCTTATGGCTCAAAGGCTTGGCGAGCCCCGCAGACTTGGAATGTTGCTTGTGTCCCCCCGATGTGGACATTTCCATTGTCGACAACCCCTTCGATCCTTCCACTGATTTGGATCTGTGTTTATGCTTGTGTTTGTCCGTAGACTTAGCAGACAGTTTCTCTGCCGTCAACATGCTTGGCGTTGGGCTGCTCCTCCGTATGCCCGACGACAACGGCTTTCTCCCGAGTGATGGCGGTCATTCAGGAGCTCTCAAGGACCCCTTCTCACCTGTGAAGGGGACCTCTTGCCCCGTCGATGGCTTGTAGCCGTGGGCGACCCGGTGCCTGTGCATCTTCGGCAGCCGTTCCTCCGACCTGGCCCTTTCCTTGGAACGTGGTCGTTTCTCAGTGGGGATGGCCATGCTCTTCATCGACTCGACATCAGAGGGGTACTCAGGGTAGTTACCCTCATTCAGCCAACATGCCAACGGCCGGTTCCTATCCTTAAGGGTCTTCGAGCTAAGGCCATTACAGATGTTGCAATGATCAACCACGAGATGGGGGTACACAAAATATATACGGTTAGTATGTTTGTCCCCTTCATACATTTCTTTAAGGCCACAAGTGTAACAGGCCTTAAACAGGGGTCTTTGCTCCCCCTAAATCCCCACTTATCTGTCACACGCTGTGTTGATCCAGAAGTGTAGAGCTCTTCCTTGAACAAATCTGAAGATTTTAATTTGCTAATAGTTTGATTTAAAACTGAGAATATAGATTCTATGTGGAGAAAACCTGAGGCTTTCATCAGCTTCAAAACACAGTTAGAATCTGAAGGAAGAGTAGGTGGGACTAGTGTCTAACTATTCAAGGTCCCATTGGTTGGGACCAAAACTACCCATAACAAGGGTGATAACCTACAAAATAGAGAGTTGTTCTTGCTTTCAGCAAGAGAAGCCAAAGGGTAACCGAGGATTCCCAGCCTGACGCCGGGGAATATTCACAGCATGTGAAACTATGAAAGATCCAATGCTGGAGAAAGATGTATTACTTCTAAGAGCTGTTACATGAACCATCACATTCCTCATTCTGTACCAAGCAAGTTAATTAGAATCTGTACGTAAACAAATAACCTAGTGACAGCAAAGGCAGTCAACAAAAATTGCCTGCAACTGGATTGCGGAGTTGGTAGATTGAATTTCATCTTTCCCTTTCTGGGCACCAAATCAATAGTTTAGGCCAGGTAGTGCTAACATGCTACACATGAGCAAAATCTAAAATGAGTTCTGTTGGCATGAAGATTTACAAAATCAGGATACTGGAAATGTGCTCCTTTTCAGGCCTACGCTTATCACACTTTAAAATAAATTCAATGATGTGCAGGTCCATCGAATGGCCTGTTTAGGATATATCACGCAACAAACCACTTGAAGAAATGGATTCCAGAGAGGAATGCGACATGTCTTGGCTGATCCCTTCTGGGTAGAGATTTATTACATATATGTGTGGTGCGTCCGTGAATATATCTTTTTTGGAAGGAAACTGTTCTTGCTCTTTCTGAAACAGTCAATCTTCATATCACACTTTCAACTAAGGACATTACTGGATTCCCACTGGATGAGCAGCTTTCAGTAGAGTCCAAATTTATCCTTTAAAGAAATAACTATTGCTAGATACGTTATTCATAAGAAGCTGAAAGACTCAATCTACCAATGTCAGTATGTAACAGGTAATGCATGATGAGAATTTCATCCATGAAAAGATCATCTCTGAGAAATGATACATAATAAGATACTTGTTAATGCCAAACTGATGATGCAGAAGAAATGCTCTTCTGAATATTTATGATATGGCTCATTTTTATTTAATGTGGTTATAATACATGTCAGCTAGAGGGCCATCCAAGATGGCCGCTTAGGTCAGAGCTCCCTCGTAGCCCCGCATCAATCCTGGTTAATCCTACGGATCCTGGCGCCACCGACCCCCAGTTTGCCGGTACACGAACTGCTGATGTCCCCAGCTGTGCCACCCCGAAGTTTCGAGTGAAATCGGAAGCTCCCAGCCCGAGACTCGGCCCGAGAGGCCCGGCTGCCGTAACTCGCGAGGTCGGCCACTCGACCCCGCGCGCCAAGAGCAGAGCTCCCCCACTACAGAGCCCGACGCACCCCCCTCGGCCACTCACGAGACGGGGAGCCAGTATCCTGGCAAGGAGTCGGCAGTGGCCCGAGAGAGCCGGCGTGAGACCCTGACCATCCCCCTCCTCCCGCCAAAGAACCATCGCCGGAGCGGAAGAGTCAGACGTAAGGCGCCTGGGCCTCCCCCACGCCTGGAATTGGCTCCTGCGGCTCCGGCACCCGGCTTCCCAGCCGCGGGCCGTGGAGTGACAGACCCCGGAAGACGGCCAGCCGCCCAACAAGAACCCCCACACCCACCAGGTGGAGACGAGCGGAGGGGTCGCCCCCGGGACCCCGGCAGGTAAGGAGTGGTGGGGTAACAGCGCTGTTCCCCCCCCCTTCCACCTTCGGGACTGGGCGGCTGCCGTACCCGCAGTGGCAGGGACGATCAAGCAGCGAAGCACCCCCTGGCTAACCAGTCACTCCTGCAACCCGCTGGGCCCAGACGGGAGCGGCGCCCCCATGCACGGACGACCTGAACCCTTCCACCTGGGGCGGAGTACCCTCCCTGTCGCAGACCATCACACGGCCCTGTACTACGAATCAGGAGCACAGTGGGCTGTCCACCACTTCACCCCCTGAACCAAGAGGAGCTGGCAGAAAACTTCTGTAAACCTCTCTCGTCACGAGCCAGCATAGCGCCTGAACAGTCAACCCCCGGCACGCATAGCGGGCAACGCACATCCTACGCCAGTCTTCCACTGAATCCCACCAAGGGGGCTGCGCTATCAGTGGAAAAGCACAGCGCGCGACGACGTCCAGCCCTCGGCCCGCATTGCTGATCAAACACCACATTCACCCAGCCGCGGCCAGTCCGATCCGGAGAGGGACCCGAGGCACAACCTGACCACCTGCAGCCAAGATGGGGAAAAGCGATAAATCTCAGAGGAAGCTAAACTTTGAGAGTGGCCTGACCCCCAGAGTCCCTCACCAACATGAAGATCAAGCTTCATCGTCCGAATGTTCCCACCAAGATGGAACGGCGGAGAACCCCTTTGAAATCAAAGAAATCATCCTCGACTTAAAAGCAGGCATCGGCAGGCTGAGTAACAAAATGGACGGTCTCGCGTCCAAAGTCGATCTCATGCAACACCGCATGGACTCCCAGGCCGAACGCCTAAACGAGATGGAGCAGACGGTGTCAAATCTCGATGACAGTTCGGAAACCCTCACAAACAGAGTTTCACAGCTAGAATCGCAAATGAAACTAACCGCCGCCAAGTGCGAGGACCTCGAAGGTCGGTCGAGGAGGAATAACCTACGGATAGTCAGTGTGAGAGAACATCAAACGCAGGAGAAAATGGAAGACTTCGTGGAAGCCTTATGCATCACTCTATTCGGCCGCGAGGCCCTATCTCGCCTATTCATAATCGAGAGAGCCCACCGGATTCCCGCGACGAGACCGGCCCCAGGGGCTCCCCCTAGACCCATAATAGCGAGGTTGCTGAACTACAGATATCGTGACTCCCTGCTCCGCCTTGCCAGAGAGAAAGGCGATCTGAGCCACGATGGGGACAAAATCCACTTTTACCCCGACTTCTCCCCGGCAGTTCAAACACAAAGGAAAACATTTGCAAGCGTTAAACAGAGACTCCGCAACAGCCAACTGCCATATTCCATGCTTTACCCAGCACGCTTGAGAGTCCAGCACGAGGGAAAGGTCCAATTTTTCCAAACCCCAGATGAAGCAAACTTGTTCCTCGACCGTCTGGGGCTCCCGGATCAGAATCAGGCTCGCCCCAGACCACAAAGAGATAGAATCCCCAGGAACCCTCCTTAAACAGGTGGACACAGAAGGACACAAGACCCGACACAGCTGCACTGAGTGGGCCAGACCAATTACAGCGACACAAGTCGGGGCTGGGACACTTGGGAGACCCCAGGCGCCCCCAGCTCAGCTACCGTTAAGTTACTGTTAGCCTGAGTGGGGTCTGCCCGCCGAGGTGTGGAACGCACGTTCCACATGGCGACTCCTAGGGCCGTTTTGGTTTGGGGTTGGGTAAGTTGGAACCTCCCGGTGAGCATGTTCAAGGTTGCCCACCCTCGGGAGAGCTACGTTATGGGCCAGTTGGGGATTGCTCGAAGTTCGAATATTACAAAGTTAATGGAGAAATCCAGCGCCACCAGTTAGTCAAAATGGTAATGCTGCCAAAATTACTGTTTCTTTTCAACAATATCCCGCTGCTACTACCACAATCCTTCTTGAAAAGGCTGAAAAGCTTGGTTCTGGATCTACCGTGGGCTGGCGGACCAGCCAGAGTGGCGCACGCAATACTGACGCTTCCCGTGTCCAGCGGTGGTCTGGCCCTCCCAGACATGGAAAAATACTTCTGGGCAGCCCAAGCACAGTACCTCAGCCATTGGTACGCAACGCAAATGATTCGCCCCCATGTACAGGTCGAGAGGGCCTTGGCAACACCCAACTTCCTAACCGCCGTGGTTTTCAGTCGGCTTCCCGTTCCCAACCGCACAATGAACGTGATGCTTACAACATACAAGGTCTGGAAGTCGCTAGCAAACAAACTGGGGGTGCAGATAAGGTACTCTCCCCTCCTTAAGTTTATTCCTGGAATCCCCCTAACATCAGAGAAAGTGTTTCACCAGTGGGTCGACAAACTACACATACAATCCCTTGGAGACCTATTCACAGAGGAGGGCTTCCTGACCCCTGACCAAGCCAAACAGAAAGGGGGTGACACAGCACTGGACGTGTTCCTCTATTTCCGAACCCGATACACTATGCAGACCCACCTGCCTGGTTTCCCGAGACAGCCACCGACCTGGCAGCTACTGTATGATGTCATTCAAGCACAGGGGGAAGGCAGGCTGGTGTCGCAAATCTACAAAGCGCTGACCACCGGAACGCCCCCCGTCAACTCAAGAGCGAAAACGAGATGGGAACGAGCACTAACCACAAGTATATCAGAGGTTGATTGGGACTACATTCTGAAGCAGACTCAGAAAATTTCACTTAACTCCCGGCTCAAACTTATCCATTTTAATTTCCTCCACCAAACCTATTATACACGGGAAAAAGCTAATAAACACCATCCCGACACCCAGGCAGAATGCAGGAGATGCGGTATTCAATCAGCGAGCTTCGTGCACCTGGCATGGGAATGCCCTGAAGTAGCCCCATTCTGGAACCGAGTGTTAGACACGACATCCGCAATCGTGGGTGAAATAGTACAACCGCGATGCACAGCAGCTTTGTTGGGAATGACGAGGTTGCTATCCACGCCGCGAGGAAACTGACCGGAGTCCTAGTGACACTAGCCCACAGGAGAGTCGCCATGGCATGGGGCCGCGGCCCCCCGCCTTCCTACACCGCCTGGCGGAAAGACTTACTCTATTACCAGGACACAGAAGCAGATTTCATAAAACTCCTCCCGATTCACGCGCGCCCGCCCGACATATGGGGCCCGCTGATATCCTTCCTGATAAGGGAGGCCGACACCTCCTCAGAGGAACCACTAGACACTGGGAACACACCCTGTTGCAGTCTTAACTCGGACTGACAAGACTCACCACTGGGTCGCTGGGAGGCTGAAACGATGCACAATGAGGATGACGCAGAGATGCCGCAGGGGCTGGGGGAGGGGCTCGCAGGGAGGCGGGGGGGTTGGGGCACTGGTTGACGGCGTAAAGTTAAATCCACCCTAATGTGGGTGCGTATTTGTATGGTGTGTTGAAAGACCAAAAATAAAGGTTTTAAAAAAATAAATAATAATAATACATGTCAGCTTGCAAAACCCATATACAATCCTGTAAATAATCATCTTATTACAGGCTAGTTTTGACCTCACTACTGACTTGTAACAATAAAATGATATCACTACTGCACAGCAATTAGTTTTTACAGTTCATTTGTGACATCACAATGCTTGCTGCTTGAACTAGCAGAGAGCAGAATTCCAGCTGCCACTGCAGCACTTAATTTATTTATTTTAAAACAACAAATGCATTAATTTTACCATCTTTCATTCATATTGGAAAATACATTCTACCAATACACCCTATCCATAAATAATACAACAAATTGAAATCAAATGATACTTCTTCCCCTAGCCCCTTAAATGCAATCACAAAACTAGAAACTAATCTAAACATTATGGACAAGAGGATGGAGTAAGAGAGAAAGAGATGCCATGAAGATTAGTGCTCATTTTTAGCCTGATAAACCTAATCTAATTTTATAGAAGTGGACATTTTTATAATTTTACTATTGTGACCATCTAGAGGATATTTTAAATATTGTTTCATCTTGAACTTTTCTATGTTTGGTAAATAGTTGGGTACAACTATGGACTACCCTCCATTCATTCAAAGAACCAGATGTGGGCACTCTTAATTTACAATGATAATGATAATGATGTGTTATTTATATAGGGCATTAATCCAAAATTATCCAACTTGTTTTCTATGCCAGCGGGTAGGTGTCCCTATGTCACTATACACTTCTTCAAAACTCAAAAGGACAGCAGAGGGACATTGTTAGTTCCTCAGACTTTGCTCTTGGAATTGGGAAACCAACACTCACTATTTAGGGAAGTGTTTCGACAGACCCTGGGCAGTGACATATTGAAGGACATGAGCTGAAACAAGGCTCTTTGCTTTCACACACCTTACCTTCTCCCTAGGATATAAGTACAAGATTTGTTTTTGATTAAATATAATGCTTTCCATTATATAATGTGAATTCAACATGTCTTTGCACTGCAAAACCCTGCAATTAAGGTTAAACATAACAAGACCTAAGGTTTTACTGAAGAAATTAATTAGCTAATGGAAAAGAGCATCTGTATTTGTTCCGTCATGTGAGTAGGGAATGTAATTAACTGTGCAACTTGTATTTTAGTATTCTGCACGGGACTTATAGAATATGGATTACAAATCATTTGATAGATTGAGTGAAATTTGTTGATAATCCTAAACTTTATTCGTCTGACAGTACCAATAAAAAATATACAAAGAGAGCATTATCTTTTTACATGTAACATTGAAATGTTTAACTTAGATAGAGCTCTACACTGCATGTTTATGCAATGGTCAGCTTCCTGAAACCAGAAATGCACAGATCCATAGCCATCACTCTGATCAGACTTAATGGAACATCTTTTGACCAAGGTCAAGGGCAGAATATGTAAAAAACAAACCAAAATTAATTCAGAAAAACTGAATTTTCCCAGTCCTCTTTTTGTAAGCTTATTTGGAAGGCCACTTTGGTAAAAGATTGATAAATGCATTGTCAGTCAGTAATGGAAACATCAAATAAGCAGATTTCTAACCAAGTCTTGACCTCTGACCTGGCTTGGCAATAAGGCCCCATGAAGAAATGATGTCTGTTTCTTTGAAGTAGACTTTTAAAGGGCAATGGGTTGATAACAACAGATGTCTCTGTTAATATGACCCTAGCAGCACAAGTAATTGAAACTAAATAGCACAGTTAAAAGATCTGCACAAAACAATGTATTTAGAGGACATGTGGAAAATACCTTTTTAGCTATAACCTTAAAACCATTTGTCCAAAAGGAAAAAAGGAAAATGGATCTGAATTCAGTTGAAGCGCACCAATCATATAAATATTTAAAATATATGTGTTATTATTTAATTTACATATTTTATTAACACTGTTATGCAAGCTGTGACAAAACATAAAGTATGTCTTAAGATTCAGAATAGTCTTGTAAATCTTAATATCTCATTCTTATTAATTGGACAGGTCCACAATGGGAATTATTAGGGCAATACATATTCCAGTCCAATTTTGATTTCACATTCCTAAGGGGAGGGCTACCTCATAGTTAACACATCCCCTTGTGACATAGAGAATACATTGGGCCAATGGAAGCAAAGAGGAGGACACTAGTGGTTGTCAGTAAGTGAAAGGAACATATTGCAGGGTCTGTCCAATCCAGAATTGCTGGATCAAAGGATGCTGCATGTCTGGTGTTTCCTGAGTATTAAACTCAAACACTTAGGAAGAAGAGAGAGTTTGGGGAAAGCAGAAAAGGAGGAGGGCCTGTCCGACAGGATGAAAGCTGGGACTTCAACTGGATGTAGCTGTGAAAAATCTCCTTGAAAAGGCCTTTTCCGATAGGGTTCAATGCAGAGGCCTTTCCCAAAACAGAACTAGATTATCTGAGATGGAGTTTGGGAGCGGGTGGAGAGACTGAATGTAGGAGCCTCCGTAGCGATGATGTTGGAAGCCAGTTGATGTCTATAGCTTTCCTGGGCCACTGAAAGACAAACCAGAAGTGAGCCACTAAAGTCAAGGTGGGGGCTGAGCTGAGGCCGCACGCAGCTGTCTGGCAGATCAGGAATGGGGATAATCTGCCTCCAGCACCCCTGGGCATGTCAGACAGGAACCAGGAAGCTCTCCTTGCTTCCTGGTTCCTGTCTACATGGAGCAAAGGAGCCAGAGGCCTTGAGTGAAGGTGCATCGCCGCAGGACACATGTAAGAAAGCTTTGTTTTTAAATGTGTATGTATGTGTAATATGCTTACCGTATGTATGTATGTATTATGCGTGCGTGAGTGTTGGGTGAGTATGCATGTATATATGCGCAAGTGCATGTGAATGCTGTGTATGTATGGATGTGAGTGCACGTGTTGTCATGTGCATGAGAAAGCAGTTTGTGGGAAGGTTCTGGGTGGGTACGTATGTGGAGAATGCAGTATGAATGTTCTTAGTGTGAGTGAATGTGAGAGACAGTATCAGGGTGAGTGACTGGCAGGTGTGGATTTGATTGTGTGTGAATGTTCTGGGAGGGTATTTGTGTGGAGAATCCATTTCGAGTCAATGTGAGAGAAGGTTTGTGGGTGAAGCGGTATGAATGTGATTTTGTGAAAATGTTAGGGGGATGTGCCCATGTGGAGAATGGTTTATAGTCAAAATCTCGAAAAGTAAAATCTCGAAAAAAAGCACGAATTTAAAATCTCGAAAAAAAAAATATCGAATTTTTTTTTCAATGCGTTTTTTTTCAAAATGGGGGGAACCCCCCAAACCCCTTTTTTCATTTTTTTTTATTTTACCCCTTTTTTTTACTTACCTGACCCCAAAAACACATATAAATAAATAAATAAAAAATTTGATATTTTTTTTCGAGATTTTTATTTCATGCTTTTTGTAATTCAAGATTTTATTTTCGGTATTTTGACCGACCACCGTGGAGAATGCAGTGTGAGTGAATGTGAAAGAAGGAGGATAGATGAGTGACTGGTGGGTTAATGGGTATGAATGACATGATGTGTGTGTTCTGGGTGGGTGTCGTGTGGAGAATGCAGTGTTAATGGTCTGGGTGTACTGGTGATACACTGTGAGAGAAAGAGTATGAGTGAGTGACTGGTTTGTGAATGGGTATGAATGTGATTGTCTGTGAATGTTCTGGGTGGGTGACAGTTTGGAGAATGCAGCAAGAATGTTCTGTGTGCACTCGTCAGTGAACGTAAGAGAAGGTGTATGGGTGAGTGACTTGTGGGTGAATGGTTATGAATGTGATTGTGTGTGTGTGTGTGTGCATGTGTGTGTATGTTCTGGGTGGGTACCCATGTGGAGAGTGCAATGTGAATGTTCTAGGTGCATGTGCGCGTAAATGTAAGAGTTGCTGCATGGGTGAGTGACTGGTAGGTGAATAGGTATGAATATGATGCGAGGTGCAGGGGACCCAGGAGCACTAGAGAATTGTTGACCTTTCCTTAAAGAGACATGGCATGTTTTAGTAAAATTTTTGGGCAAACTGAACTTGATGAGTGTAATTAGGTAGCTAGACTCGCATTTTGGTACAGCCTCCCTAGCCATTGCTTATTGTGGCATGACATATTGTTTTGGGCATCTATGATAAAGCAAGAATGAAAAGTACTGTTATGTGGCTAGAAGTGATTTTGGTGCAGCCAGTCTAGCCATTTCTTACTGCGGCATGGCGTTTGTACTGAGCATCTATCATAAGTGTTCTTATGTGTCTAAACGTGTCTACATTGGAGCCAGTTAGGACATGTTTTCTTATTGTGGCATGGCATTTTGAATGGCAAAGCTAACGGGTATGTTCTTCCGTGGGGCTACTGGCATACATTGACAAAACCAACTTGGACATGTTTTCTTATAGTATCATTATTGGCATTATGCGCAAAGGAAACATGAATATGTTTTTTCTTTTGGAATGATGGCATATCTTAGTGCTGCCAGCATGGAAATGTATGGGCACAGCCAGCTTTGAAAATGTGTTTTATATTGGCATGGTATTTATTGTGGGGAAAGACAGGGAAATGCTCCTCTGAATGTTGGTGACTTGAATCTTTGGTTGATGAGTCACCAATTGTACATACAATGTGTGCTATATACTGCACCATTTTAACCCATTATTCAAAATAATTTGCAGGGGAGAACCCCCTTGAACCTGTTTTCATTAGTTCAGGCTCCCTCATTACACTTTATCGCTCTTGCATACTTGTGACAAATGTTAACACCCCTCCAATAAGAAAATGTACCAGCTGCCATAGGTGGCTGGTACATTTGGGTGCCAGGGGCCAGGTACCAGCCCCTTGTTTCTAAGCTAAGTGAAATATTTAAGCTTTGATTAAAAAACGTACATCTTTTACCTAGCACAGTTCGTACAGGCCCCTGCTGTGGAATGATCATCATTAGCACTGCACGTGTGGTGGTCCAGAATGGCCTGGAGTGTGGCATGTCCTGTGCTTTGTTGAGGAGCTTTGGGGGGCCCTGCCAGCGTGGCTCATAGGGAGGCCCTCAAAGTTTGTGCTACGCTACTGGTAGTGGCATTCATGTCATGTTTCAAAAATGTAAATATTAATTGGGCAGGGAATTAAAATAAGTGGGGCAGTGAAACAAAGTCAATCTGAAGGCTAGGAATGATTTGGCCATGAAACCATCTGCCAATAGGCTTTCTTAAGGGTTATTTTGATAGTGCTGCTATATTCTATACTTGGATTGTATGTGAATGCTATTTATTTTAAGAGTATTTCTGCATTTCTGATGCAGTACCTGATACCATCATTGTTATTATATTGGATGTTGTTGATGATGGTATATGTGATGCCATGTGCAATGTTGCAACGCCATGAAGGTGCTGAAAAGCAACTTGATTGAAGTTGGTGTGTTATTAAACACAATAAATAAATACATTGATAACTGCATGACATCAAGAAAAGGAAAGGTATTCATCTGAGATTTCATGGAGCCTGAACATCTACATGCCCTGTACATTTTTACCTTAACATTTTGACTGGAATGTACTTAATTATTTTCAGGCAGTCATCAAGCATCTCCAAACATGTGCTATGCAGGTCCAACTGTGGACCATACAGAGCTGAAAGTGGTCAGAATTCAGATTACAAAGCAGGATTATTCATGTGATACATTTTCAGAAAACTATTGAAATTATTTACTTATATAGGGTTTATCACAGTAAGCCAATAGGTGTGTGGCTCTAGAAGAGAATCTTTGAAGACCACAGAGTTATTACACAAACGTATGCGACCTAGGGAAAGAAAACTACTCTGCAATGGCAGCACACATATTCATCAAATGAACAGCTTGCTTGACAACAATTCAACTTTACCAAACACATTTTCATGAAAGAACTTACAATAAAACTTCAACAAAATCATGAAATCATCTGCATAAATACCTGCCAAAGTCGAGCTGGGAAAAACACCAATTGATGATACTCTCGCTGACTCCAATCAATGCTCATGGGCTTCTACTGCTCCAAGAGCTCAACAACTTGTCAACTCTCCACCCACCTTTCAACCCATCAAAGTTCTCAATGTATTATGATTACACAACTGGTCAAATAGCTCTTGGGCACACTTAGCAACCCCAAGCCCCCGCCCCAACCTGAGTGTCTAACTGAGGTTAGTGATTAGCCCTTTGGTCTGCATAGCTGTAATCTGAACAGACCACCAAACCATACTTTCACTGCCACCCTTGCCAGGTTTCAATGACAAGCAAGACCTGAAACATCAACACACCACCCAGTGACATAGTTATACACCCTCCAGAATGCACTGAGCAGCAAGGAAACAAGTCTAGTTTAAAGGCTTCCCAAATCCAGCAAACTGAAATCCCAAAGGGATATTTCAGTCTGAAGATGGACACCAACAACATCCAGTATCAAACAATAAAACATTACCACCACCAGAGTATACAAAAAGTCATTGTTACTGGAAAACATAACTATGGCCTCAGACTGTTCTTGCATGTCATTCAAAATATTATCTAAGGCTATAAATCCCACTTTTCTAATCCCATCAGCGAATGCATTCAACTATTGTGTGACAAACTATACTCATTATTCATCCAAACAATCAAAACATTCCACAATGACATTCAACAAAAAATCAAATCCCCCATCAGAAAAGCACCCAACACTGGGCCTCTATTAAAAATAAATCCAGCAAATGCTCCCTCTGAATGAGGAAATGTCCTGTCTAATTGCCATCAGTTATTGAGTGGGACACCTTTATGGATTACCCTTTCACAAGCACTCCTCAACATTCACCTTTGACCCTTTTAAAAATAGCAGCAGACCATGGCCTTGTTTACCACTCCTACGATGGCAATACTTAACAAACCCACTACCATGGACTAGAAAACAGTGTGTTTGCTACCAAACGTGTGGATGGCATGAAGTGCTCAAAAGCCTAATGGATCGAAAGGTGAACTATGCTAAGCACACCACCAACATCATAATGTTCATTTAAACTCTGCTCATCATTCTAGGTCCATCATCTAGCCACAGCACCGATTTTCACAGAGTAAGGTCTCTTAATGGCCAAATCAAATCTGCACATACAACCACTTGTGGTGCCAGAAGCATAATATCCTCCTTTTCACCCCCATGGAACCCATGGTAGCAGTGCAATTACCATCATCCCCCGACTTGACTATGAAAAAACATCCTATATGAGTGAAGAAAAGAGCAAACCCCCAATCTCCAAGTGGTCCAGGATGATACTACAAGACAGGTAGCTGAAATAAGCACTGGGAAACTATCTAATAACACCCATCAATAACCGAGTCAACTTCAAGACCCTTTGCTTCATCCAGTTAAATGCATCCACAGGACCATATTGCAGTAACACATCAGCAACAACATAGAAACCCCTGAAGAATTCCTGTGCTCATCAATTCAAGAGCCCCCAAACACACTGCATTTCAAAGTGAGCCGATTATTCACAATGCAAGGTTCCCAGGTACGGAATTGGCCCTCATGAGCATCCAGATCAGAGACAAAAATCTGACCTTTGGAAAACAAATACATGTTCCTGAATGAATGTTCCATGCGTCAATTCCTACCACAAATAAAGTACGTCCTTTTAAGGTTTATCTTGCAACTATGCTGTTAAGGTAATTCATTCTTCCATTATTTGTGATGTCCACCTTTCTGACAGGCACCATAGAATGCAACTGTGTGTTCAGCTTGAGATTAAGTACGCATTTTTCAATTGTCAGAAAGTATAGAGACATAAAAAAGGGAGGGGCGGAGAAGAGCAGTGATGATGGAAATCGTATAGAAGGGATGGTGTGTCGGGAGACAAATACAACGTCAAGACAGCAACGAGAAATACTGTAAAATAACAAAGTACTCAACGCAAAGAGGAAAATTGCAATAATTCTCTTGTTGCTTCTTTGAAGGTGGATGATTGTTCTATCACAGTGTGTCCTGTCTTCTAGTAATTGCTCCAGCGAGCGCGACTGCATCTGACTTTCTGAAGTGACATATGTGTTCAGAATTATTTGTCTGAAATGAAAATTGGCACTTTATGTGTCATGAGGTAAGTCACTTGAATAAAATGCACTTGCCAAACGACCTCTGTTCGCTGAACAGTCAAAAATAGACGACCATGAATAAAGCATAATGCAAGGAGATGTGGACATTGCACATATTCAACCTGGACACTTATTTGGACATTTTTATTTTTAACAGCATTCCCTTCGTACTCCAGAAGTGGGATACACAATCAGAGAATACTTGCTTAAAAAAGCCACATCTCACATTATCAGTTTACTGCTGCTTAGTTATTGCAAAAGTAAAATAATCCCGGTTCCTTCCACCATTTAAAAATCACTGGACCATCTGTTTGAGGAAAAGGGAGGAAGAAACAATGATTGAGCCTTAATTCTCATCTAAACGTGTGCCTGATTACAGGGAACAGTCGTTGAGCTGGCACCATGGCGACCTCTGGCATAACAGGTAGCCTCTTCATTAGAGCACTTTGTTTGAGACAGAGGACTGTAATGAAAATGAAAGGCTCATTAGGCGCCATCCAAACATGATTTATTTCACATGGGTCACCAATGGAATGGAATAATAACCTTTTAAATGAATCAGCTGGAGTACCCAGGCCTCGCTGAGAGATAAGCACTAATGACACCAAATACTTTGCCGATCATCTCTGAGACATCAGGAAAGATAAAACAGAGGAGGTTTAAAGAGCCTCCATTTCTTTCAAATAAAATATAGAATAAGCGCGTACACACACCCAAATGACAACACCGTATGGGGAATTAAAGAGAGCACTGGAGGATGGGCATGTCTCTCATAGTGCAGAACCCTTGAGGTTAAACACATCCTTCTCCCCCCTCACTCCTCCACTAAACATATCATAAAACCCAGCTTTACCTTGCAGCATTATATCCCAGATATCACCATCCTTGTTTGCCAATCCGAGTCAAGCATGTTGCAGACGAGGCAGTTAAAAGGGGATCCATGTAAGAGGAGCACTGCTGCACTGCAAATACGGGGAAATGTGGGGTAGAGCGACAAAGCTCTGCACTCTATTTGGGCCACACTGTACCTCAAACTGACCGACCGGTAGGCCATACTTGCTCTCTGAATCCGGTTGACATAACCTGCACTCACAACAGGTTGGCAGGCTTTAAAGTGTCTTGCAAGAACTGCTCACTGTGGCAGGAGGACACCTGAATATTGGCACTTCTGTCTCGCCTCTGGACAACGCTGGCATTCCACCTATATGCCATCACCTAAGCGTACCCGCAAGCGTCTTTAGAGCCCAGTGTGCCATTACAGAAGCCAAATGATAATAAATAAGAAAAGATTGTAATCCTTTGTCACGTTGCATGGTACTTTGGATTTATTTGATCATTCAACTCTTTTCTTATGTCTGAAAAAGAACAATTACGCTGGTTAAAAATGTGTTACAATCACAACCAAATGGCGACTGCCAGAAACCCTTACAAGTACCTAGATTGAACTCAAGTACCATGTCAAAATTGGTGCCACAAATTAATGTTGAATTTGAGCAAGTCCAGAATATGGGCCAGAACATTCTGTGAATCTAGAGAATGGATGGTTGAGCGAACCTGCATAATTACTTTGGTCATGGAGGAGCTAAGCATAAACCACATGCCCTCCCTCTCCTTCATTTCCCCCTGAAGTGCTCTCCCGCATCACAAAGGCGTGCAAACTCAGGGTATTTTTTGACAGCGAGCTAAGGCTTCATCACCTTATCACTACCTCCTCTTTGGTGGCCAAGATTAACCTCATTCATGCAGCCAAAAACGAACCCCTCCTCTCTGACAAATTTGCCAAAACCCTTATACTAACACTGGTATTGAGTTGCTTTGACTACTGTGCCACTTTTCTACTGTGTTGTACGCATTCTCAGTCCTGTCAAATGTATAAACTTCACTACCCAGACCCTCTATGATCTCCCCCTAACCTCTCCCAACAAAGAGAGCATCCACGCCAGTTGACTTTCCATGAAAAAATAGTTACTATTCAGTTTACTACTGCTCATCTTCAAAACTATGTGTGGCCTCTGTCAGCCGTACCTAGTTAACATGATCGCTCATTCCATTTACCCACGCACCCTCCACTGTTCTACCCTCCCGAACGTCTCCCTTCTCTATACACCCCGCACTTGCTCTCGCTTTCACTTCTTCTACCTCTTTCCCTCGTTCCCATGGACTTCCCTGCATCTTCATGTTTAGAACTCCCCTACCATCCACTCTAAAACTATGCTAAAGCTTCACCTCCTTGACCGCAAAGGAGCACGCTCTACGTACTCTCACATTATTCCCCCTCTCTGGCTAACCTAGCACCTAACTCTACAGTCAATAATTCACTTTAAATATTCAATAACATGTATTCACTTTCAGACAGAATGGCTCAACCTTGTGGGCCACAACGGAATCGTCTACCTAAAGGTTTTCCTGCTTCTCCAAAATGCCTCTGCCAAGCCTTAATCATTTCTGCATGCCGATTTGAATGCCAGATGTGCCACTCTCAAACCCCAATGAAAACAGCCAGATAACCCCCAATGTCGAAAACATTTTCCCTTCTTTATGCAAAGGCTCATAACTGGCGATCAGTATTGTAGTGCTTTTCACTTGCCCGATCCACAATACTCCCAAAATGTAGGCGAGCACTAGTCCCCTCACTAAGGATGGAAATGACAAAAAAAAAAATCATCAGGCCATCAACTCCAAAGCCTAAGAAAATATATGGGCCCTCATTAAGAGTATGGTGGTGTTTTAAGAAAGTGGCGGTAATTAAATTACCACCACTGCAACCACACCACTATATTCTAAGGTGTTGTCTTCCAGATTACCTTATAACACTGAGTATTTACATCAAATGGATTTACAAAACAAGGTAAATGCTCCAAATGCCCAATGTAGTCCCCTGAGACTGCATGAATGGGGATCAACACTGCTGAAATACCACTCATAATCTATCAGATTCACAACTGATTCAAGTGGTGAGATATATAATAAACAACCAAATGCGGGCGGCAGTAAGCATGGAATTAACAATATATTACAGTATAAATACTATGCCCCTAGTGTAGTAGATTAGCGTGTGAAAGAGCTAAGTAGCTGGCAAGACCAGCATTGTTTTTCATTTAAGTCATCAATGGGCAGAAGTTAGGAGAAAAATCACAATGGAGAGCATAAGTGCATTGGGGCACAATGTAGGAGTAAAATCACAGTGAGGTAAAACATATGAGTAAAATCAGAATAGGGCACAACATACAAATAAAACCACGATGGGGAGAAGAAATACAGTGTGGCATTAACTAAGGGTAAAATCACAATAGTGACAGGAAATAAAGTGGGGAGCAACCTAGGAGTAAGGTCAAAATGGAAGCAGCCAATATAATATGCCACGACCTAAGAGTAAAATCAGAATGGTACACAACCTATGAGTAAACTCACAACAGGGAGTAAAAATACAGTGGTGCACAACCATAGAGACCGACTTGCAATGTCAATACGGCAGAACTTAGGAGAATGATTATTATGTGGAGCAGAAATATATTACAGAACAACCTAGGCATAATGGTGCATAAACCAAGAACAAAAATCCCAATGGGGAGCAGTGCCATGGTGGAGCAAATCATAGTAGTAAAATCATACTGGGACCCACATTAGGCATAAAATGATAATGGATAGCAGAAATACAGTGGATACAGACTTCGAGTAAGTTCACAGAGGGATGAAGAAATACAGTAGTGAACAACCAGGGGTAAAATATAATGGGGCAACACTTAGGTATAAAATCACAATTCCTCAGAAACTAAGAGTAAGATCAAAGCGTGACAGAGCCTAGCATTAAAGTCACAGGGAGAGCACAGATAAAGTAAGACACAATTTTGGAATAAAATCATGATGGGGAGCAGAAATAAAGTGATGTACAAACTATGAGTGAAATCAGAGTGGAGCACAACATATGAGTAAAATGACAGCGTTGAGCAGAAATACAATGGAGCAAAAGCTAGGAGCAAAATCACATTATGGCTCAACCTAGCAGAAGAACAAGTTACTTACCAACTGGTAACGTTCTTTCGATTGGATGTTCCTCCAACGTATTCCTCATCTTAGATGTATTCCATCTAGCTTTGCTGCTCTTCGGAAATTTTTTCGGCAGAGGGCGCTGTGCGTCGAGTCGATGGTCCCTCGAAGGCCTCCGTCGAGGGGGACGTCATCGGGTGTATAAGTAGCACGCGCAGCGCCCGTTGGCCTCAGTTCTGTTTTTCCCACTTTTTATCTTTCATCTTGTACTGTGTAGATTGTGCCGGCAGACAGGCATGAGCCTTGCGAGATTTGAGATGGCAATAACCCAGAAAAATCTACAGAGGGGTAGGCTGGGAGGGCGATGAGGAATACGTTGGATGAACATCCAATCGAAAGAACGTTACCAGTTGGTAAGTAACTTGTTCTTCGAGTGGATTGTGTCCTCCAACATATTCCTCATTTTAGATAGACTCCCAAAGCAGTATGGACAATTCCTCTGGAGGAGGGGGTAGATTTTTCGATACTCTTAGATGGCTGAGTATAGTACTGCTTTTCCAAAAGTTAGCTCCTTAGACTGGGAAGCATCCAGGTTTTAGAATTTTGAGAAGGTGTGTAGCGAAGACCAAGTTGCTGCTTCGCAAATGGATCTTATTGGAACACCTCTTTGAAGGGCCGTGGAGGAGGCGATGCCTCTGGTGGAATGAGCCCTTAACCCTTCCGGAGGGTCTTTTTGAGCTAGTCTGTAGCATTCTGAAATGCAAAGCACGATCCAGCGTGAAATTGTCTGTTTTGTCACCGACTGACCCAGTTTCCTTCATGTGTAACCTATAAACAGCTGGTTGTCCACTCTAAGTCTGGAAAGTTTAGAAATGTAAAAGCTTAAAGCTCTTTTTGGATCCAACCTGTGTAATCTTTCCTCCTCCTTCGAAGGATGGGGTGGAGGATAGAATGCGGGTAAGACAATTTTCTGACTTAAATGAAAATCAGATATTACTTTCGGTAAAAATGATGGTTTTACCCTCAACACAACTCTGTCCTTATGGAACACAGTATAGGGTGGCCCAGAAGACAGTGCCTGCAATTTGCTCACTCTTCTTGCTGATGTTAGAGCAACCAAGAAGGCTGTTTTCCACGTTAGCAATCTTAATGGACACGTGTGCATAGGCTCAAAAGGAGCACACATTAAGAATTTTAGGACTAAATTTAGATCCCAGATCGGTACTTGAAATGGGTGAGGAGGAAACACATTAGAATTAAGAATTGTATTATCAAAGGAATTTTGAAGTAGGAGCATTCTTCCGATGAGCGCTGGAAAGCGCTGCAAGGTAACCTTTTATTGTTCCGATATTCAGACCTCTATGTGCTAGGGTCAGAAGGAAAGATAACACTTCCGGAATAGAACATAGAAAAGGATCGACATTCTTTTCTCTGCACCAGTTGCAAAACCTTTTCCAAAGGCAACGGTATAGAAACTTTGTTGCTGGCCTTCTTGCCGAAAGCAACACCTCCATAATGTCATCTGGAAGGTCATCTGGAAGGTTCCAATCCCTGTTTCTCAGCCTTTCAGATACCAAGCATGAAGGTTGAGCGTTTTGACCTCTGGATGGAGAACCTGGCCCTCCATTTGAGAGAGAAGGTTCTCTCTCGGAGGAATACGTACTGGAGGACAGATGGACATGTCTAGAAGGTCCGGGTACCATGTTCTCCTGGTCCAATCCGGGGCAATTAGGATCATGCGGCTCCGAAACCTTCTGAGCCTCCTGATGACCTGAGGAAGGACAGGAATCGGAGGGAACGCGTACAATAGTGGGAAATTCCACTCCACCACGAACGCGTCTCCCAGGGCTCCGCTCGGGGGAAATCCCTTGAGCAATACATTTTGCATTTTCAGTTGATTCCGGTTGCAAACAGGTCTACTTGAGGGGTTCCCCAAAGGGCGAAGATCTCTTGAATGACTTCCTGAGCCAGTTCCCATTCGTGGGATACCGTGCTCTGCCTGCTCAGAGCATCTGCCGTCATATTCTCTTCCCCGGCTAGATGAATTGCCGTTAAAGAGATTCCCTCCTGAATTGCCCAGCGCTAGTCTGATCGCTCTCAGCTCTAAAAGGTTGATATGTAGTTTGCACTCCGATGGAGACCAACCACCGTTGATTGTCAAATCGTTGGCATGAGCTCCCACACCCCATGAGTGAGGCGTCCGTCACTACTGTGATCGCCGGCCATGGTTGCCAAAAAGGTTCTCCTTTTAGGATGTTCTCTGTACAGGTCCACCATAAAAGATCTTGTCGGACCCTGTTTGGAATCTGAAGAAGATCCGTCATTTGACCCGAAAATTGAGACCACTGAGTCTTTAGAGTCCATTGGAGGGATCTCATCCTCAAGCGTGCCTCTGCCACCAGGAAGATGCAGGATGCCATGAGGCCGAGCAACCTTAAAAAGTCGTAAGCCTGGAGATTTTGGGCATTTTGAAATTTGTAAACCATCTGAAGAATGTCTTGAGCCCTCGACTTGGGAGGCGAGCTCTTTCCCAAGGACGTGTCTAATACAGCTCCTATGTATTGAAGCTGTTGGGAAGGTGCCATCTGTGACTTCTTGAAATTGAGGGAGAAGCCCAGTTTGTGGAGGAAGTGGCAGGTGACTTTCAGATGATCCAGTGCTTGCTCGGCAGAACGCGCTCTGATCAACCAATCGTCCAGGTAGGGGTAGACATTAATCCCCCCTCTCCTAAGGTGCCCTGCCACCACTACCATTAATTTTGTGAAGACCCTCAGGGCGGAGGTCAACCCGAATGGGAGGACTCGAAACTGATAATGTGAGTCGCCAATTACAAACCTCAGGTATTTTCTGTGTTTGAGATGAATCGGCACATGAAAATAAGCATCCTGGAGGTCCAATGACACCAACCAGTCCTGAAGTTGAAGGGCCTGAAGGATCTGAGAAAGGGTAACCATCTTGAACTTGTCCTTTCTGAGGAACTTGTTCAAGTTTCTTAAGTCCAAGATGGGTCTCAGTCCTCCGTCCTTTTTGGGGATAAAACAATACAGTGAGTACCATCCCTTGGTCCTCTCCGCTGCAGGTACTGGTTCTGTAGCACCTTTCTCCAGCACGGTTAAAACTTCCTGCTGTAGGAGCGGGTTTGAAGACTTCAACGGGTGTCTCCCTGGTGGATTGCTTTGAGGTTGCGTTAGAAAAAGGAAGGCAGTTAACTTGGGCTATTATTTCTAGAGCCCAAACATCTGAAGTAATGGCTCGCCATTCTTGCAGATGCTGTGACAGCCTGCCCCCTACAGGTGTTTTGTGATGCAAGTCCTCAAAGCGGTTTTGTGGCGGATGTTGCAGCCGCTGATGGCAGAGAGGTTGCAGCTGGAGCTGGTCTAGCACGTTTTCCTCGTCCACCACGAGTGGCCTTTTTCTGGCCCCTTTGACTGGGCATTCCTCTCGCCTTTCCATATGAGGTGTAGTAACAATAGGATCGTCCCCTCCATGATTGTCCTTGCGCACGAAAAGGCTGAGGTTGCCTAATAGCAGCTCCTAAAGATTTGGCAGCTGCTTTTGAGGTCTGCAACCTCTCAAGGCTCTCGTCAGCCTTGTTGCCAAAAAGGTGAGACCCGTCAAAAGGCATGTTCAGAAGGCGGTTCTGTACGTCCGGTGCGAAACCCGACTTCCATAACCACGCAAATCTGCGCATTACCGTGCTAGTGCCCATGGACCTGCTTACACTATCCGCAGTGTCCAATCCAGATTGAAGGGATTCCTGCATGGCTTCCTTTCCATCTCTAACGATGGCTAGGAAAACTTCCCTTTCTTCCCCTTCTGATATGTGCTCCGCCGCCATTGCAATGCACTCCCAGAGTGTACGAAAATGTTGCCAAGGCACATGTGGAGTTGGCAGATTTTAATGCCATGCTCACGGCTGAGAATACCTTCCGTGCCCAACCATCCACATGCTTATCGTCCCTGTCTGGAGGGATAGACGGGTATGCAAGTTTGTTAGAAGCTGTGGCTGCCTGTATGACCAGACTCTCGGGAGTTGGGTGTTTGGACAGATAGCCGGGGTCGCTACTGGCCGGGCGGTATTTTGAGGTGAGGGATTTATTTACCGGAGGAATAGAATCCGGAGTTTCCCAATTCTTGGCCACCCTATTTTGCAGGGCTACATGAAAGGGTAGTACTGGGTCTTCGGTGGGACCATGGTCCAATATATCTGTTAAATAAGCCTGGATGAATTGGGCTGATGCTCTAGCCCATCCTAAGTAATCTACTGCCTTTGTCATTAATTGACGGTATGATGCACTGGCATGCTCTCCTGGTTCTGGTCTGCCAAAGTCGTTTTCAGGAGATGTGTCAATGCCACTTGCTTTGTGTAATGATTCCACCAAGTCCCTCATTCTGCTTTCTTCTGAAATCAAGCATTCTGGGACATTTGGGGTGCCATATTCCAGCCCGAAAGGTACATTCTCCTCATCAGATCTCTCCTGTTCCTCAAAAATTGAGGTCAGGGTTTTGAAAAACTCCTTTCTGGGGAGAGGCTTCAAAACCTTCTCTGGGAGAGGAGGAGGAAGAGGTCTAGTACCTGGCTCTGAGGACAATACAGGTTTTGTAACCTTATCCTTCTCTTTTTCTGGCTTCCCTGGCTTGGCTGGAGCCTTTGGCGCCGAGGGTTTCGGCGTCGACGTCGATAACGGCGTTGAAGGCGTCGACGACACCGTGCTCGTCGACAGGGTCTGCTTCGAGGGCGTCGAGGCCACCTTCAAAGATTTTCCCTTCGAGGTATGATGGGTCTCGGACGGCGTCGATGACCTCGAGCAGTCGACTCGACTCGAGCGTTTTTCACTCGGCGTCCTGGAAGGTTCCCTATCCTTCCTTTTCCGATCACCCGGGATCGAGGGCGCGCGAGTGTCGGAGCGATGACGCTACCGGCCGGCTTCCGAAGAAGGCGCAGACCAAGGCTTTTCTTTTTCAAACACCTCCATCATTTTGACCCTGAATGCTTCCCACTCTTCAGCAGACAAATGTTTCGTGGGGCATTTCATCTTTTTTGGAGACTCGTCTGACGACGAGGTGGAGGGAGACCTGTGGCGTTGTTTCTTCGATCTTTTTGACGAAGACAACGAGCGATGGGAATCGCTACGGGACCTAGATCGATGCCTTTCGCATTGAGTAGAATTCTCCTCATGGGATCTCGACTCGACGCTAGAGGTTTTTCGATCGGTTTTTCGACCTATCTGTAGCTTTCCTCTCCTCTCTCGCAAGGCCTTCCCCGTCATCGCCTGACACTTCGTACAGGCCTCCATGTCGTGGCCTTCTCTGAGGCACCACAAACACTCTCGATGTGGGTCTGTGATTGACATTTTTCACCCGCACGATTTGCACTTTTTGAATCCCGATTTCGGGGTTGTGGTCGGCGTCGATGACGAGGACATATTTCGCTATTATATATTCTCACAGAACTCGAGGTGCACCGAATGTCCAAAGCAACGTATACTGCGGAAAAATGGAACTGAGGCCAACGGGCGCCACGCGTGCTACTTATACACCCGATGACGTCGCCCTCGACGGAGGCCTTCGAGGAACCATCGACTCGACGACATCGACGCACGGTGCCCTCTGCCGAAAAAATTTCTGAAGAGCAGCAAAGCTGGATGGAACACATCTAAGATGAGGAATACATTGGAGGGCACAATCCACTCGAAGGACCACAATGGGTCACACCTTAGGAATGAGATCACAATGTGGAGCAGAGATACAGTGCGCACAAACCCAGAGTGTAATTGAAGTGGAGCACAATCTAGGAGTAAGACCACTCTGGTGCACAATCAAGGAACAAAATGAAATTGGGGAGCATAAATATAATGGGGCACCATCTGGGAGTAAAAGTTCGAAAACGTGGAAAATGCAGGTGTATAAGAGAACAGAAGAAGAAGTAACTTACCCATGGTAATGTTCTTTCAACTGGTTGTTCCTCCCACGTATTCCTTATCTTTGATATTTCCTAATATCCGGCTTTCTGCCTCAGACATATTTTTTTTTCAGTCGAGGGCGCTGTGCATCGATGCCTGGTCGAGTCAATGTCACTCAGATGGCTCTGTCTTGACATTGATGTCATCACAGGTATAAGTAGCTCGCACAGCGCCCGTTGCTCAGTTCCGTTTCGAAGAGTGAAGCACTGTCTTTAGTTAGATGTTTACTCCCCTTGAGAGAGAGCAGACTGTAACCACAAGGACATATTTGTACTGCGTGGTAGGATGGGAGGGGCGATAAGGAATACATGGGAGGATCATTCAGTCGAAACAACGTTACCATGGGTAAGCAACGTGTTCTTCGAATGGATTGTGTCCTCCCACGTATTCCTTATCTTTGATACACTCCCAAAGCAGTTACATAATTTAAAGGAGGGAGTAAAATTCAAGTGATCAAGTATGCACAGAGTGAAGTACTGCTATTCCAAAAACAGAATCTTGGCTAGTGGAGGAATCCAGAATGTAGTATTTCATAAAGGTGTGTGCAGATGACCATGTGGCAGCTGCACAAATATCCTTTATTGGAACTCCCCTTTGCAAAGCAGACAAAGTTGCGACACCCTTGGTCGAGCGAACCCTTAGATGTTCTGGGGGGTCTCTACCGGCCAGTCTGGTAAATTCTGAAATTGTTAAAATAATCCATCTAGAGATGGTTTGTTTGGTGATGGCTAGACCCAATTTATGACCTGTAAAGCCCACAAACACCTGATCGTTCTGTCTCAGTTTTGCCAATCTGGTAATGGTAAAACTCAGTGCACGCCTAGGGTCGAGTCTGTGAAGTCTCTCTTCCTCTTTCCCCGGGTGTGGCACAGGGACGTCATTTCACCAAAATGCCAGGGGTAGCGGAAGTGACATCACACGACCCTTGACCCCTGATGACATCACAGGAAGTGATGTCATTTGACCCCACCTCGAAGTGATATCGCGGGAAGCGATGGAACACGACCTTTCACCCGTTGACAAAACAGGAAGTGGCATCACATAGCATTGTACACTACGCAAAATATGGTTACGATATCACTACAATGTGATGTACATTTCATACAAGAATGGATCGCCATATGTATCTTTAAGATCAGTGAGTATAGGCCCATATTACCAAATTACTGTACATGCAAGCAGACGCCCATGACCAAATGATAATGATGTGTTGTTATATAGCACTTACGCTTAAGCGCTTTATATAGAAAAAGTATACACCCAATATCACCCAACATGTGTGGGTACTCATTTATCGACCTCAGAAGGATGAAATGCTGAGTTGAGGCGCTTAAGAACAGACTAAATCAGTGACTCACCCCCTGAAGTGTGCTTGAAATAAACCTTTAATGAGTCTAGCAATTATTGTATAGAATTCCAGAAAGACTCTGGGTAAGGCTCTTGTAAACCAGGACTCATGTCTGGCAGAGAGTCTCCCAGGACCCCCCCTTGTTATTTGCCTAATTCAAGTAACTTTGGGTCTCACCCTAAGTTACTAGGGGAATCCAGACATGGACCCCTTGCTCACTATTCTTAGAGAGGCACAGCTACAACCTATTGATGAGGTTCAACCAGACCGAAACACGTGTCTGGGGTCGCTGTTGGTACTCTTGTTCAGAGGAGAATTGCCTAGCATTTTGGTGCTGGACTGCCCCAGGGCAGGACAAAGACTGACATGTTTAGGATATTTCTCCTCTGTGAAAGATAGTGAGCTAAAGACTCTGGGTAAGGCTCTTGTAAACCATGACATGACATGTCTGGCAGAGAGTCTCCCAGGATCCCCCTTGTTATTTGTAGAATTCCAGAAAACACATTGTTTGGTATTCCTACTCTTTCTTATTTAGGGTCAGTGCTGAAAGTGTTGACTTGTGGCATTCCTGTTCTTATTTTTCTTCTTTTTTTAAGGGGCCTGAAACAAGAAAGCCAGCCACTCCCCAGAAGTAAAGAGCCACATGGTGCTGGCCACAGCCCAGGAGCTTGCAAAAAAGAAAACAAAATCATAATAATAATTTTTTTTTTTTACATTTATTTAGAGGTCGTAAGGGAGACCTCAGAGGTCGCAGTTGCGACCTCTGGCGACCCCTAAAAGATGTCCCTGGCTGTGGCAGAGGATAGAAGGATGGTAAAGTTATTTTCTGAGTGATGTGAAATTCTGAAACAACCTTGGGGAGAAGGTTCGGCTTCACCTTTAATACCACTCTGTCGTTATGAAAAACAGTATGAGGAGGCTTGCAGGATAAAGCCTGTAGCTCACTCACCCTTCGGGCAGATGTTATAGCCCCTAATAAAACTGTTTTCAAAGTAAGAAGTCTTTATGGACAAGAATGAAGAGGCTCAAAAGGAGCACCCATTAGAATGTTTCAAACCAAATTGAGATCCCACAGTGGGACTTGAAAGGGAGTCAGAGGATAAACATTAGTTAATCACTTTAAGAATTGAATTACCAGAGGAATCTTAAAATAGGAGACTTCCTCTGCAGTGCGCTTGAAGATGGAAAGCGCTGCTAGATAACCTTTGATGGTACCAATCTGGAGACCCATATTTTCCAAGTGCAAAAGAAAGGATAACACCATCGGTGTATTGCATGAGAAAGGGTCAACATTCTTATCTCTACACCAGCAGCAGAACTTATTTCAACGGCACCAGTATCAAGATTTGGTTGCTGACCTCCATTACGTCGTTCGAGAGGTCCCAATCCTTGTATCTCAGCCTCTTAGAAACCATGCGTGAAGGCTGAGAGTCCTGATATCCGGACGGAGAAACCGACCCTCCTCTCTCTTTCTCTCTCTCTCTCTCTCTCTCTCTCTCTCTCTCTCTCTCTCTCTCTCTGTCTCTCTCTCACTCTCTCCCTCTCTCTCTTGCTATCTCTCTCTCTCTCTCTCTCAAAGGTCCTCTCTTTGTGGAAGATGACTCAGCGGGCAGATGGACATGTTCAGAAGGTCTGGGTACCACATCCTCCTGGCCCAATCCGGGGCAATTAGGATCATGGATTTCCAGTATCTTGGCAACCTCCTTACTTTTTACGTGAGGAATGACGGGGACTGGAGGAAATGCATAAAGAAGTGGAAATTCCCAGTCCACCACGAAAGTGTCTCCCTTGAGTAGAACAGTTCACACTTCCGGTTGGCACTGGTCACGAACAGGTCCACTTGAGGGGTTCCCCAAAGGGTGAAGATCTCTTGAAGGACTTCCTGAGCTAGTTCCCACTCGTGGGAGACTGCGCTGTGCCTGCTCAGAGCGTCTGCTGTTGTGTTCTTCTCGCCCGCTAGGTGAACTGCTGATAGAGAGATTCCTTCTTGTATTGCCCAGTCCCAGAGCTGCATTGCCTCTCTGCACAGTGGTAGTGAACCTACACCTCCTCTTTTGTTGCGGTAGTACATGGCCGTTGTGTTGTCCGTCATTATCAGGACATTCTTTCCCCGTACAGAGGGCAGAGAGGCCTTCAGCGCTAGTCTGAATGCCCTCAGCTCTAAAAGGTTGATATGTAGTTTGGACTCAGATGGAGACCAACGACCGCTGATGGTCAAATCGTTGGTATGGGCTTCCTACCCCGTGAGTGAGGCATCTGTCACTACTGTTATCTCTGTCCATGGTTGCCAAAACGGTTCTCCTTTCAAGATGTTTTCCCGACAGGCCCACCACTGAAGATCCAGTGAGACTTTCTTTGGGATTTGTAGGAGATCTGACATACTTCCTGAGAATAGTAACTATTGGTTCCCGAGAGCACACTGGAGAGATCTCATTCCCAGGCGAGCCTCTGGCACCAGAAAAATGAAGGATGCAATATGACCGAGCAACCTTAGAAAGTCGAAGGCCGGAAGATGTTGTGCATTCTGGAAATTTGTCACCATCTGCAGAATGTCTTGGGCCCTCACCTTTGGTGGTGAGGCTTTTCCCAGGGATGCATCCAGGACTGCTCTGATGAATTGGGAGTCTTTGTGATGGTATCATGTGGGACATCTTGAAGTTGAGGGAGAAGCCCAGCCTGTCGAAGGAGTGGCAAGCATAGCTGAGATGATCTAGGGCTTGCTCTGGGGAACTGGCCCTGATCCGCCAATCGTCCAGGTAGAGGTAGATGTGAATCCCCACTCTCCTGAGACTTGCTGCCACAACCGCCATTAGCTTGGTGAAAACCCTCGGGCAGAGGTTAGCCCAGATGGCAGAACCTGAAACTGATAGTGAGAGTTGCCAACGGCGAACCTCAGGTACTGTCTGTGCTTGTGATGGATTGGCACATGAAAGTAAGCATCCTGGAGGCCCAAACATACCATCCAATCCTGAAGCTGGAGGCCCTGAAGGATCAGAGAAAGGATTACCATCTTGAACTTGTCCTTCCTGAGGAACTTGTTCAAGTCTCTTAAGTCCAAGATGGGTCTCAATCCTCCGTCCTTCTTTGGAATTAGAAAATAAGGGGAGTGCCAACCCTTGTTCCTCTCTGCTACAGGTACTGGTTCTATAGCACCTTTCTCCAGTAGGGTTAGCATCTTCTGCATAAGGAGCGGATCCGGAACCTTCAAAGAGTTGTTCCCCAGTGGATGACGCTGAGGTTTTTGCTGGAAAGGTAGGCAGTAACATTGGGCAACTGTTTCCAATGCCCAAGCATCTGAAGTAATAGCCTGCCATTCTGTCAGATGCTGTGACAACCTGTCTCCTACTGCAGTCTTGTGAACGAAGACCTCAGAGAGATTTTGGAGCAGATGACGCGGTGGGTAAAGGTAAGGCCGCCCCTGCTGTTACGGTCTTAGAACCTCTACCCCGTCAACCACGGAGAATCGTCTTTGACCTCTTTGAGCTGGCTGTCTTCTGCCTTTTACAAATGCAGCGTAATAGCGAAAGGACCTACCCCACCAGGGCACACCTGTGGGGTGGTTTGGAGTTTGCCTTATTGCAGCTCCAAGGGGTTTGGCTGCCTCCTTGGAAGTTTGCAGCTTCTCCAAACTTTCATCAGCTTTATTTCCGATAGATGTATGCCATCAAAGGGCATGTTGAGAAATCTGGATTGAATGTCTGGGACAAATCCTGACTTCGTCAACCACGCAAATCTGTGGATCACTGTATTAGCCGCCAAGCCTCTGCAGATGCTGTCAACAGAGTCAAGACCAATCTGGAGGGATTCGCACATAGCGCCATTCCCATCCTTGACAATATTCAAGAAACCGTCTCGTTCCTCCATTTTGGGGATGTGGTCAGCCGCCATAGAAATATAGTCCCAAAGGGTGTGGGTAAATCTTGCCAGAGTGCACGTAGCATTAGCAGATTTCAATGCCATATTACCGGCCGAGAAAACCTTCTTGGCCATGGCATCATATCTTTTATCATCCCTATCTTGTGGAAGTGTGGGATAGGCATTTTGACTATCAGAAGAAGTAGCTGCCTGTACTACCAGGCTTTCTGGTGTTTGATGTTTTGAAAGGTATAGATGATCAGAAGTTGAAGCTCTGTATTTAGCTGTTAGCCTCTTATTCACTGACGGAACAACCTTGGGTGTTTCCCAGTTGGAAGTTACCCTCCTCTGCAGAGCCCTATGAAATGGGACAATTGGGTCTTCCTGTGGTCCTTTATCCAATATGTCTGTTGAATTGTCCTGTTCGAAAACAGGTGTGGGTCTGGACCATCCCATGTATTCCATGACTCTTGTCATGAGCTGTCTATACATGCCCTCTGCATGATTTCCTGGATCTCCCTTACCAAAATCAATTTCAGGAGAATTGTCGATACCACTTGCCTCATGGAGACAGTCCTGCAGGTTTTTCATACGAGACTCTTCGTATATGAGTTCCTCTGTTACAGAAGGTGTCCCACATTTGAGACCAAATGACGCTTCTGCAGCTTCATAAATTGAAGAAAGATTTTTAGAATACTCTGAGCGAGGTTGTGGCGTACAAATCTTCTCAAAAGAAGAAGGCACTATAGATGTCATAATGGGGGCTGACAGTGTCGAAATCGTTGATGTTGACGTCGACGACTTCGACATAAACATCAAGGTCTTTGACGATAGTGTTGAAGAAATTGGGGTATACTGCGTCGAGGAGGTCAACACTCGTGACATCGATGGGTTCTCCTTTGATTTTGGCGCTGAGGGCGTCGAAGACGCACTTCTCGGGCTTGCCGTATGGGTTTCTTTTGGCGTCGATGGCGACGGTTTTTTGTGTTCATGGATGCTTTCTCCCAACTCGAGGGATGAGATCGCTCTCGAGGAGTTTCCATGGTCGGATTCAAAGACTCACGGCTCCTGTGCTTCCCAGGTGTTTTGTCTGGGGTATCGCCTCAAGGTGTTCTCATGGGGGCAAGGCCGCATTCTCGAACACTTTCATCATGCTAACTCTAAATTCCTCCCATTGAGCTGGGGTACTATGTTTTGAGGGACAAAGGACCCGTTCGGGTGAACTGAATGAGGAAGTGGGCAGCGACCTATGGCGCCTCTTTTTGCCATGCATCGAAGACGAGGAATGATGCCACCCACTTTGCGAACGGGAACGGGAGCATTTAGGTTTTTTATTAGGAGGAGATGAAGGTCTCGACTCGTCAGATGATTTAGATTTGGAGGGGGCAATATATTTTTGAGGCTTACCTCTGTCCAACTTCCCTCTGTGCTCCCTCAAGGCCTTGGCCGTCGTCGACATGCATTTGTCACACTACGAACACGGAACTGATGAGGAAGCCATTTGCGTGACAACTCGATGAATTTTCGAAAAATCGAAGTATCACACAGAACCAAGCGTTACGTTACTGAAGCTATGAAGCGCGGAAAAACGGAACTGTGCAACAGGCGCTGCACAAGCTACTTATACCTGTGATGACGTCGACGTCAAGGCGGAGGCCTGCGAGGGACATCGACTCGACCAGGCATCGATACACAGCATCCTCTGCTGAAAAAATGTATTCTGAGGCAGCAAGCTGCATATTAGTAAATATCAAAGATAAGGAATACGTGGGAGGACACAATCCATTCGAAATATACTTTGGCCCAAATTGGGAGTAAAATTGCAGTGGAGCAAAACCTAGGAGTAAGAGTTGTTGTTAATATTATTATTATTATTATTATTATTATTATTATTATTATTATTATTATTATTATTATTATTAAGATCATTTTGGTGAACAACATAGGAGTATGATCACAGTAGGGCACATCCTAAGAATAAGATCACAGTGGAGCACAACGTAGGAGTACAATGCCAGCGGTGAGAAGAAATACAGTGGAACAAAAGGTAGGAGTAAAATCACATTGAGGCTGAACCTAGGTGAAGGACCACATTGGGTCACAATTTAGGAATAAGATCACAATGTGGAGCAGAGATACAGTGCGCACAAACCCAGAGTGTAATTGAAGAGGAGCACAATCTAGAAGTAAGACCACTCTGATGCACAATCAAGGAACAAGATCATAGCAGGGAGAAGAAATATAGTGGGGAACCATCTGGGAGTAAAAGTGGGAAAACGTAGGTGTCTAATGACATGTGGGCAAAACCCAAGAGTAAAATCCCTAAGGGAAAAGAAATATAGTTGGGCCCAACCTGTGAGCAAAATTGCAGTGGGGCACAACCTAGGTGTAAGATCCCTTTGGTGAACAACGTAGAAGTATGATCACAGTAGGGTACAACCTAGGAATAAGATCACAGTGGTGCACAACCTCGAAGTAATATCACTATGGTGCTTACCCTAAAAGTAAAATCACAATACGACCAAGTCTAGCAGTAAAGCTACAAAAGGAGTGAGAATATAGTTGAAAAAACCCTGGGATTAAAAACCCAGTTGTGCCTAACCTTGGAAAGACATTGCAATGGGGCACATCCTAGTATTAACATCACAGTGATGCACAATATATGCATACGATCACAATGGTGTTCAACTTAAAAGAAAGATCAAGGAGCAAGGTAGTGCAACATAGGAGTACAGTTATAATAGGGAGGAGAAATAAAGTGGGGCACAGCCTATGAGTAAAACTACCAAGGGCCAAGAACACAAACAGGCAAAACATAGGAGATGGGGTAGAGATTTTAATTTGCAAGCTATAAACTAGGCTTAAAAAGTCACTGATATCCTCGATATCCACATTCCTAAAGCACACAGTTTTTTACTCGCCAAGAGTCAATTATCACTAGCGAATGGCTAGTGGTGAGTGCAAATTTTGAGGCCAGATAGGAGTATGATCAAAGTAGGGCATAACCTAGGAGTAAGATAACAATAGTTCACAATCTAGGAGTGGCGTCACAGTGGGGAAACATCCAATATCTAAAAGGCACCTCCTGTTAGGGTGAGCATAGGAGGGATCTCCCCCCAAAAACTGCCTGGAAAGAGAGATGTACAGACTGGGATTCTGTGGCTTTTGGGTCAGTAAGGAAGGCTGTGGAGGACGCCAGTTGAGACCAAGAAAGTCGAGCATGGAGCAATGAGTCTGCATATTTTCAGGCAGACCAAATGTTGTTATGAAAGGAGTCTTATCTTTAAACAGGCAAAGTAGATTTCATCCATGGGCACCAGGGATCACACTGGGATGGTAATGGTAATGGGACTGAAAGGGTGTAGGCTACCTGGGAAGGTAAGAGCAGTGCAATTCCTACATTTGGGCGCAAGGGTGCTGCCCACTCATTTGTTAACAATGTGAAACATATATTACATACATTACATCTTTTACCTATCATAGCAGCATCTGTTATACCTATTCCAGACAGTGCACGCATACTTGGTGGTCCACAGGCAGGTGCTGTGCTGCCTGCTCAGAGGCGTGTCCCGTCTGGTTTCTGAATGGCGCTTTTGGGCACCTTGCAGGTAGCCCATGGGTTTATCTTTAGAGGTAATGGAGTATCAGAGATCTGTGCATATGTACAAACGATGCAACAGCAATGGACCAGAACTGCTTTCTCATCCTTTCTCGGTCACATGTAGCCTGGCTTCAGAGCTGAGGCGGTGATGAACAGTGTAGAAAATGTGTGTTTGTCTCTATGTTTGTATGATCCCAAAGGGTTGTGTGTGTGCGCAAATTATTGCATATGAATGAGGGTGTTTGTGGAGGTCCAGAGATTGTGGTGAGGGAACAGGGGCGGGCGAAAGATCGAGGTGCCGGCAGTAAAATGAAACTTGGACAACATGGGACAGCATTCACATTCTTATATTGGGGTTTACAGCATTGACATGCTTTCTTAGAGTGGCATTATGGGAAAAAGCAAAAATGAGAGTCTATTAGGTATATTGTTATAGATGCGCATTACGCATGGACATCTTTTCTCACAGTGTCATCAGAGCATTATGAGCAAAGCATAAATGAGTGTGTGATTACATCGAGGTTGCTCACTTATACTGATGCAGCCAGCAGGCACATGTCTTGATATGATAGTTTATTTATATAGCGCCTATACACAATGTGTTTCAAAGCGCTTCATGGCAAGGGAGGGAGCAAGGGAAAATACAACGACATTCTTACAGGCCATGAACAGTAAGGATGTGAAATTAACTCTGGTATTCGGCCTGGCGACATTTCAGATAGTGCAAGAGCTAAGACATAGATAAGGAAGGGAGGAGGAGAGTGGGAAGGAAATGGAAACAGACAGGCGACTACCGTACTAGGCCTGACGACATTTCTGGTAGAGCTGGAGAAAAACAAAAGTTGAGGGAGAGGGGTGCAGAAAGGGAGGGGAGGAACAAAACAAGCGACTATCGTACTAGGCCTGACAACGTTTCAGATAGTGCGGGAGGGGGGGGGGGGCAGTAAGGGGATGGGGGAGTGACAGACAAGGTTGATATCATACTAGGTCCAGGGACAGTTCTGATAGAGTAAGTGCATAGAAGAAAGTAAGGGGAGGAGGGGAGTTGATAGGAAAAGGGAGACGGGAGGGGAAGAGAGGACAGAGAGTAAGCAGTGAAAAGGAGTGGAGAAGCAAGAGGGGAGAGTGAATACAATTGCAGAAGTCAGTAGTTACACAAAATGTTGCAAGCCAGGATACAAGATGAAGATGGGAACAGCATGATTCAGGGCCAACTTGAGTACAAGATGCAAAGGAAGTCCGCATGAGAGTTGAGATAGGGTGACGCACTGTGAATCAATGAAGTCCATAAAAGTAAAATCCAGCATTGGCCACAAGACGGTGATGGTGAAACCAGAATATATCAGGACAGACTCCTGTGTGCGGGAAGGGGGGGCACAAGGGAACAACACGGGGGGCCAGAGAGGGTGGGGATGGCCTGTGGGGACAGAGGGTGTAAACACATGTTGGTGCATGCTTACCTGCTGTTTTAGCAGGGGGTTGGACCCTGGATCCTCCTGGTCCGAACAGGCCCAAACAGGAATTGCCCTTTTTATTGACTGCCCTTCACTTTGAACGCCCGGGCTAGAGACGCCCTTGATCTAAGAGTTAAGAGCAGGAAGGAAGAGGCAGGGCTAAGAAGGTGGGTGGTGCTTAGGCCAGGTGACCTAGATACACTTACACCTGCTCCCCAGCTGCAAAGGAAAAGAGGCTGGAGGGCTCCTTAAGTAGGGAAAAGAGCGGCAAGCAGGAAGGCACCAGGTGGGTGGGGCTTGCTAAGTGGTGAAAAAGAGTGGCAACCAGGAAGGCACCAGGTGGGCAGGGCTTAGGCCAGGTGACCTAGATCCACTTACACCTGCTCCCCAGCTTCTTCTTACAGTAGAATTAGTGCATTATGATCAAAGCAAAAATGAGTGTGCAATTACTGGGTATACTTGCATATACAGGCAGACCCAGCAGTGGCATGCTTTCTTACAGAACCTAACAAAGGGAGATGTTCCTAGGGTAATCGTTTATTTCTTGTTCACACACATTATTTTAATTATCAATGAATGATAGAGAAGGAAACAAGACACGCAGAAACCAGAGCAGTGAGTTAATACATATCTGCTGTATTACTATTATCAAATAGTTTCAAGACATACATTAAGTTAGACAGAAATTAAAGCATCACTATTTTACAGAACATGCCCTGGGCTGCAACAAAGCATCTAATAGCACATTGCCATGAACATGTCTACAAAAAACAAAGAAGGGCCAAACATATATGTTAAACAAAGCATATTTACAATTCTTAGTATGAAGAAATCCAATGACTTTTAAACATCAAATGTCCTTGTTGAACGAAATAGCAAAGAGAATGTTGCTAGATGTTGCTAGATGTGAAAGTGCTCTTTTAAAGGCACTTTCATATCTGGGTGCCTCTCTGACCCTCCATACAAAAGTGCCTCTAAAAGAGCACTTTCACATTCTCTCCTTTAGTGACAGACTGTTTGAGTAATTCCCAAGGGGGAGTTTTTCTTGATAAAATGTGATGGAAATTGTGCATTTTAGAGAATATTTATTCAGCAACACTGGTCAAAACAATTAGCTGCATAGTAAAGTAACTCATCCAACTGGCCCACATTGGCCAAAAAGGTTGCCCACTTTCACCAAAAAAACAGGCCCACACCAGCATGTTGAGTTTTTGGTTCGGCCATGGATCTATTGCCCTATAGGCCAGCCAGTCCGAGCCAGCTCTCTGCTATTTTGTTCAACAAGACTAAATTTATGAATAGAGTACCCAATGATGCATAAAACGGGAGCGGACAGAAGAAGGCCTAGGAAAAGGGGCTGACTGCAAAAGCGACAATTTGTATAAAGATTCCTGGAAGGGACTGGCGAATATAAGAGGAGGGTGAAAAAGTGGGAGGCCTCCAAATGCAGATTTGATTTGATGATGTTAATTAGCAACCCCATTTGGAGTTTATAAGGGTAGTGGAGAGGATGATAATTAAGATAAGCGCATGTCTTGAAAGGGAGCCCTGTTGCTCAATGTAATTAAGGCTCAACGAATGAATTAAGAAGACATGCTTCATGGCATATGAAAGAAGAGTGCGTACCCCTGAGGGGTATGAAGGAGCACAGTGAAAAAGAGAAACAAAGGCCGCCTCTCTGTGATCTCGGGTTAGGGAATGCAGGAGTAGGGAATTAAGTCCAGGAGCTCCAGGGAGTGCGAATCAAGGGTGGTTGTATGCCCAGGTGGAGGACGGCCAGGAGGAGGAGTGGGATACACCACGAGAGGGCTTGGAAGTTTGAGGGCAATGAAAAAAAGCTGAAAATATTTCTGAAAGCGAGTGAACACAACTATTTGTCTTGATGTGGCTAACCCACCCAACCCCTAACTCAGAACTGGCGTGCTTAAACAAGACGTGTACCAGCACAAACCATACTACATCAAAATAAAAATGTAAACCAAAACAAATCTTACCTCTCTTTCCTATTCCTAGTTTTCTCAGTGCCATTTCAATAATCAGAGGTCGGGGGATAGAAGAGGTAGTAAAGAATAAGGCACGGATAGGGAAAGGAGAAAGAGGAGTGGTGATCTCATCTGATGATGGCTGACTCCACACAATGCTCCTGGAACCCCTGCAATAGCTTAGCACTACCCCTACACGAGCGCAACCCAGACCCCTGAGTTCCGGCTCAAATGTCTGCGTACAACACGACCAAGGAATACGACATGGTGGGCCAGGCTCCTACCAGCAAGCACTTTCTAACTACTGCTTTGGTTCACTCCATTTACCCAGAAGCTGACTGTTTGCAACCCAATTTGCGGCCTCCCCTGCGGCCCCCACGGCTGCACCTGAAGTAAACCTAAGCTCGACACCCTCGAGTACAAGCGGTCCCCCATAACGCTTGGAACTAGAGGTTAAAGGAGTTAAAGGAACATTGTCCGAATCTCCACAGATCTATCTTAAGAAAAAAGTGCTCCATTCTCCACAGAAAGTGCTGGTAACGACCCGCTCGGCCTGAGTGCGGATATGGAGAATCCAACAGGGGGAGTCACTCTGACTGAACCATCCGATAAGCTCCTGCTGGAAAACGTACATCTGTTGGAATCTTACTCTGAGCAGATGGAGTGTGCTTCTGCGGGGTGGGGCTATAACCTCTCCTCCCCTGAGTATAGTCAAACCATCCTGGCCCATTGGGCCGCAAATCTCAATCATGGGCAGCCCAGTGGCTACTCTAAACATCACCCTGGCTCAAAAAAGGAGGTGTGTGGCGGACATTCGAGACACCGGGAGAGTATTGACGGCTGTGGACCCCCGCTCGGTTATAGATATGTCTGCAACGGAGTTGGAAACTAGCGTGATAAACGCTAGGCTGATTTAAAAAAATGCTTCCTTAGCCTTACTAATTGAAAACAATCGAAAAGAGCGCTCGAGATTGTGGCTCAGCACAGAACTGACGAAAAAAGATACTTAGGGTCTGACATCCCCAAAAGAATTACCTGGACGGATCAATAACATTGCTGGGAAAGGGTTTGCACGAATATCAACCCATCCAGGGACACGCTGGAGTCTGATTCAGATTCCTCTTCTTCCTCGGAGCAGATGCAGCACCCAGGCTCTTATGTAAGTGCTGACAGACTAGCACAAAAAAAGAGAATCAGAACTAACAGCAGAGAAAACCTGACTAATTTACAAACCCAATGCAGCTTGATGTCGGCTTTGACAACAACACTTGCGCCTTTTTTGAAACTATACAAAGCCATCAACGACAGCTATAAAGACCAAGCCACTATGCTGGCTATGATGCACTCTAAAGGACTGATTCATGGAAGTGTTTTATAATGGCGCAATTCCATAGGAAAACGTTCTGTGAATCAGTCCCTAAATGTATACACATTGAAGCCTTCGTTAACTCCTGCAGAGCCAACTAGACAAAGAATTTGCTTCAGAAAGTCCCCTAAAAAATTGTTGTGTGATCACAGGGTCAAAGTATCAGCTAATAAAAAAACTTCAATTAGACCTGGCAAGAGAGATTTTGAAATGGGGGAAAGAAGTAGAACCAGCGTCCTTGATCTCCAAAAAAGATGGTCAATCGAAAAAGGGGAACGAATCTGGTGCCCACTCTTCAGATGACAACATCGTGTCAGGAGTGACCACAAAAGTGAGTATCCAAACTGGACCTGCTCATTTGTTTGATCAGGATCTCTTGGTTCTGTCGGGGTATGATTCCATTGAAATTGATCAAGAGACAACATTTCCCTCACTCCGGTAAGAGAGTGTGGAGGCGGTAGAATCTCAGTTGCCACCAGCTAAAATTGAAGCAATTCTACCAGTCGATTTACCAACAATGGGAATGCAGCCACCAACAGAACGGTTTCTAACGTTGGAGGAGAGACTCAGACTGGCAATAGCGAGATTGCAACACAGGGATCTCATGTCACCTTTACCTTTTGGGAAACATATGTCTGGAAATGATTTACCCACAAACAAGTCTGTTTTAAGGAGGTACGCTTCCCTATGGCAATTGGGGAAGGTGCACAGAGGCAAAAAAGCTATGCTGAGATAGCGAGCCAAAGATCCCCTAGTAGATCCTTATTTGCTTCACACATGCCTGAAAAAAAGTTTCATCCTCAGTTGTATAAAAATCAAGACGGCCCTAAAGGAATCAAACGATCAACCTGCTTGGTAACGGCAACAAAATACATTAGCTATACCTGGATAGATTACTGACTGCAAACTATGGTCTGCAAATGAACCATACAAATATCTTAAGACTTCTACATCACATTCCGGCCCTAGAGGAAATAGAGTCGGTAGACATTAGAGCAGCTGAATTCCAAATCCCTCAGAAATTTGACTATGCCTGCCTGCATATAAACTCAAAAATAATTTCCAACTTTCTATTGGAGTCAGCAGAACACCTTAGGACCCTGGGTTTTGATATAAGCTACAAAATGAGTCACCCGGGCAATAAATATGCTGATTTCAGAAAAGGATCTCAGCGGGCTGAAACCACCAATGATTATCATCATCATCAAGTTTATTCGGATTTGCATATAAAAAAATCCATAAAACCATTGCAAAATACAAAAAGAGAAAGGAAATGCACACAATTATATCACAGGGAAAACGTGCCATCTTAAAACCACAGCAGCAACAACAAACAGGAAAAATGATGAGTTCGATTCATTAATCAATATATAAAAACTCATTATAAGGGCAATGTGTCAAGCAGTCGTTTCCTATGACAAAGTGCTATTTTTAGGTACAAGAGTAACAACCAGGCCACTTGTGATGAGTTTACCCATAACAGGTAAGTTAGAGCTGGCCTACATTGTACAACGCCCATTTCCCTTAATAGCGGCCGTATGAGCCATGTTCTCGCCTATGCATACCCAGGGAAAAAGAGAATCAGGTGTGCCAGGTCCTTGCATGGAGCTTTGCAAATTGGGCAGGATCTGTTTGCGCCCGCCCCGGCCCATGCTGCAACTACAGCCTTTAGGTAGATGCAGTTAAACCTTGCACTGCATACAAGGACACGATCCTTGGGGAATTCTGCCCACAGTAAATAACGCAGAACACCCGGGGACATGATTGTCATCAGCCCACGATTCTTTGTCTTCATGATTTCTCTGCATTTTCTGTCTATGTACACAGACTCATGAAGACGAGCAGTCCATCAATTAACGTCTCACCTGGAGAGGATACTACTGGGTGGATACAGATGTGTGCAATTTATCCCCTTAAGCTGTTTCCTGATATAGGCCAACTATGGGATCTTGTCTCCTGGGTCCTTGACTATCAAAAAGGTGATGAATTTGTGGGTAAGTGACGCCCTACCATTACCTGATAGCCTAAGCCAGTGTAGTACCGGCTGCAGGGAGATCGTATCGCTGACTGATGTGCAACCCAGTTGCATGAGTATTCTGAAATTTCGGAGCAGACCTTGGGAGCCCCAACAGGTTTTTCAAAAATTGGTTCTCCGGGGTTTGGACCGCTTTAACATTGGAGTGACCCCACAGCTCCATCCCAAATTTAGCAACCTAAGCCGCTTTCCCCTTATACAACTGAAGCAAAGGGACTAATGGCTTTGCTTTAAACATGGACATGGCCCTGGAGACCCCACCCAAAAGCCTGCTTGAACTGCAGAACGTGTTTGTTTACGTGGGCCATGACGCCCATGTTAGCGGGAAAATCTAACACCCAAATAATCAAAATGTCAACCCTGGGGATAACAGTATTCCTACAATGCATGGCCCTGAAATTAATCCTTCGTCTCCCCTTCCAACAGGACATCACCGCCAACTTAGCTGCGTTTACCACCAGATTCAGGCCCTCCATGAAGAAAGCATATTCCGAAATGGGAGCCTGCAGGGCCCTCGGAGTACGGGCCATCAATGCAGTCATCCGAATACACCAGGACTGGTAGGGGCTGGGCACCCAAATTTGGGACATCAGGGGAGGGCTTTAATAGGTGCTTGTAGAGACCATTTATATATAAACAGAATAGTAGGGGTGCCAGCACACAAACCTGACGCACCGCCAGTTCGACTTTGAAGGAGCTTGTGCAATGCCCATTGACACCCCTCCTCACACATGCTTGCGTGGTACTATGCAGCCTCGCCATAAGGTCCACCAGTGCCCCTGGGCAATTCATGGACCTCAGCATATCCCACAGCTTGGCACGGATGACTTTGTCAAATGCTGTGCTATGGTCCATGAATGTCCAATATATGGGCTCCTTCTTCATATAAAGTGAGTGTGCCAGTACCAAAAAAGAGATTAAGTGGCTGTTCTGCTGTACCTAGGGAAGAAAACTCCACAACTCACAACCCAGTACTCCAGTCGGGCCAGTATGTTGCAACCAATATTTTAAAAATTGAATCCAGGAGTGAGATGGGTCTGTACAAAGCAGGGAACGCCTGGGATCACTTCTTGTAAATAGGCTGAATTGCCGCCATGGACCATGAAGGTAGAATAGCCCCCCCCGAACATATAGCATTGAACCCTTGGGTGAACCCCGGTGCCCAAAGATCTGGCTCCCCAGCAAATAGGTCTGCCAGGATATTATTCAGGCCAGAGCTTAATTGCATTGTTGGCAACAAATGGCCTTCTTAATATCCACTGAGAGCACAGTGCTATCCTCAGTGCCTATCTCATCATTGGGTTCTGGGCTACCCCTATCTGCTTGTCCATCTCCTGCAGCCCAGCTCCCCACACTGTGGAGTGAGGAGAAGTGGTCCAACCAGGCCTTGTCTGTGACATTATTAGTCGGAGTGTCCATATTGGATTTGTAATAAGGACCCTTCTGGGCTATTTCCCAAAATAATTTAGAATCGTTGTCCCTTGTGGCTATCACCCAGGCTTCCCATGCTTCTTCCTCTATTTCTCTTTTTCTGGTAGCCAGAGCTTTCCCATAATTTTATCTGCCACTTATGATGGTGGTTTGGGGGGCACCAGTACTGCCCAAAAGATATAATACATTCTTCCTGGCCCTGGTTCAATCAGAATCGAACCAACCCCCCTTCTCTTTCCTTCTTGTTTGCCAGGAGCACAAGAAAACACCTGGGAGAGCTGGATCAGCATACTTCAAAACTCCTCCAGCATACCTTTTCCTCTCCAGTTCCTAGACAGCAAGCTATCAGGTTCACGTGAGCATGACACTACTGCCTTTTTTAGTAGTTTATCCTTCCAGTCCTCCTTCCATTTGAGCCTACGCCGGGAGGTATCGAGAGATACCTCCAGAGGATATGCTTGGCTCAGCATGTCCTCGCCTACAGCAGACTTAATAACAGATATTGGCCAATACCTCAAACCCCTTTATGAGTCCCCATAATTATAGAGGACGGACTGTGAGAGCCCCAAGGGAGCAAGAGGTGGGGGCAGTTGCAACACAATCTAAAGAGGTGATATTGGGGGAGAAAAGCCAGATTAAAGTCACCTTGGACCAACAACAGGAGTCCAAAAGGGTAATAACTGTGAACCCCATCGTCACCTGTAGTCATTGAGAGGGTGAAAGCCTGGGGTGGGAAGCTGGTACTCTAAATGCAAATAGAAACCATTAACGCCGGGAGCCCCTCAACAGGAAAAAGATGGTATTCGGGCCATAGAATACGAGGGGCTTCAGCCATTTGTTTAACAGCACTGCAAGCTGTTTTGATGACCTTGACATTCTGTGTCTTCAAGAGACCTGGCTTTCGACTGCCTCAGGGGTCCATTGTTTTCACCTATTCCTAAACCCTGCTATGAAAAGCGGAAAAGGAAGACCTAGATCGGGCCTTTTAATATTAATTAAAAAGGACTTGGGCTTAAAGATTGTTGAGTAAAGATTGCTCGCTGCGCAGTAGGGAACCAAGCTGCACCTCACTGAGGAGGCCCAACAAGGCCGAAACATGTCTGAGGTTGCTTGTGTTTCCATGCAGAGGGGACCTGGCCTAGCAGTTCGGGCTGGGCTGCTACCATTGGTGGCAGTACCTGACTGATTTGCATATGGCTGGACCTCTTTTACAATGGCGCAGACGGGCTAAAAAACAGTGGTGTGGAAGGTTGCCCAGAGCAATGCCAGTGGTTCAGATGAATTCAAAACTTTCCACCCATCACGTTTGTGGTCACAGTTTGTCTCACTATGTGAGAGAGGGTATGCCCAGACGTGGGTCCCTTGCTCGCTGTGCCATAGGGAACCAAGCTGCACCTCAATGAGGAGGCCCAACAAAGCTGAAACATGTCTGGGGTTGCTTGTGTTTCCGTGCAGAGGGGACCTGGCCTAGCAGTTCGGGCTGGGCTGCTACCATTGGTGGAAGTACCTGACTGGTTTGCATATGGCTGGACCCCTTTTGCAATGGCGCAGACGGGCTAAAACACGGTGGTGTGGAAGGTTGCCCAGAGCAATGCCAATGGTTCAGATTAATTCAAAAACTTCCTCCCATCACTTTTGTGGTCAGAGTCCTGCAACCAACACCTGTATATACAAGCAATACTAGCAGAATGGAAAGGGGTGAAGGTAGGGTTCTCCCAACACCTGGTAATTATCAACATTTACTGGAATCCTCTGATGTGGGAAGATGTATGTTTTGTGCATTCGGTTATGAAAGTGGTAGATGAGTTTGTAGTAAACCTCGAAGATCCCATGATTGTAATATGTGGGGACTTTAATATGAGCTGTTTTAGGATGGGGAAAAGGGAATTAAATTGAATCCCGATTTAAATTCGGGACAGAAGAAAATAACCCAGGCTAAAATCTAGATGAAAGAAATTGCAGAACAAAACTTTGATATACTAAATGGACATACTCCGGGGGCCCGACCTAGGACAGAGGTAGTCAAAGCTCTACTTTAGACTAAATTTTTGTTTTCTCTGGAACTGTACTCCTGGTTAAAAATCTGAAGGCCGCGCCCATGATTCATAGTGACCATGACCTGATCCAAATGTCATTAGTACGACCGTACGACCGTCCTGCAAACCATGATGAGGTGGTCTCTCTGAATAATCGTTATATTGTTGATCTGACTATAAAAAAAACATAAGTAGTGATTATGTACTCCTCCTGAGTGATTACTGGGAGATTAAAGGGGGCGGGTGGTTGGGAGACCCCGATTTAAGCCAAACCATCAATATGATCAAGAGGTAGCAACAAAAAAATGAAAACTGACAAGATATATCAGAGGATTAATCCTCAGCACAGTGTTCGAAAAAGGCGATAAGATATAAAAAAAAGAAAGCAGAAATAAAAAAATTGGTTACTGTCTCATAAAGCTATTATTCTACAAACAGACGCAGAACAAATGTTAAAAGAACTATCCACTAGAGATTCAAGAAGCTTGTGGCTGTTGCTGAATGAAATGGTGGGACCACAGAGGGTCCTCCAGTCCAACTCAGTAAATGAGGAGGACTGGATAGCTTTTTATTTGGAGCTCTGTATGAGAAGCCAGCAACACTGAAGGCTTTGGCTTTGCCCCCACCGACTGGGAGTGAATGGCTTTGACTATTTCAAAGGAAGAGATCATGGACCTGATTAATAAGGCTAGTAATTCTAGGGCCCATGTCCAGATGTATTGTCAAATTTCATGCTCGAAACAGCCCCAGAGGAGTAGGGCAAATATTGCATGATTCTCTACACTGAGATTACGTCCCGGGAGAGAGCCCTGACTCCAGGGAGAGAGCCATGACTCCTGGAAACAAGCAGTGGTGATATCGATTTTTAATAAAGGCATTTGAATGGATCCAAAAAACTACCACCTCATTGCCCTCTTGGATGCCTTGGAAAAGATATTCGCTTCCCTCCTTTTGACTAGATTGAAGAGATGGATTTTTGAATCAGGCACTACGATTTGAGGCAAACAGGGTTTGTAAAAGAGGTAGGTTGCAGCCTAATACACTATTGTTAAACATCTTAAAAATCAGAGCACTGAGGGAGGGTAGGAAAATCTAAATGCTATCGTCGATTTAGCACAAGCATTTGACAGTATTGATCGAGACTTATTTTGACAAAAAAGCATGGAACTGCCCACAGGACATTCTCTCTCTTAATCATGTCACTGTATACTTCCACCTCAATGCAGGTAACTCGAAAGTGGCTCTTATCTGAAAAGATCCCAACTTTAAGAGGTTTAAAACAAGGCTGCCCACTTGCCCCGGAACTGTTTAATCTGTTTATTTCAGATCTAAAAGAGGCATTGGAAGGGGGGGACTCCTTTCCACCTAGATTAAACAGTGAGCAGATAGGTTGGTTAGTTTATGCAGATGACTGTTACGCTCACCTGATCTCCACAGGGGCACCGAACGGAGCGGGACGATCTGGTGATGAGTGGTGTTTTATGGTCCCCTCTGGCTTCGTTACGAAAGCAGGCTTGCCTAGATAGTTAAATCAAAGGTTAACCAACCATTTGGATGAGGGCAACTCCTGCCTCCCGTGGCGTCCTCTTGCACCCCCACTGCTATATCTCACCTTTGAGTTATGAATAGCGGGCTCTCCATCCTGCCACTGTTAGCAGGGGTGCGTAGTAGTTCAAGGATCTAGTTACTTCACTGATCTTATTAAGTACCAGACAACTGTGACTCAGTGGTAAGTCTTATTCCAAAGATATGGATAGCTAAGGAGTTCAAGTTGTAAAAGTTCACCCTGTACCTTTCTTTACAGGTTTCTTCTTCGTGCTTACGATGGAGCGAGGTCCTTGATAGCTGGCTTCCCAAGGTAAGATTTGCGCCAGTGCTATGCAAAAGTCTTTCCACCCGGTATAGTTTTCTGCACAACTAACCTGCTGCTTTTATATTCTGCAGGAACGGAATCTCCTGGACAAAGGTTGTACGATGAAGAATTGCGAGGCCGTGAGGATTGCTGCCTTCAGGTGAGAGCTGCCTTGCGCAGGATTATAAGTCTAAATGAGGCCTTCCCCACTGCACCGCTAACCTGATGTCTTCTTTGTGTTTTACAGATGCGGCAATTCCGGAGTGGCGATCGGAAGATGGAGCGGTGATCATGTGATGATGTTCCGATGGTTCGCTGGTAAGTACTAGCGTGGCGCTGATCTGCGATGAAGATCGCGTGGTTTGCAAGGCTAATCTGGTGTCCTTTCCCTTTCAGCTCTGAAGAAGCATGGACTCGAGAGCGGCCGCGAAGAAGAGTCAGGTAAGTATCTTGTTCTGCTCTCCTTTCTCACTCTTCCTTGCAGGTAGCTCGAGACAACTGGACGGGCGTGGCTGATGGCTGGCCCGGAGCTGCCGACACGGTGAGCGTTACGCTGCAGGAGTGCAGAATAACAAGAAGCGTGTTCTGTATGAAGGGTGTGGCTTATATAGTCTTCTGAAAGTAGTCCCAGGTAAAGTAGTTCCAGGAACCACACCCAAGCGAATAGTCCCACGGCAAATAATCCCTTCAGCCTGCCTCAAATTGGTTCACACGTGCCTCACTGTGCCATGGTGGCGATGGCAGTATGAGCCTGGCGCCAACGGCGCCAGGACCGAGTCCAGGAAGCCCCTGCGAGATTCCTTGGAGCCTTTAAGCCCCCATGGGACCTAACGCCTTAGGCAGGTTGGTCTGTACCTGATGTTTGAGGGTATGGACCGTGACAATTACTTGATCATTCTTGATCAGACGCAGATCAGATTACAACGTAAATTGAATTCTCTCCAAAAATACATACAGACCAACGGTCTAAAGATCAATGTAGCGAAATCTGCAATTTTAGTTATGCAAAATTTAAAGGGGAGGAAAAGACAGAAATTCATCTGGCATCTGGTGAATGAATCAATAAATCTGGTAGACAATTCGAAGTACCTGGGAATTGGGATCAATTCAAGTATATACGATGCTAAGGGAGTACTTGAGTTGAAATGAAAGACCAGGAACTTGGCAACTCAAGGCTGTGTGATCCTTAGGAAATTTGGAAAATTCTCCTTGGTACCGGTCATCAATTTCTATAAGCGGAAAGTGACCCCAATCTTGGCATATGGAGGAAAAGCCTTGTTAAGTTTGTCATGGGAAATCTGGTCGAATCTGGAAGGGCTGTTCTGGAGGAAAATTCTCCACCTACCTCGGTGCAATCCTATGGCACTCATAAGACATGAAGTGAGGCTTCTATATTTGTATGCTGTGGTGACCTGGAGATCCCTACTAATGTATTGCAAGCTACTAGGAGAGAACTCTCCTCCCCAATTCAAGGTTCTAAAAAAAAAGGAGGAAGTGAGGTGGGTTTGGGTTTTGGAAACCTGGTCCAAACGCTGCAAAGATATATTAGAGAGAGCAAATGTGTTGGAAGACCTGTTCATATCCAACCCAGATGTGGTCAAAAAGAATATCTGGCTTGGGGATTGGATCTCAACAGCAACTGAGAAATCCTGATCAAGTCTACCCTTCTATTTAAAAGAGGAGACTAAATCACTAAACACTGTGAAAGATCTAAGAACAACGTACTTGAGGGGATTTGTGGGCGCATTTTAAGCTTGGAAGGCTGAGGAATGGTGGACGGTGTTATATCAAAGAGATGATTTTAAATTGGTACTGAACAAAACTGTTAGAGAAGATTTGTAATCTGCCTAGATGGGCTCAGTACATTGTAGACGCCCTAAGGGGAGCAGTTTTTTCTTAATTATTTACATTGATAGATTGGCATATTTCTTTTATTACTTGCAAATTGTATTGCTTAAAAATTGTCTTGTTTATTTTTGATGATGAACTGATAATTTTTTAACTGTATTGAATTTTACCTGTTGTGTGGCAAAGGTTTGAAATAAACCAAACGCTGACATAAATAAATTTTAAAAAATGAACAAGAGATATTTGGATACCGTGGATTGTAAATGTAGGTAAGTGCTGGGAGCCCCAATAGAAACCACCTTTACGCCTAGAAGAACAAGTTACTTACCAACTGTAACGTTCTTTCGACTGGATGTTCCTCCCACATCTTGTATTCCTCATCTTGTGATCATTCGTTTCGCCAGCTTCGCTGCTTCGGAATTTCTTTTTCGGCAGAGGGCGCTGCGCTCGAGGTTGTGGCGTCAAATGTCTCTCGACGGGCTCTGTACCGTGTCGACGTCACTGATGTTATAAGTAGCTCGAGCCGCGCCCGTTGGCTTCAGTTCTGTTTTTTCGAGGAAATACTTGTGGAAGATCCAGGCGTATGCTGTGACTGATAGGCCCATCGTGAGAGGAAATTGTAAGAAAACATAAAACTGTACTGCGGGGTAGGCTGGGAGGGTCGATGAGGAATACGTGGGAGGAACACCCTGTCAAAAGAACGTTACAGTTGGTAAGTAACTTGTTCTTCGAATGGATTGTGTCCTCCCAGGTATTCCTCATCTTGTGATAGACTCCCATAGCAGGGATCAATTTGGAGGTGGGAGTGCTAGTTCTTGTTTTCATGTACAGAGTGAAGTACCGCTCTGGCAAATAGCCCCTCATTTGAGGATGAGGCATCTAAGCAGTAATGCTTGATAAAAGTATGCATTGATGCCCATGTTACAGCCGAGAAAATATCTTTTGCAGGGACTCCCCTCTTCAAAGCCGCAGAAGTAGCCATTGCCCTTCTGGAGTGAGTATGTAGCCCATCCGGTTGTTTTTTTTCATGCTAATCTGTATCATTCAATCATAGCCAGAATGATCCAGCGGGATATGGTTTGTTTGGTCACCGCTAACCCCAATTTACGACCTGTGCAGCCCACAAAAAGTTGGTCATCTTGACGTAATTTTGTCATTCTTGCAATGTAAAAGCTGAGGGCCCTCTTGGGGTCCAGCCTATGTAATCTCTCCTCTTCCTTTCCCAAATGAGGAGGAGGATAGAATGTTGGTAAAACAATTTTCTGCGACAAATGGAAGTCGGAAACTACTTTCGGTAAGAACGATGGTTTAACTTTCAGAACTACTTTGTCTTTGTAAAATGTGGTGTATGGAGGTTTACATGAGAGAGCCTGTAGTTCACTAACCCTGCAGGCTGATGTTAATGCCACCAAAAGGACAGTCTTTAGTGTTAAAATCCTCAATGGACATGAGTGCAGAGGCTCAAATGGTATACATGTTACAAATTTAAGAACTAAATTCAAATCCCAAGTTGGAACATGAAATGGTATTGGTGGGTATACATTTGTAAGTCCTTTCAGGAACTGTATTATTAATGGTATTTTAAAGTAAGAAACCCCTTCCGAGGAGCGCTTAAAAATGGACAGCGCAGCAAGATATCCTTTGATTGTCCCGATCTAGAACCCCAGATTGGCTAGATGTAATAGAAAAGAAAGCACCATTGGTGTGCTACATTGAAAAGGGTCCACATCCCTATCTTTGCACCAGTTACTGAACTTATTCCAATGACACCGGTACAAAGATTTTGTTGCTCGCCTTCTGGCCGAAAGCAAAATCTCCATTACGTCACCCGGAAGATCCCAATCCTTGTATCTCAACCTCTCAGAAACCATGCATGAAGGTTGAGTGTGTTGACCTCTGGATGGAGAACCCGACCTTCCTCTTGCGAGAGAAGATCCTCTCTTTGTGGAAGACATACTGGAGGGCAGATGGACATGTCCAGAAGCTCCGGTACCACGTTCTCCTGGCCCAGTCCGGGGCAATTAGGATCATGGTTTTCCTGAACTTTCTCAACCTCCTGATTACTTGAGGAATCACGGGCACTGGCGGAAACGTGTACAGCATGGGAAAATCCCAATCCACTACGAACTGGTCTCCTAGAGCTCCTAGCGGGGAAATTCCCTTGAGCAATACTGATTGCACTTCCGGTTTACCGTGGTTGCGAACAGATCCACTTGAGGGGTTCCCCAAAGGGCGAAGATCTCTAGAAGGACTTCCTGAGCTAACTCCCACTGCGGGGGGAGACTCTGCTCTGCCTGCTCAGAGCGTCTGCCGCTGTGTTCTGCTCTCCGGCTAGGTGAACTACCGGTAGAGAGATTCCCTCTAGTATTGCCCAGAACCAGAGCTGCATTGCCTCTCTGCACAGAGGTAGCGATCCTACGCCTCCTCTTTTGTTGAGGTAGTACATGGCCACTGTGTTGTCCGTCATTATCAGGACATTTTTTCTCTGTACGGAGGGCAGGAAAGCTTTCATCGCTAGTCTGATTGCCCTCAGCTCCAATAGATTGATGTGTAGTTTGGATTCTGATGGATACCAACGTCTGCTGACTGTCAGATTGTTGGTGTAAGCTCCCCACCTCGTGAGTGATGCGTCTGTCACTACTGTTATCTGCGGCCATGGTTGCCAAAAAGATTCTCCCTCGAGGATATTATCGTTGGAAGCCCACCATGATAGATCTTGAGAAAGTGCGCTCGGAACTTGCAGAAGATCTGACATATTCCCAGAGAATTGGGACCACTGAGTTCTGAAGGCCCATTGGAGGGATATCATTCTCAGTCTGGCCTCTGGCACCAGAAAAATGCAGGATGCCATGAGTCCGAGCAACCTCAGGAAATCGAAGGCCGGCAGATGCTGGGCTTTCTGGAATTTTGTTACCATCTGCTGGATGTGGAGAGCTCTCACCTCGGGCGGCGAGGCTTTGCCAGAGGAAGTGTCCAAGACTGCTCCGATAAACTGGAGTTGTTGGGATGGTATCATGTGAGACTTCTTGAAATTGAGGGAGAAGCCCAGGTTTTGGAGGAAGTGGCAGGTGATTGACAGATGTTCCTGAGCTTGTCCTGGAGAACGTGCTCTGATTAGCCAGTCGTCCAGGTATGGGTAGACGTGAATCTCCCTTCTCCTGAGACTCGCTGCCACTACCTCCATCAGCTTGGTGAAAACCCTCGGAGCGGAGGTCAGCCCGAATGGCAGAACTCAAAACTGATAGTGAGAGCCGCCAACTTAGAACCTCAGGTATTTTCTGTGCTTAGGATGGATTGGCACATGAAAATAAGCATCCTGAGGGTCCAATGATACCAACCAGTCTTGGAGCTGGAGAGCCTGAAGGATCTGAGAAAGGGTTACCATCTTGAACTTGTCCTTCCTGAGGAACTTGTTCAATTTTCTTAAGTCCAAGATGGGTCTCAATCCTCCGTCCTTCTTTGGGATGAGAAAATAAGGGGAGTACCAACCCTTATTCCTCTCCGCTACAGGTGCATGTTTTATTGCACCTTTCTCTAGCAGGGTTAAAATTTCCTGCAAAAGGAGCGGGTCCAGAGTTTTGGTAAAGCTGGCTCCCGGTGGATGATCGTGAGGTCTTTTTAAGAAAGGAAGGCAGTAACCTTGAGCTACTGTTTCCAGTGCCCAAGCATCTGAAGTAATGCCCCGCCATTCTTTCAGATGCTGAGAGACTCTGCCTCCCACTGGTGTTTTGTATGATAAGACCTCAGAGAGATTTGAATACAGTTGCAGGAGCGGCTGAGGGCATAGATGCCGTTTATGAAGATGGCTTTGTAGTCTTTGCTCGTCCACCACGAGTGACATTCCTCTTGCCCCTTTGAAAAGCCTGTCCTCTTCCTCTACCAACAGAGGAGTAGTATTGAAAAGGACGACCCCTCCAGGAAAATGAGCCCAAATAGGGTTTTTGAGGCTGTCGCATGGAGGCACTAAGAGATTTGGCTGCCGCTTTCGAGGTCTGTAGTTTTTCTAGGCTCTCATCAGCCTTACTACCAAACAGCCTCGAGCCATCAAAGGGCATGTTGAGAAGTCTGGTCTGTATATCTGGTGCAAAGACCAACTTTCACAACCACGCAAATCTGCGTAGCACTGTGCTTGATGCCATGGACCTGCTAATACTATCAGCAGTATCCAGTCCAGACTGGAGACATTCTCCCATTGCCTCCTTCCCGTCATTGACTATATTCAGGAAGCCTGCCCTTTCCTCGCCTTCCAGAATATGTTCAGCCACCACCGAAATGCATTCCCACAGGGTATGTGTGAACCTGGCCAGGATACAGGTGACATTGGTCGATTTCAAGGCCATGCTACCCGAAGTAAACACTTTACGAGCCCAGGCATCAACCTTTTTATCCTCCCTGTCCGGAGGTATGGTTAGGTATGCTGTCTGCCTGGAAGTAGTAGCGGCCTGAATAACCAGACTTTCTGGTGTAGGGTGTCTCCTCAGGTATTCTGGATCAGAAGTAGAAGTTCTGTACTTCTTTGGGAGATTTCTGTCTACTGCAGCAATGCTATCCGGTTTTTCCCAGTTCTTTTCAACTGTCCTTTGGAGCGTCCTATGGAAAGGGAGAACTGGGTCTTTCCGGGGTGCCCGGACTATAATGTCCGTCATATTGTCTTGTTTAAACGCAAGGGAGGCTCTTCCCCAACCCATATATTCAATCACCCTACTCATCAAATTCCTATACCCTGAGTCTGCATGTTCTGCAGGATCAGGTGCAGCAAACTCCAATTCGGGTGATGTGTCCACACCACTAGCAGAATGCAGACTTTCAGATAGGTCTCTCATTTTTATCTCAGGATTTATCAGTTCCTCTGGAAATTGTCTGGTGCCATATTTTACCCCACAAGGAGTGACCTCCTCATCATCTGAGCCAGATTCTTCAAAAATTGAAGACATGGACCTAAAGAAGTCCTATTTTGGTAAAGGTGTAAACCTTCTCTCTTCCGCCTGATTTTTTGTCGAAGGAATCAGTGTTTTCTTCGAGGGGGTCGAAGGAACCTTCGACGCACTCGTCAGAGCTGTCGGCACCGATGGCCTCGACGAAGTTGCGCTCGACTTCGACAACTTTTGTTTTTATGAGGGATCGGAGAAACACTCGATCCTTGAGGATCTCTCAACTATTTGTTGACTCGAGATTTATGGGTACTACTAGGCTTTACCATTGTAGTTCCTGACCTCCCTGCGTCGTCCAATGGAGCAACTGGGGTCTGGCTTTTCTGAGGTTTCTTTGAGGGGGTCTAGGCCGCGTTCTCAAAGACCTGCATCATTTTTCTCCTAAAGCTTTCCCATTTTGAAGGGGAATCCGATCTAGTCGGACATCGAAACAATTCCGTCTATTAATCGGACAATGAAGATGGAGATCTATGTCTCCTTTTGAGCTTTTTAGAAGAAGACGAAGAAGATCGCCTCGACCTGCTACGAGATCGGGATCTCTTCAAATGTTTTTTATGATGTTCCGATTCCTTTGAATCGGACAATTTCTTATGTTTTTTAGACAAGGCTTTCAAAGAGCCCTAACTTACTTTTCCTCTCACGAGGGCCTTCTCCGTCATTGACTGACAGGAGCCACAGTGCCGGTTTGATGGTCTGAGCCCAGACACCAAAGACAGATACAGTGAGGATCGGTGATAGACATCTTCGACCCGCAGTCGTTACACTTCTTAAACCCAGTTTTGGGAGTCAAAGCTGTCGATGAAGAAGACATTTTCTTGACAGAAAATCTCGAAGCGCGCCATTCACAAGAGCGAAGCAATCGGAAAAACGGAACTGAAGCCAACGGGCGCAGCTCGAGCTACTTATACCGCCAGTGAAGTCGACACGGTATGGAGCCCGTCAAGGGACATTCGACGCCACAACCTCGAGCACAGCGCCCTCTGCCGGAAAAAAAATTCCAAAGCAGCGAAGCTGCCGAAACGAATTATCACAAGATGAGGAATACGTGGGAGGACACAATCCATTCGAAACACAATGTGTATAGGTGCTATACAAATAAACTATCATATCATATCAAAGGTCCCAGAAATCAATCCATAGCTTTCCCACAAGGCCAACCCAAATGTTATGGGGACCGCAGTGGGACGAAGAAGGAGAAATCGGAGGGATGAAGAAAGACTCTGGAGCGTCCTCACTGATACACAATGGATAGCGCATAAATGTGGCCTGAAATGCCACCATGTAGGTTGCCGGAACAAAAGTGCCAACTTTATCTGGGCCGAGAGGGAAACAGAACAATCCAGATACTCAAAAAGCACACAGAGCATGGAGAAAGTGTGTGCCCCTAAATAAAAATGAGACCTGTGGGAGTAAATGTCATGAGAGTGCATTGATTCAGTCAAGACACTCTACCTGGACCCCGGCCATTCATAAGGTTCCACCTACCTGGTAACCATCAAAATGGATTAGAGAAGCTTACATGAACTTAAACCCAGAATGTCTGCCACAAATATTGATTACAGATCATATGGAGATTATTCTTTGATTAGCAAGACAGAAATATAGTCCTTTTCATTATTCAGGTCAGCATGATTTTCACAATGAAAAAAAGATATCACTAATAAAATATTAAAATATAATCCACAGATTGGCCGAGACTACAGCACAGTTACGTGGAAAGAAAATGTGCACATGTGGAAAGATAACAGGAGCCATCCTGCTTCATAATGGTACACCTAGGAGACACACAAGAGGTTGGTGTATCTGTTTTGGTCCACAAGATATATCAAGAAATACTGACATCATACCCCGTTTTTATTGTAGACTTAGCATTCTATTTCACTCCCAGTTTACGTACTAAAAACTCATAATTCCAAGGAATGTTTTACCCCACAAGAATGTATATAATTGTCAAGCATGAACATCGCAGTCTGCATACATGAAGGGCACTAGCTGGAGCAGCCAAGGCAGAGACCTTTGATATGTGTTTTTCCTTCTTTGTCAAACCCACTTGTTTTGAAGAGATCTTGTAAAGTATGAGATGGCAGTACAGGATATGATATAATATGGCATTTATAACACACCTATACACAAGTGTTTCAAGGCGCGACGCGGCGAGGGAGGGGAAACAGAGGGAAGGCAAGAGACAGCGATCCTACTAGGCCAGGTGATATTGAGATCCCGCAAGTGCAATGGGGGGAAGTGGAAAGGTGGGAAAGGGGAGGGCACAATGCAGTACATGGGATAACAGTAAGATAAATAAAGACAATAATTAAAAGTGAGGCCAGCAGGATGCAAGTGCAAGGGTGAGTGCAGACATCAAGTGTCAAGTGCTAGTCGGGGCTGTAGGGATACAGAACAGTCCACAAGTGCAATGGTTGCCAGGGGGCAGTGCAGGTGTGCAACTGGCGGGGAGGGGATCTGGGCCCGAGATTAGGGGGTAGCCAGGTAACCAGTGCAGTTTCAGATTCAGCCAGCAGATCAGTAGGGGAGAGGAGGAGAGAAATCAGAAGCAAAGAGGAAGGTCGTGAGGTGCTTCCGGAACGGGAGATGGTTCTCCTCAAGTTTCAGAGAGGCTGGAAAGGCTGTTCCAGAGGGAGGCCGCAGCACAGCAAACAGATCTACCACCAACTTGTTGCTTTGAGAAGCAACTGACCCTGAGGGAGTTGGAGGTGGGTGAGCGAAGAGCTCGAGAGGGAACATATTTGGGAAGAGCGAGTTGAAGGTACTGAGGTCCCAGACCCCAGAAGGCCTTGTGGACAATGCAGAGGGTTTTTAACTTAATGCTCGCCGCGACAGGGAGCCAGTGCAGAGATTTCAGTCCTGGAGAGATACAATCCCTGGGCTTGAGGCCAAGGACAAGTCTTGCAGTCCTGTTTTGCATGAGTTGCAGAGGGTGGAGAGTGGAGGCAGGCAGATTTAGAAAGAGGCTGTTGCAGTGGTCCAGCCTAGAGAGAACCAGAGCTCTGGAGACAGTGAGCTTCTGGGGGAAGGAAAGGAAAGAAAGAATACCTCAGAGGAGGTGTAGCTGGTAGTGTGACTTCTTAGAGACATCAGAGATGTGCGGAGAGAAGGAAAGTGTCGAAGATGACCCTAAGGTTTTTAGCCTCACAGGTGGGAACAGGAAGAGGGCCAAGGGAGGCCGGCCAGACAGTGACAGTAAAGGAAGGAGCAGGTGTGCCGATGAGGAGAATCTCAGTCTTATTGGCATTAAGGTAGAGATCATTGGCGACACACCATTCCTGGATAGCAGACAGACAGTCAGAGATGAGAGAAGGAGAAGAAGTGGCGGAAGGGAGCCTGAAACTGAGTTGAGTGTCATCCGCAAAGCACTTAAAGTTGGGGCAGAGAGCGGCAATGCGGTGGGCAAGAAGTGCCAGGTAATAGTTGAACAGCCAGGGAGAGAGGTTAGACCTCTGGGGAACGCCACAGGTAGAGATAGAGATAGAGATAGAAGAGAGGAAGGACCCAAGTTGGACCTGGGAGGGTCGATCAGAGAGGAAAGAGGTCAGCCAAGCCAAGGCCAGATCAGTGATGCCTAGGTTCTCACAGAGACGGGTGAGCAGGATGGCATGGTTGACCGTGCCAAAGGCAGAGGAAAGATCAAGTAAGATGAGGACACGGGGTGTTGCAGTCGAGGTTGGAGAGCAGGTCTTCACGGATGTTCAGGAGAGCAGTTTCCGTGCTTCTGACAGCTCTTAAGCAAGACTGATGGTCATGGAGAAAAACAACAGATTCAGTGTAAAGATTAAGCTGGGAGATGACCAGCTTTTCCATGAGTTTGCCCAGCAAAGGAGTGATGGAGGGATATTGCATGGCATGTAAACATAAGAGCATCAGTGGAAATTACATGAACTAGGTGTCTAAAGCGTTCTTACATTAGTGTAACATTAACTAAATTGATTTCACTGAGATTGATAAAAATACAGCAAAATGCATATCATAATTCCAATTTCAACTAATGACTACTCAGAGGCCAAAGAGAAGGGGTTAGGAGCACCTACCCCTAATTAAATGAAAACATGCATTATTTCCTCACAGCAAACATGCGACCTGTAGTCAAAGTAGTTTGTCTACTTTTATGTCTCTGATACATTTTGTAGTTATCATTTTTTACAAAGGTGAGAATAGAACTGGAGGGCATCGCATCCATTTGCATTTCTATGCAAAAGGTCCTCTCTTTGCAATGTTTTATTTTTCCAAGACCTAGCAGAAGCGTAGTGTAAAACAGGCGAAATTGCCTTTACAACTTACTATTCCATGGTGTCAAAGTGTAAATGCTTGATGGAATTAACGGTTGTGGGTAACAATTACCGGATTCCAATCTGGTCAGCCTGCTTTTACCAGATGGTAGAGTCAGGCAGATTCTATAGGTTTTCCAGCAACATGAAAATGCATGCTGCCAGAAAACTAGACGGATTTGCAGTTAGAGAGGGAAGACCAGACAGTCTTGTTAAATTCACTTTGCTCTCCAACTCACCGGCCACATTAATGAAAATTCTGTGGACGCAAAAACTCTTTACTGCCACATTTTCCAGTCTGCGGGACCTGGAAAATGACTCCTCTACCTTTGAGGCTCTATGGTTTACTTAACCGGAAGACTTTTGTGGTGACTCTCCAATATGCACCTGTAATTTACTTCTCAGTGAGGATTTCGCCAAATGCATTGAGCGTCAAAGCTTCAGTGGGGTTTCACCATTTACTAAGCAAACCACATCACTGAATGTCGGTCTAATGCCACATGAACCACACAACAATTGGTTCATATGTTATGTTATTCAATATTTATACTGCGGCCATCACCACCGTGGTGGTCTTACAGCGCCTGGCCTTGTCCGATAAGTAGTGTATCGTGACAATTCATTATAAAAATCACAGTTACATTATACACAAAGGATATTTAGAGAAATGAATAACGCTGTTTAATTTATCTGAACGTGCGCTTGTTAGCTTCCTTTGCCCTTTTGAAAAATAATAAATATGAGAAATATACCACTTCAGGGTGCACATTTGAAGATGGACTTAATGTGTTAGTCAAAGTCACTTTGTCTTTCTCAAAATAGCACACCCAAGCTTAGCCATTTTCCTAAAGATTCCCGAGCTCTAAATGTCTTACCGGCTCACCTAACAGCATAACGTTCAAAGGAAGTGTAAAGCCACTCATCATGCGCACAAATACAGACTGTGAGAGTGTGGCCAGCATAGGCACGTTATCTGTATGTGCAAGAACCAGGAATCTTATATTAATACAGTATTTATGAAGTGAGTTATGTGCAGAATCCACACATTCCAGGTGCATAAGAAACATAGGAAAGGTCTCTTTTTTAGGCTGTATCCCCTGTTGTCTTCTGCGCCCTGATGTCTGCGGGCTATTGGCGCATTATAAATATAAAAAGAAATAAATAAAGAGAGGTTTGTCCATGGAGGTCAGGGGACATGAGTGTAATTCGTCACCAAATGGTAACCAGCAACAGCAGATTTGCTGAACCCAAAGGGTTCACACAGGGTAGGGGCAGGGTCGCCTGCTGGATCTAGACCAGAGAGTTATACTACTTAAAACCTGATTTTGATTAGCTTTTTCATTGCGAATATGATACAGTGTTCACTTTATCAGTAGTACTGCTTTCCTCTGTACTTTATTCTGTAAACTACAGAGAACTACAACATTATCACCCGAAAGCTGCTTTCATAAAAACTCCCTCACTAGTATATTTCTGCACTCTGACTTTAATCTAACTATTCGATCAACACACATTGCCCATGCTCTCTTTATCCAAAACTCTCCCTGTTTGTCCACCCTGGTACCCACTTTGCTCCCCCATCACACCCATGCACAGCCTCTTTTCCCTTTCCATCAGCATACTATGGTCTGGACACTCCACGCAGGGTGGGGGAGGGGGGACAATATGCAACACCCGGACAAGCATCAGTGCCGTGAAACAACTATGGTGGTGATCTTTTGCAGTATAAAATATTTCTAACATTATATAACATATGTAAACTACCCGAGGTCCTTGACAAAATAGATATCAAAGTGCACCTACAAAGGACTATTATATCCCTGTTTTATGAGACCAACATGAGGAGCAGATATGATGGGGCAGGCAAAACAAAAGCACTGTTTTGGAACCAAGAAGAATGAGGACGTTTTATCCTGGCCAAGCAACTATTTTGTTTTAGGTATTTGATACAGCACATAGTTATAAGGATCAGTTCAGCACTGTGCTGAGATGATGTTGTATTGGGAGCATCCTAGTCATGAGCTATCCCACCTAGAACAGTATGGTCTGAGGGGTCGTATCTAGACGTGATTACAGAAAACCAGGATGTAATGTGAATGGAAAACATATTGGACATTTCTTGATGGCAAACCATTTTAACATACTCAAATTCCATTGAACATATGTACAAGTGAAGACTGGTCAGTGTAGACCTGTAGAAAGACTGATAGTTTGGTGAACATTTGTGCACATATTATTGCCGTTTCTCTGGGGAGAAAAGGGTAATTCTGCTTAAAAACTCCAGAAATAATGTTAGAAGCAATAGCAATCACGATTTCTGAATGCAATGCTACGAAAAATGAAACAAGCACTTCAAACTACACTCACTAGATGTCATTATCTATCTAGCAGAAAATCTGTTAATTTGTTCTTTATACAATTTCACACCGTTCCACCAATCTGCACCAAATTATGCATAGTTACCCATTAGGACCCTCCGGACATTACCAGCTACACGACATTTGGACAACCCACCCCTTTCCCTGGATTTCAGCCCCTTCACACATGAGACGGTTGCCTGAAATCGGCAAAACAGCAATGTGGTCATTGAAGGACCGGACAAAGCTAATTTTAAGGATGTCGATGTGAGGAACAAAACTCCCAAATGACCTCAAAAACCAAGTATCTGGACACACCATTTCTGAGATATTTGCACCACAATGCACTGCACCACGCCAGAGTGAAGCGACAGGTGGGGAGAGTGCACAGAAGGTCCAACTCCCACCTCCCCTCCAAGACTTCTCTGGGATATGTCAGCCAGCCACAGATGCCCATTCTATGTCAAGACCCGAGGCAGGCATTATCCTTCAACTTCTACCTTTCCCCTTTCTCCCCATGGTCTCTGTAATCCGTCTTATTTCCTGTCTCTGTCTGGTATCCGGATCCAGACTCCATGCCCTTACTCTCCTTTTCCTGCTCTTCAGCAAGATAATTACCCATTCTTACTGCTGATTGCGACATAGTTGAGAAAGTGCTAAGAGCATATATATTGCGTAAGTAGAAAGAATATCAAAAGTATTTACAAGCTGATTTAATGACCTTATGTGAGTTTACTTCAGACTGCAAACCACATCAAGTGATAAGTGACTCGAAACAGTGACCTACGGGATCATTGCTTTTCCAGAACTGATGAGAGTGTTATCATGTCTGTCTACAGAACCTGTGCAGAGTATGGGTACTTTTTGCTAGTGTTCAATATTCTTGAATGTAGAGAAGAGATCAGTGCCAGATTTCTTGCTCACTTACATTTATTGTAACTGTCATTGCTGCCCAACCACTTTATCTTTAGTCATTTCACCTTCCTTATAAACATTGCAGGCTGTGTCTTGGCTTGGAAGGTCAGGTAGAATAGGAAATACCTTTAAAAAGACAGAAAATATGCAGAAAAATAGCACCATTTTCAAAATCGGCAGGTAATTAAAAAGCTATTAGGAATTTCATGAAGCTATAGCTCGTTAAGAAAACTATGTTCTGAGGAAAAATCAGTAGCAAGGGCATTAAACGAATATTCTTCACCACAGAGATTTCAGGGAATCAATGTAATAGGTGAATGGAAAAAACATGATACACATTTTCAGTTACTGTATGTATTCTGAGGAAAAATTCGTAATAACATGTCAGCCGCGTCTTGGGGACATTAATGCACGTTAATACACTTTGCCTGGTGGTGGGATCAGGAGTGTTTGCTAAGTTTGTTTACCTCACTTGCTCTCTGAAGACCTCATTTGGGATCACAAGACATGAGAACACGTGCATCATTGATTAAGAAATATGAAAGAACGCTAAGTTCGCATCAGTAAGGTAGAGACCAATGTGATCTTGAAAGCTAGTAGACATAAATATAGATTTAGCCTAATAAAGGCATCATCTCTGCAAGATCCAGTGTTGATTTGTATGCTGTTTTATAATAATCCGCAATTTTAAAGAATGTAAAACGTGACAATAATCTGTTTAAAGAAGCTACTTGTTTTAAATGTATACAGATAGTGTTCAAGGATAGGCCGTTCAAGGATAGGCTATTCAAGTACAGCCATTGTGTCTAGTCAGCCCTCTAATAATGTTAACTACGGCAACATTTGGAAAAATCAAGCCAAAGATACTTAATCCCTGGACTCTGTACCAAATACACAGCAAATGTTTATTTTTCCTCCCTACCAGTCTGCATGCAAATGAGCTTTGACATTCTGGGCCCCATCCAGGACCATTACACGTTTTATATTCGTTGTTGCTTGGCAGCTCCGGGTTTTCCAATTACACTTTATTCTGTTTAAATGTACAAAGGAAGGATTAGCACCGTCTCTTATGAAGAGAGAAGGTATATTAGAAATGCGATCAGAAACTAGAGCAGGCATTCCAGCCTTACTCCCTGCTGTTAATGTCAGTGGAAAATGTGACACGTCACTTGATTTGTTCAACTGCACATACGACGTGTTCTTGCAAAGCTAAATGCAGGTCTTACATTGGCGCACCACCTCAGAAATATTTCCTCGGTGCACTGACCATAGAGTGGAGCATTCTTCTTCTGTGAAGACTAAACCCAACTCTATGTCAGCAGGGACACAACGTGCCAGCCCTGGGCTTTCATTACACTGTCAGTTGCATTCAGCAACTTGTAGTCTTGGGTTACCTTAATTGAGTATAAGGTATTAATGTACATTTTACCAAACTCTGATTGGTAACAACTTCCAATGACTTGCAATCGGGGATGCAGGCAGAGAGTGCTTGTGCGTACACTACAGGAGTGAAAGATATTAAAGTTACTCACCGTAGTGACTAGAGTACTCATAGTTCATAGTCCCCTTTCTTCCATCCTTGTGGTTGTCTCCCAACATGGGGACGGTACCGGAACCTTTGACAGCAAAAAATTGCACTTCCCCTTTAAATTGAGTAAAGCCGGCAGGGGCACGGCCTCTGGCGTGGTAACGCCCCACCGAGGCCCTGCCCTCCGGCGGGTCACCTCAGTCCCCCTTGAACACATCAGACGATTACATACCTGGCTATTCGTACATATTAGCCCATGGCATACTTGCGGGGGAAGGCGGGAGGGACGTATGGTGGAAAGAGGACTTCGGACTATGAATACTCTAGTCACTATGGTGAGTAACTTGAATTACTCATGCATCCCGTGCCCTTTCCTCCATCCTTGTGGGTTATTCAACCGAACAAGAACATAGGGTGGAGCTGTGATAACCTTCCTCATAACTAGGACGAAGCAAAAAGGTTCTTCAGAACCGCCTGACCAAACTCTGAATCACGCCTCGAGCCAAGAAGCATATCTCTGAAACGTGACGGCCGTGGCTTTGGCTCGGACCACATGGGGATGAATCCCCTCAGGGACAGGTTCGCCCATGGCGGTGTTTGCCTCCGAGATGGCCTGAATCATCTAACGGGCAATGGAAGCTTTGGAAGTCTGAGAGCATGGGGAGGAGCCCCCAAAAGACACAAACAATGCCTCTGACTTCCTGAAGGATTTTGTTCGAGAGAAATAAAACTTGAGGACGTTGTTGAGGCCTAAGGAATGCAGGGCCCTCTCTGCCTCCGACTACGGGTTCGGGAAGAACACCAGCAGGCAGATCTCTTGATTCCGATGAAATGGAGCGACCCCCTTGGGCAAGAAGTTTGGGTGAGTGCGCAAGATGACCTTGTCGTTGTGAAACGTGGTGAAAGGCTTGCACAAGGACAACACCTGCAGATCACTAACCCTGCATCAAGAGTTGAGAGCCACCAGTAAAACTGTCTTTAGTGTCACCAAGCAGATGACCACAGAGGCCATCGGCTCAAAAGGCTTACGCTGCAAAGTTGCAAGAACTACATTGAGATCCCAGACAAGGTGCAACCTATGCACTGGCAGAAAAAGCCTAGACAGCCCCTTAAGCTGGGACTTAACCACAGGGTTGGTCGCAAAAAAAAACATGTTATGGGGAATTCTTGTAAGCACCAAAACCGCCAAATAAATGCAGCACCTATCCACCTGAACTCCAGACCGAGCCAGGTGTGCTGAAAATGCCAGTTCAACAACCAGAGGACAGGTTACAGGGTCCAGACCCTTGTCACAAGCACAATGGCAGGACCTAGTCCATTTACTCTTATGCTGGGACCGAATTGAGCTCCTCCTGGCCTGCTTAATGATGTCCCAGTTGTAATCCGGAAATTGAGCGTGCTGAAGCCTCAGCTGGTCAGGAACCAGGCCGTCAGCGACAGCTTGCCCGGGTCTAGATCCACTGCCCACTCTGCTGCTTCAGGAATCCCCTGCTGGAGATCAGAAGGTGGACGGGACCCTCGGAGCACAACTGCAGCAGATCTGAAAACCAGGGTCTTGAAGGCCAGTGGGGGGCAATCAGGATGAGGCTGCCACCCACCGAAACCCGAAACTTGCAAAGGGTCCATTGGAGCAGAGGGGTGGGTGGGAACGCATAACACATGTAGCCATGCCAACAGATCTGGAAGGCATCTCCGAGAGACCCCTGACCCAGTCCTGCCCAGGAAGCAAACTGGGGGCACTTCCAATTCAGAGGGGATACAAACAAATCCAGGTCAGTGAACCCTCAAAGCTCGAACAGGCGCAACAAGGAGTCGGTGTGCAACTTCCATTAGCAGGTGTTGAACCCAAAGGGACACAGTGATCCGCTTCTGGATTGCTGTCCTCAGCAGGTGGACTGCTGAAATTTAAATTCCCTCCATCAGGGCCCATTCCCAGATCCATACCGCCTCCATGCAGGAGGGTTTGAGGGGGTGAATGGATGCCACCATGCTTCTTCAGGTAAAACATTGTAGTAGAACTGTCTGTCCCGACCAGAACTGACTTGTCCCTGATGAGGGACAACAAATGCCTTTTGGGCCAGGTACACTGCTCTGAGCTCGAACAGATTGATATGCAGGAGGGCTTCCATCCTGGACCCTGCTCCATGAATCGTCAAGCCCTCCAGAGTAGCACCCCAGACAGAAATATGGGAGTCTGTCATCACCACCGGGATAGGCAGAAGGGGGCTCCCATCGGGCAGTAGGAGCGGTAGTATTCTGTCTCCTGATCGCAATTGGCTGCCAGGTGGAGCTGGAGGTGCCTTATCTTGAGGTGAGCATGCTGTACAATGAGCACTCAGGAGGTCATCAGGCCCAGAATGTGCTGGAACCACCATGCTGAGGTGGTCTTGTTGGCCAGAAAGTGCCCCAGTGCCTTCGGAAGGGACAGAAGCCTCTCAGGCGTAGAAAACACCCATTGAACTGTAGTGTTCCAACACAAGAAGCCTGGAATAGGACCTGGAGGCCCTGTCTACAAGGGGAAACGGTTCTATCGCCTGCATCTCCAAGAGCGAAAGGACCCCCAGTAAAAGACTGAAAAGAGGAAGACTGGATCTCGTGGAGACTAAATATAGGATCCACAGGTTGATGAAAAGGTGCTTCCAGGTATCTTGGAACAGAGCCAAACAGCCCCCCACAGGCGAGCTGTTTTCCCCAACCTTGATATCACTGCTTTTTGGTATTAGAGGCGGGAGCAGAGGAGGGAGTGGAACAAAACCAGCTCAGCATCCTCTGTTGCTTCCTCCTGTTGTTGCTGGGCCACCTGTTGGGCCTCTGTGTACCGTGGCCCCGGAACCCCTTGAAGCTGGAGAAGACGCAGGGCTTGAGCTCCATCCTGCTCCGGGACTGAGGAAAGGATGTCTGACCTGGTTTTGTCAGGATGGCCAAGGACTTGGCGGTTTGAGTAGAAGTTTTCTTCTTTGTCAACCCATCATCGGTTGACAAATGAAAAAGGTCCATGCCCTCAAAGGGCAGATCCAGGATCTGTTCCTGCATGTCAGAAGAAAAGTGGCATGTATGCATGCCGTCCTTTTCATCTTGATCCCAAATCATCTGCCAGCCTGGCCTTGAAGGACGCCTGCATGTCCTAGTTAGCGCGACCAAGAGGGCGTCTGCATTGGCTTGCCGCAGATGGAATAACACGGCTAAAGACACAAGGACTTTGTCCTCCTAGGAGAGGCAACTGAAGTGGCTCCCATGGAGGAAGACGACAAAAACTATGGTTTAGAATACAAGGAGGCCGAAGCCAACACTGAGGAATGCAGCTGCAGGTGGGAGGCAAGGAGGATTGGCTTGTTATAAATAGCGTCTCGAGAACGCTGCGTACCTGTTCGTCCGGTTGGGTTCCTTGATGATGAGGCCAGGCTGTCAGATGATCCGAGGAGACGTGAATGATGGCGCGTGGAACCAGCCCAACACCAGCCCGAATGGAACCGGATTGGAGATGAACCAGCTCCCAACGCCACGAGTTGGCTCACCCCTGATTAGCGTGGCGTCAGGACAGTGCAAGCACTGGCAGGGGGAGCCTCTGAGTAGAAGGTTCAAGGTCCACAGGAGGCAGGTAGATCCCGACTGTAACTGATGAAGAGCTGGAGACCAGAAGGAAAACAGAACCTCCAGGAGCGATGACTAGGCAGCAAGTGGAGCAGGCTGATGGAACGGGATGAGCATAGGAACCAGACAAAGCAGAGAGAACTCAGGGCCAGATGGAATCGGGAAGGACTGAGCCGGACAGGCAGGAAGGAATGACAGAGACCAGAACAAGAAGGGCCAGTGGGAACTCAGAACCAGGAAGGCAGCAGGATGGAGGGAGCGGGAGGAATATGACAGGAGACAGGGGAGCCCCAGGCAGAACAAGGACAGGAGGAAGGTAACAGGAAACCAGAAGGCAACACAAGGGCAGCGAAAACACGATCCGTACAAACCGCGTTGAGACGCGGTGTGGAAAAGGATCAGGGCTCCTTAAGTAGGCCCACCAGCACCTGAGAGGCTTGCAACGCAAGCTGTGCCGTCTCCCTGGCATTGGATAACCCATAACGAGGCTTGAGCCGCAGATCTCCCCGCATCGAGCATCCTACGCACTGCGCATGCGCGGAGAGCGGACGCCCGCGCATGCGCAAATCAGTGCGCACAGGAGACCCGGAAGCGCCCGAGACCCAGGACAACCCCGGACCCCGAAGCCGAAAGCGGGGATACAACCTCCAGGACGGGGAACGCCGTAGCGGGCAAGGAGACCCCAGGACAGGCGGCGTGACACTATGCCCCCTCCCAGAAAGACCTGGGGCCCCAGGTTTCCAGGGAAAACGAAGAAAGAATTCACGGACAAGCCGGGGAGCGTGCACATTACAGTGCGGCTCCCAAGTGCGATCACAAGCAGGATAACCCTTCCAAGCAATTAAGTATTGGAGAACACCCCGACGAATCCGTGAATCACAGACCTCCTGAACCTCAAACTCAGGAACCCCCTGTACCAGAACAGAGGAGGGTCGTGGGCCAGAGCGCCTAAAGACATCCTTCACATAGGGCTTCAAAAGGGAGACATGAAATACGGGGTGTATTTTCCAAGTGAGGGGCAGCACTAATCGAAAAGCCACTGAAGACAAACGTTTGGCAATCTTGAAAGGCCCATAGAACCGGGGTGCCAACTTAGTGGGTAAATTGCGGACAGGCAGGTTCTTGGAAGACAACCAAACCAGATCGCCCACCTGGAAATCGGGCTCTGGGGTTCGGCCCTTATCAGCCTGCTCCTTCATGCGCTCTCGTGTCTCCGTAAGGATGTTCCGGGCCAGGTCATGTTGTCTCTGAATATTGGAGACCAATTGATCCGCAGAAGGAACAGTGCTGGGCACTATAGGTGAGAAGGGAACCAGTTTGGGATGTTGTCCGGCTGAACAAAACAAAGGACTGATGCCGGTGGCAGCATGAGCCGCGTTATTATAGGAAACTTCCGCCAGATCCAGGTACCTTAGCCAGTTTGACTGAGTGGCATTGGCATAGCAACGTAAGTATTGCTCCAGGGTTTGATTTGTCCTTTCGGTCTGACCATTGGTGTGCGGGTGATAGCCTGAGCTCAAGACTCTATGGATACCCAGATGTTTACATAATTGATGCCAGAAGGAAGATAGATATTGTGAACCACGATCAGAGAAGATCTTCTCTGGAAGTCCATGTAACCGATAAATGTTGTGTAGAAATGCCAAAGCCATCTGGGAGGAAGTTGGGATCTTCATGAAAGGAATGAAGTGTGCGTATTTAGTAAAACAATCCACAACCACCATGACACAAGTGTGACCCTCAGAGGGCGGAAGCTCTACAATGAAGTCTGTGGCGATAGTATGCCAAGGGTAGGGTGGTGTTTCAGTAGGCTTAAGTAGCCCCAAAGGCTTTCTTCTGGACGTCTTCGTCTGAGCACAGGTTGGACAACTTTCCACATACGATCTTACTTCTTTGGCCCATCCAGGCCACCAGAATTGTCTGGAGATCAACTCCTGGGTAGCCTTGATACCACGATGACCAGCTACTTGAGAATCGTGAAATCCATGTAGGATGTCCAAGCGAAGGGCAGTCGATGGTATGTATAACCGGTTCAGAAAGAACAAAAAACCGTCGCGTTCTGGAGGTGAGTTTCCGTGAGTAATAGGCCACAGGGTGTTCGTCGCCAGACGTAGGATGCTTTTGTAAAAGGACCGCTCCAACGGCAAAGTTGGAGGCATCTGCTTCAATGACATATGGCATCTCGTCGTTAGGGTGACGCAAAACAGGAGCTGTACTAAAGGCTGTCTTTAAGCGCTCAAAAGCGGTTGATGCCTCTTGGTCCCAAAGGAAAGGTATCTTAACACTGGTCAGACGTGTCAATGGGACCGTGACCTGTGAAAACTGTGGAATAAAACGCCGATAAAAGTTGGCGAATCCCAAAAACCGCTGAAGGGATTTCAAATCATGCGGTTGTTTCCAATTCTGAATAGCCTTCACTTTGCCCGAATCCATGTGTATACCTGCATTACTGATTACGAATCCCAGGAACTCCATGTTATTCCGGTGAAACGAACACTTCTCGGCTTTGGCGTACAGGTGATTAGGTGACAATCGCAGAAGTACTTCACGGACATGTGAGACATGTTCCTGCAGATTATCCGAGAAGATCAGAATGTCGTCCAGGTAAACCCAGACCGAGATGCCAACCAAATCGCCAAAGACATTGTCCATAAACCGTTGGAAGACGGCTGGGGCATTACACAACCCGAAGGGCATTACCCTGTATTCGTAGTGCCCAAAGGGTGTCTTAAAAGCCGTCTTCCACTCGTCGCCCTCTCTGATTCTAACCAGATGGTAGGCTCCCCGGAGGTCCAACTTAGTGAAGATATTGGCAGAACGTAAGGACTCCATGATGTTCCGAATCAAAGGTAATGGGTACCTGTCCTTGAGTGTTATGTCATTCAATTGACGGTAATCGATACAGGGCTGCAGGGTCCCCTCCTTCTTCTTGACAAAGAATAGCGGAAAACCGGCGGAGGATTTGGAAGGCACGATGTAACCCTTCTTGGAACAATCATTCAGATAATCCCAGAGTACCTGTTTTTCAGACTGTGTTAGAGAGTATAACTTCCCATGAGGAATCACAGCACCAGGAATCAGGTCTATGGAACAGTCAAATGTCCTGTGAGGAGGAAGAGGTATTTCTCCGGGCTCAGAAAACACCGTACAAAGGTCGGCATAAACATTCGATATCTGGGACAGGGAACATAAGGCGGAAGAGTCCCCTTCCGGGACTAGAGGGATCAAGGTAGTAGACTTCAAGGATGTGTTGTGGCAGCAACATTCACTGAGGCAAAAGGTAGAAACAAACCTCAACGTGCGGGACTCCCAATTGATTGTAGGATTGTGTCGCAAAAGCCAAGGCAGTCCCAAAACCACTGGATACGTAGGTGACTTGATGACGTCGAGGGCTATCCTTTCTTTATGTCCCTTGATCTGTAATAGCATGGCGACTGTATGCAACCGGATGGGACCGGAAGCCAAAGGTGTACCATCGATGACCTCCACTGGTATAGCAGTTCTTTTAGTAAGTAAAGGCATACCAATATTGTTGGCGAATGCCTCGTCTATATAGTTTCTGGAGGCCCCGCAATCTAACAGACCATGGACATCAACCGTTTTATCAAGCCACTTCAAAGTGATCTCTAGACTCATCAAGACGGCAGGCTGCATTGGGGGCAGTTGTAACCCAGGGCTGGAAAGGTCTGAAAGCAAGAAAGGACCTGTCGTAGCCTTTCCCTTAAACGACAGGTCTTCTAGTTTCCCCCTTTCTTGACAGGACGCAGGGGACAGGTACCCAGAAAATGGCCAGCACCTCCGCAGTACAAACACAGTCGCTGGCTTCTCCTGCGCTTCTTCTCCTCTTCCGATAAAGGACCCCTTACAGCTCCCAGTTGCATCGGTTCCTGGGTAGAATCCGAAGGTGCTGACATCCCAGTAGGTAGAGTCAGTGGTCTGGAGGGGGGACACATGAGGAAGAGGAAGTGATTGAAGAAGCGTTCCTCGCAAGCTGCCGGGTCTCTAGGGGCCCGGCCCTCCTAGGCGCTGGGCCTCCGCTCCTGGTCGAAGCACTGCGGCGCTGGGTGTGTGGAGCCGTAAGGCTGTGATGGGTAGATGTATCCTTGAGGAGACCAGGATCCTGCACTGTAGGATCCGCTGACGCTTCCAGAGGGAAGGGGGCTAGAATCATCGGGCAAAGCCCATTCGATGGGAAAAAGCACTGGCGGTTCCTGGGCTGGATCCAAGATGGCCACCGGTCTGGCAGACTCCACCACTTGCCTATCTGCTATTTTGAAGCCTTGCACCACACCCTGGGCGGGAGGGCGCAGAGGCCCTGAGCCAAAAGAGGCCCCATACCTTGGAGGAAACTCTGGTAGGCTGGAAGCCCTCGGCACCTGTGCCAGTAGCCGTGTTGGATCATGCCGAGGACAGACTCTTGGAGGTGGCACTCGGTGATCCCTTACCCCCTGTGGTAGAAGAAGACGAACTTGATCGCCCTTCCGAGGACAGCCTGGTAGGGCCCCTGAGACCATCAGCTTGGGAGCCGGGACGGCCTCAGGTCTGTCCTTGCAGCACCCGGAAGAGCTGCCAGGCCCCTCGGCTTGGGAGCCGGTAGCCTTAGAGGCCTCAGGCCTGGCTGAACCTGAATTCGAGGAAACCTGATCCGTGGGATCCCCAGGGAAGGAGTCGCTGCGCTCCATGCTGTGCTGAACAGAGGCCCTACCTTGTCTTGATGAGAGGTCCTGGAGACGAAGTCCTTAAGGTGTGGTGAAGGAGAAGTGTGGAAGATCTTCCTCCACTGGGACAGCCGATTTTTCAATGCCCTGTGACCAAGAGCGCTGCAAGCCAAACATGCGTCCCAGTGGTGGTCAGGCCCCAAACACTCAAGACAGAGTGCATGGGGGTCCGGAGCCGGGAAAGAGAGGTTGCATGAGGCACATCTCGTGAATCCTCCTGCAGAAGACATGCGCCGGGGGATGCAATGCACTGAAGGGAAGTTGAAGAAGATTGAAAAAACAAAATGGCAAGCACGCGGAAAGCTAACAAGTTTCTGCGTTGGTTGCCAGGCCTTACACTGTCCCTGCGGAAAAAGGGACTGAGGTGAGGCATCGTATGGTGGGGCCTCGCCAGGGCATCCACATGCCCGAGACCGCGCCCCAACGTGCTATACTAAATTTAAAGAGGAAACTCAATTTTTTGCTGCCAAAAGTTCTGATACCGTAAAGGATGGAGGAAAGGGGACAGGATGTATGAGTATTATATTTCATTAATTTTATTTTATTTGAATTTTTGTTATGTGCTTGCCCCACCCAGAGGGTATTGGAGTGCCCTACAAGGTTCACATGTTAACAGGGTGGGAGGTGAAACAGAAGTTACAAAATGTTTTCAGGACAGGATAGAAAGATTAGGATAGACAAGTGGTAGCAGGGGAGATGGAGGGAGCTGGGTTATGTGGAGGTGATCCCTGGACATCATTTTCAACAATTGATTTGCTATGTTGTGTCCGCACTGATTGTGTATGATCCCACCCCCTCTTTCTTATGTGTTAAATTTGCGAATGTTTTCTATTTTTTATGTTTATTGTCTATTGTATGATCGCAAGCGTGCACATTTGCAGGATAAATTGTGTACGCCAGTAAGACAAGTTCATTTGCAAATAAGCCGTGCCTTGAGGAAGACCCTGGGGGGCCAAACACGTGTCGGCACAGGCAGTTTAGGCATATTAATTTTCCCTTTTGTGATTAAAACACGTGACCATTTGGTTTTTGCTTTCTATTCTTTGATTGAATTTTTTAAGAAAGCGCATCTTCCATGGAACAATAGCTTGTTTTACTACGGTTAAAACGTTTTTCTGTCACATTGTGAAGTTATGCAGAGACTCAAAATGTAATCTTTGATGGATTACGTATTGTGCTTCACTATTTTAGACGATCTTTGGTCTCTGGAGGATAGCTTGGGGGAATTGTGCTTGCCTTGTATGCAAGAACATCGAGCAATACAGGTTCGATCCCGGATCCGCTCTTAGAAACTTCTGGGTATTAAGTGCGTTATAAATAACCTATAATATCATAGCCTAAAAATGAAGATATATGTGATGCCCTTTATGGAGGTTTTTGGTGGTGGCTGGTGACAGACATGTGAGGTTCCTAGGTCTTTCTTCTAGGGTGTAGTGGTGCAGTCTTGGAATGAATTTGAATTGCCATTGCCTTGTAAACCCCCACAAAGTCCTGGGGTAAAGGTCCACTATCAACTCGAGGATCCAGGTTCCAGACCAGCCAAAAAGCGTACGTGCATGCGTCCCCTCTAATACAGTGCCTAAAATGTGGAACGCCTTTTCATGATTCATGAATATGAATTTACCAAATAATCCCTTATGAGCCTTTAACACATCACAACAGATGGCAATTGTGTTAGACTTGGGCTCAGAAATCACTGCACCATTTTTATTAAACCTCTATGGACTAATAGAAAGGACTGTCATGCCCAACTAGATATGCGATATGAAGTATGTTACAGCAACTCAACCTGTAACTTTTAGCTCAGAAATATATACATAACCCTTTGTGTGCACTTTTCTATACACAATCACGTTTGAATGTGATACATTCTTGGTCAATGATAACAGGGACTGCATTCCTGTTAAACTCAAGTTGTATCAGTCAACATTTTCTGCTGTGAAATTTCGCAACCTGTTTTACTTTTTAGCAAAAAAGATGATCCTTAAGAGATGTCTAACTCCAGCCCATGAGTGCCGGGAACAATCTGGATTTTCAGGATACCCTCCTTAATATTCATGATATATTTGCATGCAATGATTCTAAATGAATGCACATTTTCTGTTCATGAATATTAATGAGAGATATCCTGAAAACCTGTCAGGATTCCGACCCTCGAGGCATGGAGTGGAAAACCCTGCCTGTTAGTAAACCATACCTATGGTATTATCACCTTTACAGTCTCGGATAAAAATATGTATTTGATCCGTAAGGATGTTCTGCCCATTGCCATTGTATAGCCAGTATCAGAAATAAGTGAATTGAGAGAACCAGAATCAAAGTAAGAATCCATCAGAATAATCCACTCACCAAGGGTGCAGGCACTCCCAGGTACTCCTGATGGTATTTTGTGAGGTTCAGTGAAAAACTGAGTTATCCAATGCCTGTCTTAAGATATCTGAGACAATTGGGGTAAAATGTACACTACTCAAATATCCATTGTACGTATTGCAGCATATCAAAAATACATAATAATAGTGGCTAGACGCATTCATATTTTAATCATTATGTGTCATTAAGGATTCTAAATGGATGCACCAGTTTGTGAAAAACGCACCAGATTTGCCAGACACTGCTATGATTTTATCGTCTTCCTGAGAGAATATCTCTTCTGAATTTTTTTAAGTTCCAGAGAGAAAATATCACCTTTACAGGTTTCACCAATATGCCGCGGCACGACCTTTGAAGAAACTTCACCAATGTATTTTATATTTTGTTGCTCATAATATAACAGGATTGAAATACGACAGAGTGCAGACTATCCCCAAATCATCCCCTCAACACACTGTGTGATATCTGGCTCATAGCATCTCTACGAGTCTTTCTGATTTCAGTCCAAACTTAAAATTCCAAAGTTTCCCTGCAAGACTCAATTGAGCAAGTCTAGCTTGAAATGTAGCCTGTTGATGCTGTATCTGGCCATGGAAATGGATGGCAGTCTTCCACCGCTTGCTGAATGCTTTAATTGGCCTGCCTCACCGAATTTGGGATTTTTAACACATCCCCCTGTTTGGCTGGGATACCCAATTATTATGCATTTCCTATCAGAGTTGCAGACGTTTTTGTACTTGAGGTCATTAAGCTTGTCAAAACTAATTTGTCAGCATAGCTGCTGACCTTTATTGCCTTTGACAGCAGCACAAGTCCCAAGCTAAATAGGCCCTTGCATTACAAGGAAGCGAGTGAGTGATCAGAGCTTTCGTGTGCTCTCAAAGCATGGATGCCAGGATATTCTCACCTCTTAAGAGGAGAAAGCAGCGTTAATTACCGTAACTGGTGCAGTGTGAAGGGAACACAAACAATACAAGAATCAGATTTCTCTGATGCTGTCTGTATATTCTCAGTAAAAAATAAAATGTACAACTGACACCTTTACGGTTTTCTCAAAACATCTGCAATGCTGAAAATGGGTCCGAACAATCGATAATAAAGATGATCTGGAGTTAGTTCCTAAGCTTTTTGACAGGAGTGCACAATCACGTTTTATGGGTGAGAATATTTGTCCTAACCGAGCAGGCCATCTTACATGTGACCCTGTCACCGGTGGGTTTTCTGGAGGTCACATATCTGGCTACATGCGCTGCAGATAGGCATCACAGTGTAGCAGTGCCAACAACAGTGCACATATCTGCGCATCCCGCATCTGGCATCTTTGGTGGTACATTTGATCGTGGCCAGTTCTGCCTTGTGGTCTTGTTTGACTGCATGGGGTATATGTGGGCCAGGCACCCTTCAGCGGGGCCTAGTATACTGTGCCTGCCTACCTACCACCATGCCCCAATAAAATGTTGTCTGGGCTAGACCATTGACAGGCAGGTTGGAGCTAGTAGCTGGGATACATTTACGGCCACTCTGAGGTAATGAGGCAGCAATGCAGGTAAAGGAAATGTCTTGACCCAAATTATCCAGATATCAGTCGAGTTTAGGATTTCGTCTTGCACTCTCCAGGCAACTGCTAGGCCTTGCAAACGTGTCATGCTCTTTGCGTCCGATGTTAATAGGGGTGTGCTCTGTTGACTAGAAGATCTGCCTTGACAGAGTCAGGACTAATGTTTTTATTTGCAAGCTTTTGAGTATGATGTTGAACATGTGCCAGCCAGGCATGCTGGTCCATAGTTCCTTGCAAAGTACCCTTGGTTTTCAGTCTTAAAGCTTGGGGGAGCACACAAGTCAGGCAGAAGTACCTTTAACTGCTTTGCACGTGCCATTGGAGTAGTGCGGACTGTACCTACTATATTGACATAAATGTTCTGGGAATGGGCATTGGTTTGGTGGTCCTGAGCATTGCACCCCATATCTCCGAGTTCTGTGTTCTTTGCTGCATGTATATTCACCCTGGTCACCTGCATGGGGACCAGACGTCCTTCTGTGAGTGAACATGGTACAGCGTATGTGCCATGTTTCACCTCAATCTGGGGGATACGAGGTGTGGGTCACCCTTCTCCATCCTCTTGAACATCACTATGAAGAAACTCTGCAGGAGTCTGTGTTTTGGTGCCCTAGAAAATCTGTTGCTGAAGATGAGCAGCTGTTGGATGGAGAGAGAACGACTTTCATCCTAAACATGCTGAAGAATGTGGTTTGGGGATGTGTGAACAGAGGTATAGCACAGGGGCAATGTGCTGGTCTTGGAAGCAAGACCATACAGAGCAACAGAGGTTAAAATATCGGATCCCCGCTTAGAAACCAAACTCAGGTATAGTAGTATGCACGTTATAAAAAAACCATTCAACAAATAAAATGTGTGAATAGGCAGATATATTATGGGGCGAATGGCAAGGGCACGCTGATAGTGACAACCATCTGTATGCGTTGGCAGATTGATAGGGGCAGTGAAAATATTCCAAAAGCACCTGCCACGGCAACATTACATGGTAGATGCTGGTATATTCCACTCCAAGGAAGGGTCACTGCTCCAACCCCAAGCGGAGGACAACGTTGGAGCTGCACTGGGGACAGGTTTCACATAAATGACACCTGAAGCCAGCCCTAAGCTTTCAACTAACAGCGCTCTTAATTCTGGAGCTTTAAGTTAATTTTTCCCATTATAAATATGGGCCTCCAAGCCTCTGTACCCAAACTGCTGTTAGCTACAAAGCAAGGACTCAACCCGATTCTGAGGTGCACGTAAAAATAAAATAGTGTTGTTCCATGGAGGAGCCACGGTTTTCTTAAAAGCACCATATTCTGTTAAATGAGAATGTGGCAGCTGGCATTGCAAGGACATTCTCTCTGGCAGAGCCCTTCTTTTCCATGTTTAAATTAAAGTTAAAATGTATCATCTGTGAGGTGTTGTTAACATTTCTACACAAACCTTTCCTATGACAGCTAGGCTTGTCACTGGATGGCAACACCCTTTATCTAATTTAGTGAAGGCTCAACAAGACTTTAATAAATAATAAAAGTGGCATACTATAATAAAGTGCAGATGCTCTAATACTTTAGAAACTACTTTTATTAAGTAAATTAAAGTTACTCACTGTAGTGACTAGAGTACTCATAGTCCAATTACCCCTTTCCTCCATCCTTGTGGGTGTCCCCCAACATGGGGAGGTACCGGAACCTTTGGCAGTGAAAAATTGAGATTCCCCTTTAAATTTAGCATAGAGTGCAGTGGAGCTGTCCCCGGGCTTACAAACGCCCCCCTTAGGCCCCGCCGTCCGGTGCCTCACCTCAGTCTCCTTTTAACACATCGGACGCTTAAATACCTGGCTACACTCAATATATTAGTCCTTGGCATACAAGCGGGGGAAGGTGGGTGGGACGTATGGAGGAAAGGGGACTATGAACGATGAGTACTTTAGTCACTAGAGTGAGTAACTTTAATTACTCATACGCCACGTACCCTTTCCTCCATCCTTGTGGGTGATTCCACCGAACAAGGCCACAGGGTGCAGCTATCTAGAACAAAGCAAATAGGTTCTTCAGAACCACCTGACTGATGTCTGCATCTCGCCTGAAAATGGTATCCAGGGAATAGTGCTTACAGAAGGCCGACGGAGTGGCCCAAGTAGCCGCCTTGCTTCTGACATCCCAAGACTCATGTCTCTGAAACCCAACGGCCATGGCCTTAAATCTCACTGCATGGGCATGAATCCCATCAGGAACTGGTTTGCCTATGGCCCTGTATGCCTCTGAAATGGCGGAACCATCCAATGGGCGATAGAAGCTTTGGAAGCCTGGGTACCGAGAGACGTGCCCCTGAAAATGATGAACAATGCCTCAGACTTCCTGATAGATTTAGTCCGAGAGAGGTAGAACTTGAGGACCCTCTTATGGTCCAAGGAATGCAGAGCCCTTTCTGCCTCCGACTGGTGGTTCGCGAAGAACACCGGCAGGCAGATTTCCTGGTTCAGATTGAATGTATAGACCACCTTGGGCAGAAAACCTGGGTGAGTGTGCAAGATGACCATGTCGTTATGAAACGTGGTGAAGGGTTCACACAAAGACAGCGCCTGAAGCTCGCTGACCCTGCGTGAAGAAGTAAGCGCCACCAATAGAACTGTCTTTAATGTCATCAGCCGGATGTCCACCGAGGCCATCGGGTCAAAACGCTTGCACTGCAAGGCTGCAAGATTACATTGAGGTCCTAGACCGGATGAGGCCTGTGCACTGGAGCAACAGGTCTGGACAACCCCTTGAGGTGGGCCTTAACCTTCGGTTTGGCTGCTGAAAAAAACGTGCTCCAGGGAATTCTTGTAGGGACCGATGGCCATCAAATAGGTGCGGCAAGTATCCACCGACAAGCCAGAGCGGACCAAATGCACGGAGAAGGCGAGCACGTTTTCCAGGGTGCAGGTGAATGGTTCCAGCCCCTCGTCACGAGCCCAATGGCAAAATCTGGTCCACTTCCTCTTATGCTGGGATCAGGTAGACAGCCTCCTGTGTAATGCCCCAGTTGTCATCTGAAAATTGAGCGTGTTGCAGTCTCAGCTGGTCAGGAACCAGGCCACAAGGGCCAGCCTGGCTGAGCCTGGGTGCTCAAATGCCCCACTCTGCTGTGACAGGAAGCCCGGGAGCACAACTGAAGTATGTCTGAAAACCATGCCCTCAACGGCCGGGACGGGGCGATCAGGATGAGGCTGCAGCCCACCAAAGTCCGGAAGTTGCAGAGGGTCTGCTGTAGCAGGGGTGGAGGAGGAAACACATAACACCGGCGGCCATGCCAGCAGAGTTGGAACACGTCCTCCAGAGAACCCTGGCTCGCACAAGAGGCAATGTGGGGGCACTTGGAATTCAGAGGAGACGCGAACAAGTCCAGATTAGAAACCCCATCTCTGGAACAGGGGCAACAAGGAGCTGATCGGTAACTCCCACTCGTAGGTGTTGAATCCCAATCGGCTGAGTCGGTCCTCTTACGCATTGCTGTCCCCGGGAGGTGAAACGATGAAATCCGAATCCCTTTCATAAGGGCCCATTCCCAGATCACATTTGCCTCCATGCACAGGATGGGGGAACGGGTGCCATCCTGCTGAGTTGTCGGTCCTGACCAGAACCGCAGTGTCCCTCATGAGCGGCAGAAAAGCCTTGAGACCCTGGCACACTGCCCTGAGCTCGAGCAGATTGATATGCAGGAGAGGCTCCTCCCTGGACCATGCGTCATGAATGGAGTAGCCCTCCAGAGTGGCCCCCAGCCCGGCAACGAGGAATCTGTCGCCACCTCCGGTCGGGTCAAGGGGCTCACACTGCCACATTACAGTCCATCAGACACCAGCGAAGATCTGGGGTGAGGAGCGGGGGGATTGGGATCCTGTCCAACTGAGACCTGTCTCCTGGTCCCAACTGGCCAGAAGGTGGAGCTGGAGGCCCCTCATCTTGAGGCAGGCATGCTAGACCATGAGCACACAAGATGCCATCTGCCCCAGAAGATGCTGGAACCACCATGCCAAGGTGGTCGAGTTGGCCAGAAAGTGCACTACGTCCTTGCAAAGAGAGAGGAGTCTCTCCAGCGTGGATAACACTCGCTGTGCTGCCATAACCCAGCGCACTCCAAGGAACACCAGATCCTCGACAGGAGTCAGCTTCGACTTCTGCTGGTTGAGGGATAAGCCCAGCTGCCAGCCTCTGGACAGCTGGCCCTGACTAGCCAGTCATCCAGATAAAGGCAAATGTGATGGCCCTCCAGGCGGAGGAGACCCGCAACAGCATTCATCAGTTTCGTGAACACACGAGGAGCCCAATTGAGGCCCGAAGGGAAGCACCTTGTACTGGAAGTGGTATGACATAATTGTGAACCGCAGAAACTTCCAATGCGGCTGGTAGATGGGGACATTAAGGTACACATCCTTGAGGTCTAGGGAACACATCCAGTCCCCTGCATACAGCGATTCCGCTATATGCACAGGAGTAATCATCTTGAAGCGTTACAATGGGAAAGACAAGTTGAGGAAAGACAGGTCCAGGGCTACACTCAGGACAGCCTGGTTGTTCTTGGGTAACACAAAAATCATGGAGTAGAAGCCAGAGCCCCCGTCTGACTGAGGAACTGGCTCCACCGACTGAATCTCCAGAAGAGAAAGGATCTCCTATAAATGGGCCAGGGACCCTATCTGACGTAGAGGAGGAGAGGAAGGTAGAGGAAAAGGAAGAAGAAGACTGAAGCGCATGGAGACTATAGAAAGGATCCAGGGGCTCTCAAAATAACGGAAGAGAGCCAGCCAGCCCCCTACTGGGAAGCTGTGTTCTCCGACCATGATGTCACTGCTTTTTGGCATCTGAGGCGAGAGCAGAGGAGGGGAGGGTAAAAAACGTGCAAAGTCCTCTGCTGTTTCCTCCTGTTATCGCTGGGTGACCTGTCAGGTCTCTGTGTACCACGGACCCAAAGACCCTTGAAGTCGGTGAAAGCGCAGGGTTTGGAGTCAGCCCTATCCTGAGACTGAGGGAAGGACTACTGTCCTGGCTTAATCAGGATGGCCAAGGAATTGGCTGTTTGCGTGGAGGTCATCTTCTTTGTTAACTCGCCATTGGTGGATGAATGAAAAAGGTCCATGCCCCCTAAGGAAATATCTAGGATCCACCCTTGCATGTCAGATGAAAACTTAGTGACATGCACCCACGCCGTCCTTCTCATGTCGATCCCCAGGCAGAGCCCCTTGCTGTCTATGTCGATGTAGGAGACTGAAGACTCTATGAGGACCTGCTCAATGAACCAGGCATCTGCCAGACCGGCTTTGAAAGAGACTTGCCTTTCCAGGGGGGAATCAGGCAGAAACTCCCAGAGCTCACGCCACATCTTCTGCTTAGCCGCGGCCAAGCAGCCGTCGGCATTGGCATGGCACGAGTGCAGCCCTGATATAGCATAGCACCATTTGCCCAAAGACTCAAGGACCTTGTTGTCCTTGGACAGGCAACTGGAGGAGGCTCCAGAGGAGGAAGACGGTGAAGACAATGGTTTAGAATAGAGAGAGGCTGTGGCCAGTAGGACCGGCTCCCCAGCCATCAGCCTGAACCTGCTGTCCAGGTTCTTTTTCATCTGCGCGTTGGCCCTGGGCTTCTGCCAGACCTTTCTCGTCACCTGCAGGAAGTCTTTCTGGAGCGAAATGTCAGAATGGCTTGGAGTGCGTTTGCCCAAAACCTCTGCTAGCACTGCCAAATCCTGGTGGGCTTCTTCAGGAAGGAGGACCCCCAAGAACTCTGCAAAGTCATCATCATTATCGTTGTCATCGCCCTCCCCCTGTTTTACAACCTGAGGGGAGTCTGGCCCTGGGACACAGGTGACGGCAGGGTCCCCCCTCGGTCCGGAACCGATGACAGGTCCAATGGTGGAGGGGGAGGCGTTGGTGGTACAGGAGAAGGCGGAGGGGTCTGAATGACCGACAAGGCCTGGACCGGGGGAGGGACAGGCACTGGCAATGGCAGCGCTGGAGGAGCAAGAATAGGGCCCAAAGGTGGAGGCCCAAGGAGGCACAACCTGCTGTATTACCTCCTTCACTATGTCCTTGAGGAGCCCCGCCACCTTCGGGGAATGCACAAGGAGGAGGAAGTGCTCGAAGAAGTGGTCATTGCAAGCCACTGGGTCCCTCAGGGGCTGGACTTCTGAAGGGCTGGATCTCTGCTGCTGATCAAAGCACTGAGGTGCATGAGGCGTGTAGCCATAAGGCTGCAGTGGGTAGATGTATCCCTGAGGAGACCAACTGCCTGTACCATACAATCTGCGCCGCTTCTAGAAGGAAGGGGACTGGGACCTTGTTGCTCCGCCAAGTGCTTATCTGCCATCTTGGGGCCTTGCACCATGTCCAGGCTGGGAGGGTACGAAAGCCCCGAGCCACGTGCTGGCTCAGACATGGGAGGGCACGCCTTGTGCCCTTAGCTCAAATAACAGAATCGTCGACCTCAGAGATCACTCTGGTAGGCGCTGAGCCCTCCGCCGGCTGGCCGGTAGTCGAATCGCCCTGACCACGACCTCGGAGGGAGCTACGGTAGGCTGTGCGCATACTAAATAAAAGGCCTACCTTGTCTTGACATGAGGTCCTGGAGACAAAGTCTTTAAGGTGAGCTGGAGGAGAAGTGTGGAAGATCTTCCTCCAATGCAACAACTAGTTCTTCAATGCCACGCATTTTATCATTAATCTCTGCCCGGTTGAACCTCTCCACACACCCATTGATCTCTGGGGATGATATAAGGTAGTCCTCTTATGCAAAACTCCTACATCTCTTAACCATGATTGACATTTCCTAGAAACAATCTTTGGACCATTTTCACTCAGTAACTCTGAGGGAAAGCCCTCCCTCCAGAACACATTCTCCAAAAATGTAATTATGTTTCTCGATGTGGCATCCATTACTGCTCCTACTTTCCGCCACTTGGACAACAATTCCATCACCACTATTATATAGCTATCCCGTGAGCGAGAGAAATTTAAAGGACCAAGCAAATCAATTGCTTTTGTTCCCCACTGTACTTTTGGAACCTGTGGAAAAACCATGGGTGGAACTCTGGTTTCCAAACTTGTATCACTATCTTTGCAATCTCCATACTCCCTAACCCGCATTTCAATGAATTCATCCATCTCCGGCCATCAGAAATCCATCCGTATCACAGATTTCATCCTGAACCTACCCATCTTATCTCCATGTCCTAAATTAAAAACCATTTCCCTCATCCGTTCTGGTACCAACAACCTTTGACCTCTACACACCAACTCTCCCTTCACACTCAGCTCATCATTCACTCTTTTGTATTTCTTAATCTCATTGCCTACCACCTGGTCATCAACCTTCCATTTATTTCTCATCTTTTGCTTGATCTCCTGATAAACCTCATCTTCTACTCATCCACCCATCCTCCACCGAAAACATAAATACATCATTAGATTCTTCCTGCTCCTCTACCAGTGGTTTTCTTGACAATGCATCAGCCATGACAATTCTCTTTCCCAGACAGGCTCAACGCCAAAATCCAAACCTTGTAACTTAGTGATCCACTTAGCAATCCTCCTTGAAACTCCATGCAAACCCTTCTTATTAAATATTGCTTGAAAAGGCTTATGATCCTGTGAACCACGAAACACCTACCATAGAGATGAACAAGTTACTTACCAACTGGTAACATTCTTTCGACTGGATGCTCCTCCAACTTATTCCTCATTTTTGACATCTTTGACATGTAATGTCCAGCTTTGGCTGCTCGGAAAACTTTTTTGGCAGAGGGCGCCCTGCATCAATGGTGTTGAGTCGATGTCCCTCGAAGGCCTCCTTCGATGGTGAGGTCATCGGATGTTATAAGTTGGCCTCAGTTCTGTTTTTCCCCTCATTGTGTTAGCGGAAATGCCCTTAACCATGGACAGGATAGTACTCAGCCTTGTTGGAATGAAAGCTGCAATAACACGGGAAATTCTACAGAGGGGTAGGTTGGGAGGGCGATGAGGAATACGTTGGAGGAACATCCAGTCGAAAGAACGTTAGCAGTTGGTAAATAACTTGTTCTTCAAATGGGTTGTGTCCTCCAACGTATTCCTCATCTTTGACAGACTCCCAAAGCAATATCCATGTGTGGAGAAGGGTGAAGAATTTAGATATGCAAAGTGTTAAAGGGCAGAGTAAAGCACTGCCTTACCAAAAGCGACATCCTGAGCATGGGAAGTATCCAGAGAGTAATGCTTAGTAAACGTGTGGATTGAAGACCACGTTGCAGAATCACAGATGTTTCTAATAGGGACACCCCTTTGCAGGGCTGTTGAAGAGGCCATGCCCCTGGTGGAATGTGCATGTAAACCTTCAGGAGGAGCCTTGCCTGCCAGTTTGTAGCATTTAGAAATAGTGAGGATGATCCACCTAGACAAGGTCTGTTTGGAAACAGCCTGGCCTAATATGCACCCAGTATACCCTACAAAGAGCTGGTCGTACACTCGCAACTTGGACATCCTGGAAATATAAAAATGTAATGCTCTCCTAGGATCCAACCTAAGGAGCCTTTCCTCTTCCTTACTAGGATGCGGATGAGGATAAAAGGCTGGCAGCACAATTTTCTGACTTAAGTTCAAAACAACCCTTTCCTTGTGGAATATAGTAAAGGGTGGCTTGGAAGAAAGTGCCTGCAACTCCCTCACTCTACGTGCAGATATTAGAGCAACCAATAGTATTGTCTTAAAGGTTAACAACCTCAACGGACATGTGTGCAAGGGTTCAAATGGCACACACATTAGGAATTTTAACACCAGGTTGAGGTCCCAAACCGGAACCTGAAAAGCAGAAGGAGGGAACACATTTGTGAGCCCTTTTAGAGATTGAGTCACCAGCAGGATTTTGAAATAGGAGCATTCCTCGGATGACCCTTGTGTGCTAATGAAAGCAGAAAAGAAAGAACCTCCGTAGTCGTACATTGAAAAGGATCAACATTCTTTTCCCTGCACCAGTCGCAAAACTTATTCCAATGGCAATGGTACAGAGACTTTTTTGCTGGCCTTCTGGCCGAAAGCAACACCTCCATCATGTCATCCGGGAGGTCCCAATCCTTGTATCTCAACCTTTCAGAAACCAAGCGTGAAGGTTGAGAGTGCTGAACTCTGGATAGAGGACCCGACCCCCCTCTTGCGAGAGAAGATCCCCTCTTTGTGGAAGACGTATTGGAGGACAAATGGACATGTCCAGAAGGTCCGGGTCCCATGTCCTCCTGGCCCAATCCGGGGCAATGAGGATCATGTGGCTCTCGAACGATCTCAACCTCTTGATTACTTGAGGAATGATGGGGCCTGGAGGAAATGCATTCAGCAGTATGAATTCCCAATCCACCATGAACGTGTCTCCTAGAACTCCTCTCGGAGGAAATCCCCTAAAGCAGTACCGCTCGCACTTCTGGTTGACCCCGGTAGTGAACAGATCCACTTGAGGGGATCCCCAAAGGGCAAAGATCTCTTGAAGGACTTCCTGAGCAAACTCCCACTAGTGGGAGACCGTGCTCTGACTGCTCAGAGCATCCGCCGCCGTGTTCTCTTCCCCGGCTAGGTGAACTGCCGACAGGAAGATTCCTTCTTGAATAGCCCAATACCAGAGCTGCATTGCCTCTCTGCACAGTGGTAGTGACCCTACGCCTCATCTCATGTTGACGTAGTGCATGGCCACCGTATTGTCCGTCATTATCAGGACATGCCTTCCCCCGTACATACGGCAGAAAAGCCTTCAGCACTGACTGCTGACAGTCAAATCGTTGGCGTGAGCTCGCCACCCCGTGAGTGAGGTGTCCGTCACTACAGTTGCCTCCGACCATGGTTGCCAAAACATTCCCTTTGGAATATTTTCCTTGCAGGCCACCACAGAAGATCCTGTGAGACACTGGTCAGGATCTGAAGTTGGTCCGACATCGGTCCTGAGAACTGAGACCATTGCGTTCTGAGAGCCCACTGGAGGGACCTTATCTGCAGGCGGGCCTCTGGCACCAGAAAAATGCAGGATGCCATGAAGCCGAGCAACCTCAAGAATTCGAAAGCCGGTAGACTGTGGGCATTCTGGAATTTTGTTACCATCTGGAGAATGTCTTGAGCCCTCACCTTGGGTGGCGAGCACTTTCCCAAATACGTGTCTAAGACAGCCCCGATGTACTGGAGCTGTTCAGAAGGTGTCATCTGAGACTTCTTGAAATTGAGGGAGAAGCCCAGTCTGTGAAGGGAGTGGCAGGTAACGTTGAGATGTTCCAAGGCTTGTTCGGGAGAACTCGCCCTGATCACCCTGGGGGCTGTACTGTCAAAATCGGTCCAGTAGGCGCCAACGGTTTCAGCGTTGATGGTATTGGCATCGACAATGGCGTTGAAGGTGCTGAAGGCCTGTCAGGGGTCAAAGATCCGATGGGTTCTGTTGACGGCTTTCGCACCGAGGGCTTCGAAGGTGTTGCCAACCTGGACCGTTCACCACGTCTCGAGTGATCCTTGGACCCATTGCCTGTTCGAGGGCTCTCGATGTGGATCATGCAGTTTACTCAGGCTTGTGGGCGCGCGAGTTTCCGGTCCAGACCACTCCTTGCCAGCTTCCATACAAGGCGCAGACGGAACCGTGCCTGTTTTTCAAAGATCTTAAGCATCTCCACACGGAAAGCTTTCTCCTCTGCCGGTGTCGACTTTTTGGACAGAGAAGTCACCCTGTCAGTGGTGCCGACTGACGAAGATGACGAGGAAGGCGACCGGTAGTGCCTTCTCCTCGACAGCTTCGAAGAGTATGAAGAGTGGTGGGAAGCACTACGAGACCTTGAACGTTTGGCCTTCTTCTGCCGAGGAGAGTCGACTCGTCGGTATAAGGCCCAGCAGGACGGGACTTATGGGGTTTGAACACCTTGACTACCTGAAACCTCCCCTCTTGTTCCGGCAAGGCCTTTCCTGTCATGGATTAACACTTGGAGCATGTATCCGTCACGTGGCCCTCACCCACACATCACAGACAGACTCGATGCAGGTCCGTAATGGACATTTTGGAACCGCAGTCCTCGCATTTCTTGAACCCGTATCGAGGTGTCTTCGGAGAAGAAGACAAAGACACTGTAACAGCAAATACTTCAAATCAAATTTATGAGGCGCGCAGAGTTTAACGAAACAAACACGTGTGTGGAAAAACAGAACTGAGGCCAACGGGCGCCTTGCGTGCTTCTTATAACATCTGATGACGTCACCCTCGATGGAGGCCTTCGAGGGACATCGACTCGATCCCATTGACGCAGGGCGTCCTCTGCCAAAAAAGTTTTCCGAAGCAACCGAAGCTGGACATTACATGTCAAAGATGTCAAAGATGAGGAATACTTTGGAGGACACAATTCAGTCGAAACACTTTATATTTCATAATTGACCACACCTCCCGTTCTATGACTGAGTACCGTGACTCCACATCTTTTAGCTATCTAGAGACAAATGCTATAGTGTTAATGCCCACAGTATCCTCCTGCATCAACCCAGCTCCTAACACAAATTCACATGCATCCATGTCCATCACGGTTCTAAGGTCTTCCCTGTAACCTTTCAACACCAGCGCCCTATCAATTTCATTTTTTACACCAACAAACCCATCTTCCCATTCCTTCGACCAATCAAACTTTGCCCCCTTCCTAGTTAACTTCCGAAGGGCAACCGTTTTACTCGACAGTCACTTGACAAATTTAGCACAATACTCAATAAGTCACATGAAAGATGCTACCTCCATCTTATTCCTGGCAGCAACCATCACAGATATCACCTTGACGGCACTGTGTTTGGACCTTACTTCCTCACCAGACAGATTGTAACCCAGGCAATCAACCTCTGTGCTCCTGAATAAAATGTTTGCCATGTCAACGTCAAACCTTCCTGGCCTAGATTGTTCAATACCGTCTTCAACCTGGAGTCATGGTTTTCCTCATCACATCCCCACACCACCCATTTTTTTATTTTTGGGGAGTATTTGCCTATTTTTGGAGAGTAAATGTGGCTGATACACCCATTATCTGTAGGGCGGCTTCCACCTGATTATTGGTTCCCCATGTTGAGGAAGGAATAACGCTGGGCCCAGTATGTTTGCCATTCCTCAATTTCCTGTCTCAAACTGATCACTTGTTATGCAACATAGTATTTCATAACTGTGGCAGACTCAGGATGTCAGCTGATGGGTCCCTGGCCAACCAACCAGTGGTGTTGCTAGGTCTAGAATAGGTCCGGGGCTACGTTAATGATGAGACTGTTGGAACCTGGGGCTAGCTAGCCTTTTGGTTGTAGCTCTTGGGCTTCTATCCGGGGCTACAACCAAAAGACCCGGGACTATAGCCCCCTCAGCCCCCACTAGCAACGCCTCTGCAACCAACACAGGCCAAGCAGTCACTTGCTGAAAAGCCATTTACAGCACATGCTAATATCCATATCCAAATCTGGCCAGCACAACATAGGCACACAGTCACTTGCAGTACCTGCTAACCCCCATCTTTATCACGTCCTATCCCTTGTAGCAGCTCAACTATTTCTGCATAACACAGGCCTCCAGCCTGCAGCGCTGGACGCTCCTTGCAGAGAGCTTATCCTGGCACTTATGATGCGCCGCCCGGCATTGCTAGGCACCCAGATGCTATCACGGCACTGGAGCTGACGTATAGAGCGCACGCCACAAGGTCTCTTCCGAAGACCGCACAACACTTTCATTGTGCTCTCACTGTGTCTTCCCCTGTTCAATCTCTCTCTACGACAATCTGCACCGAAGTCCAATGTGATCTTATTGCCTCTTTCTTCCAAGAAAAGTTTCGCACTATCCGAGATAAGATCAGCGTGGAAAGATCCGCCTCTCCTAATATCCTGAACTCTCTTAACTGCTCGACCAAACACTGTCCTGGTATCTTTAATTTTGGGACAGTCACCAAAACTCTGGTTACTAAGGCACTGTCTAAATTGAAATCTTCCTCTCCCATTGATCCTATTCCACTCCACATCCTCCAGGATCTTTCTGGGAATTTTGTTCCCCTCCTCACAGAAGCACTTGATCATTCTTGTACCACGGGATTCATTCCAAAAGCACTTAAACATGCAGTGGTCTCGCCACTGCTGAAAAAACCTAGCTCGACCCAGCAGCAAAATTATCGTCCAATCTCTTTACTTCCTGCAATGGCAAAACTGCTGGAATCCATTATCACTCTTCAGCTCTCAGGCTACTTCGAGGCCAATAATATTCTCCATCCCCTCCAGGCAGGCTTCCGTCCAGGGATGGGCACTGAGTCAATAATGATTGCCCTTCATGATGATATGGAAGGGTTACAAGACCGTGAAGAGACGAGTGCGCTTATCCTACTCGATCTCTACACGGCCTTCGACACCTTTGACCACCAAAGACTCCTGCAGTGTTTATCAGACGCGGGTGTCTCGGGTGTCCCCCTGAAGTGGTTTTTAACTTTTCCTTCTAACCGTGCTCAGGTGGTGACCCCCACCCCGTTCACCTCTCCTTCTATGGTGTTTGACTGCAGAGTTCCACAGTGGTCCGCACTTTCTCCACTACTTTTTAATCTGCATATGGTTGCACCGGCAAACGTATTTTTAGTTTTCATGTGCACATCTTCATATACGTGAATGACACCCAGATTCTCTTTTGTATTAATGCCCGCATCTGAGAAACTGCCTCTCAGCAGTAGGGATGTGGATGACTGAAAATTGGCTAAACCTGAACAGAGAAAAGACAGAGGTACTGGTGATTGGCCAGGAGTCTGCCAATTCCTGTTGGACCTCTGACTACTGGCTGGCTTGCCTGGGGCCGTGCCCAACTCCCTCTGCTGTAGTCAAGAGCTTTGACATTAAGGTCATGGCCTCTGGCTACAGAGAAGCTCAAATCTCTGTAGTTTGCCAAACTGGGTTTGTCAAACTGAAGATTCTAAAGAGGGGTCTCCCCTTTCTTCCTGACGAGGCTAGGGTTAACATAGTGACTCCTTCCATCATGGGGACAATAGACTACTGTAATGGCATCTATCTCGGCCATCCAGAGATGCTAATCCAGAGGCTCCAGATTTTGCTAAATGGGGCTGCTATGCTTGCTCTTAATGCTCCTAGATTATCCCACTCTCATGGCCTTCTCCAACGTCTTCATTGGCTGCCAGTTAAAGCCTGGGTGAATTTCAAGATCTTATGCAAGATCATCATGCTATTCACTCTGTGGGAGCAGAATTTCTTCAAACTCTACTAAAAAAAGGATGGCTGCGCTCCACCAACCAACTTCTGCTTTCTGTCCCCTGCTTTAGGTGTGCCCGCGCCGGCGGCAGATCGTTTTCTGTATTGGCCCTGTCACTATGGAATGCTCTTCCGTACCATATCAGGAGCAACCACGTTTTATCAAGCTTTCTCAAACAACTGAAAACATTGCTGTTTTAGAAGTGGCTGCCTTCCTCTTCCCTCTGGTCCCATTAGCACCTATATGCCAACAGGTCTTTTTTGCGCTTTATAAATATCGTTACATTACAATACAACAGTCGCGGCTGTGTCTATTCGCAGACAGGAGTTGCCAGGCAACAGAATGCAGAGGCCTTGCCACCACTTCTGCATGTGGAGGTTCGGTTCTGTTCCAACCTCGGCTGGGGACCAAATACAAGGGACACTGACAGTGCATCAGCATGTGCTCCCCAGACATATGCAGAGTCCTTGCCACTCGTCCAGTGTGATCACCTGAAGCAGCCCGCAACAGGAACCAGACGCTCAGACTCCTTTAGCTGAGATGTCAAGTGGAACAACACCATCCAGGGTCCGTCCGTCCACTCAGTCAACACTGCAGCCACCTGAGCGTAAGTCATCGCTGTATATAATAAAGTACAGATGCTCTTGTACTTTACAAACTCCTTTTATTAAGTACCCGGAACGACTGCAGTACACCCTCCTCTCTGCGCTTCAGGTCTTAACTTTCTCCCCAAACATTCTCGTTCTCTCGCTGCACGTTCTTTACTTTGGGCAAATACAGTCTAGGCAAGACTTACTCTAACTTATGTGTTCTAAGGAAGGATAACTATGCAACACAGACCTTTTAGAAATCGTCAAAGTGACACTAATTAGAGTTGGTGAGTAAGTGCAAGTGGATCAGGGTCACGTGACCTAAGCCCCACCCACCTCTCAACCACTTCTAATCTGTTGGTACCTTCTTGTTTTATGGCCCTTTTCCCCCCACTTAAGCAGCCCTACAGCCTCTTTACCTTTGCAAGTGCAAGTAGATCTAGGTCATGTGACCTAAGCCCAAACCATCTATCATTCACTGCTAATCTGTTGGTGCCTTCTTGTTTTGCGTCTCTTATTCCCTCCTTTAGCAGCGCTACAGCTTCTTTTCCTTTACAGTTGGCGAGCAAGTGGAAGCGGATGTAGGTCACGTGTCCTAAGCCCCACCCACCTATCACTGCTAATCTGTTGGTGCCTTCTTGTTTTGGTGCTTTTTCTCTACTTAAGCAGCCCTTCAGCTTCTTTTTCCTTTGCAGTTGGTGAGCAAGTGCAAGTGGATCTAGGCCACTTAACATAAGACCCACCCACCTGCCAATCACTGCTAATCTGTTGGTGCATTCTTGTTTTGCTGCCCTTTATCCATACTGAGCAGTCCTCCATTCTCTTTTCCTTTGCAGTTGGTGAGCAAGTGCAAGTGGATTTAGGACACTTAACCAACCTTCTTAGCCCTGCCTCTCAATTTCTATTCTTCAATCTGTTCTCAGGCAGAGAAAGGGCAATTCCTGTTTGGACCTGTTAGGACCAGGAGGAACAAGGACCAGAACCTCTGCCCAACTCAACATCAGGTAAGCTCCCTTGAATATGTGTTTCACCGCGCTCTCTCACCAGCCCATCCCTACGATCACCACTCATCACCAACTACATGACTCACCAGCAACATCATGGACACCGCATCACAGCAACTTCACCCATGTCACCATACGCCCCATCACCACTCCAGCATCCACCACTACACCAAAACTGATGCTCGCCAATGTCCGCTCAGAAATCAACCATGCAGCTGACATCTCCGACCTCATCACTAAACATGACTTGGATGCCATCTTCATTACAGAGACCTGGATGACATCCACCTCCACCCATATCCTAGATGTCCTCACCCCAACAGCTACAGAGTTTAAAAAGACAATCCAAACAAGATCGGCGGAGGCTTCACAATCAATCACAAGGCATTGTGGCCATATACCCAACTGAACGTGGCTCTTCAGAAAACCTACTGTGCCACTTCCCGCTCTCCCCAACGGACGCAGTCAATTTTCACCTCATCTACAGACCACCCAAGCCCAACACCTCCTTAATTGAAGACTTCACATACTTGGTCAAAATCAACCCTCTCACGAATGCCAAAAACATCTTTCTTGGCAAGCTCAACATCCCAGGCAACACAGAAATCAAGTCAATGAAGGAAGATCTCCACTGCCTACTCGACACACTGAACCTCACACAGCACATGAAAGACCCATCTCACAGGAAAGGTAATATCCTTTATCTCATGATCACCGCCCTGCCCACCCTCCATCACAAAATTCCTATTGAGCTAGGCTGTTTGGACCATCAGGCAATACCCTTTGAGATTAGTCACACCACACCTCTAAAGCAAAACTATTGGAAACCAATCACACAAGCCTTCAGCTTCTTCAAGAACTTCCCAATGGAGGCTCACACAGAAGACCTTACCAAACTCCACCTGAAATAGGCTGGCCTACCTCTGGCAAACCAGGACTGCAACTCGCTTCTCCAAGAACTTTACACCACCTTCACAAACAACATCAACCGCCATTCTCCAGTGAAAAGGCGCACCCTCAAGCCTAAAACTTCCACACCCTGGTATACTCAAGAGCTCAACCTCAACAAACAAACCATCAGAAAACAAGAAAAGAATTGCCCTGCTGAAGGAACTCTGTGCTACACGTAGATCATTGACCATCATACTACTACCAAAATGCCATATCAAAGGCCAACAATGAAAGCAAAGACCTCTTCAAAAGCATCTGCCTGACCAACCCATCGCACACTCCATCAAAAATTCCACCACGTTCAACTCTTTGTTCGTAAACAAGATCAACATTATACCACCAACACCTAAATGCCAACACCACAACTGACAGCACACAACACATCACATCTCGCAAAAAAACCACCATTACCCAGAAAACTTTCAAGACACTCACTATGGAAGAACTCGCTGCCACTTTAGCAGCCCTAAAGGTCACATCACATGCGGGCGACATATTTCCCTGCCTCCCTACTGAAGAGCCTCCCTTCTGAATCACTCCTCCCTTACTTGACAATCATCAACAACTCCTTAACTCAAGGCACCTTCCCCTCGAACCTCAAGACCGGACAAATCCTTCTGCTTCTTAACAAACCAACACTGGACCCTGATGATCTCAGCAACTAATACACCATCGCATATCTACCCTTTCTCAGTAAGATGGTTGAGAAAACAGTAGCCACGCAACTCCTCGAAAAGCCCATAACAAGGCATAAATTAGTTTTTCAAAAATTGATTAGCAGAGTTTGGTAATTAAAAAATATTTGATTAGCAAACTGACCCATTTGATTAGCAATTTTGAACTAATATTGTTGAGGTCACCAGAAGTTATTTGTACCCAAGACATGAAATGAGCAATAATACTGCAGTGTTCCAAATCACTGAAATAAGACATTAGTGAGAGGAGTGTGGCCTTGCAAATTCTTGAAACTTCAGCTAGACCTCAAGACATGAATTAGTTTTAAAAAATTGATTAGGAGAGTTTGCTAATTACATTTTTCTTGATTAGCAAACAAGCCCATTTGATTAGCAATTTTGCACTAATGTTTTTATTGCCACCAGAACATACTTGTACTCAAGATATAAAATGAGCAACAATACAGCCGTTTTGTATACCGCTGAAGTAAGACATTACTGAGATAAATTAGGCCTTGCAAATTCTTTCTGTAAAATGGTGCATGTCACCATTAACCCACTTTAGTTTGGCACACTGCTGCCCCCCCAGAGGCCAGCCATGCACAGTGAAACCTTTAGTTGACATTTACTGCAAACAAAGTAAAGTTTAAATAAAAGTTTCCAACATCCCCTGCAAATCGTACTGGCCGTTCATAAAATCTGCTTGACTATGCAAGTGGGCAAAAATGCTTTGCGAGCCCTGGATGAGTGTCTGTAAAAAGGTTAGCTGGATGAATGGACACAAATAAATAGATATGATAAAAAGGCTTGGAAAACAGTTTGACCAGCTCCCTTTACTGCAGCTGCAAATATATAATACAATCGTAATCATAGAGCAAAGTGAGCTCTGGAGGCCCACCGCAGTGTATAGTTTTGCAGTAGGTCTGTAGATGTACAGACTGGATGAAACTATTGATCGCTACTTTAAGTAACTGTCAAGTTAGCTTTGCGTATTCCTTATGTAAAAGACTAAGCAGAGTGGATGACGTAGCAGGCAGATAACTGGGCAAACTAGGTAGAATATTGTTGTTTACGGCCATCTCACTTTCAGGGTAGCGGGTATAAACCAAAATGGTAAGATAGAATGTCAAGGTGTATGGGATCAGCTCATGGGTTGAGCACCAGTTGCAAGCTTTATGTAACCAGCAGGCCACAGGACTAGGTTTGCTATCAAAGCATTTGGCCGCGTGGTCATGTACATTTTTAAAGTGTCCACTCGTCAATATGATGCATCTTTCCCAACAAAATGAAATCTAGTTTACACTGAGATTTATATACAGTAGCAATAATGTATTTATTAGAAAAGGAATTGAAAGTCGTTTTGTAATTAAAAAAAAACAAACACATGCTGGTGTTTGACAGACAGGATACAGTTAGCTTAATAACATTATTACCATGATTACTTCTGGTTTGCAATTATTTGAAAAATAAAAATAAAATGTGCTTAGCACTGCCACACAGGCCATTTGGTACATGAGTGAAGGGGATGATTACTGCTGCACTCTCTCCATTAGCCCCTTTGAACTTACAGAGAAAAGAGGATGGAGAGAGCTCTCAGGGCAAAAGAGGAATGCAGGGTGAGCTGTGCTTTCATTGAACAGGGTAACTTAAATAGCTAACTTTGCTACACAAGTGCCAATTTATTAGCAAACCTACAGAATTGCATAGCAAATTGCTCCACGAAACTGCTTATTTTATGACTTGGACCTACAGGTCGGGTAACTTAGTTTACCTATTCAACATAAGAGAAATGCACTTGACCCATAGCAACAGAGTACAACAAATTTAAAATTAGATTTCTATAAAATGGTGCATGTCACTATAAACCCACTTTGTTTGGCACACTGCTGCCACCCAGAATCCAACCATGCACAGTGAACTTGTGTTTGACATTTACTGCAAACAAAGTAAATGTTAAATAAATGTTTCAAACATGTCTGGTAAATGCTGCTCGCCCTTCATAAAATCTACTCGACTGTGCGAGTGGGCGGAAAGACTTTGTGAGCCAAAGATGAGTGTCTGTAAAATGAAAAAAGGTTAGCTGCATCAATGGATATTAATAAATAGATATGATAAGAAAGGCTCTGAAAACAGGTGTTAATATATAATACAATCATGATGCAAAGTGAGCTCTGGAGCCTAACTGCTGCATTTGGTATTATTAAAGTTACTCACCGTATTGACTACCTTACTCCTAGTCCATAGTCCCCTTTCCTCTATACTTATGGGACATTCCTCCGTCCAGTGGGACGGGACCGGAGCATTTCGTAAAAAGCATCACATTTTTAAAAAAAGTGTCCTTCCTCTCTTTTATACACGGGGTACCGCATGTGGCCGTAACCCTGCCCTCCTTAGCTCCGCCCAGCGCATCGCCCATCAGCCCTTTTCTATCGCCAGGGCTGTGAGCTTTAAGTAATAACAGAGGAAACTTTTTAGAGGGGACGGCGGACGGGCGTATGGAGTAGGAGTAAGGTAGTCACTACGGTGAGTAACTTCATTTTATACCCTAAATCTCGTCCCCATACTTATGGGAGATTCCCAAACACTCCTCAGAGGAATTACGGGTGGATGGAAACTCCTTACTGAAACAGGTTCCTAAGCACAGCTTGACCGAACTGAGCATCAGCCCTGGAGCTCAGATCCAGACAGTAATGCTTACAAAAAGCCGATGGGGAAGCCCACATAGCCGCTTTCGCGATGGTCTCCCGGGAAACATAATTTTGGAAGGCAACGGCAGCCGCCTAGCCCTTCACAAGATGAGAATGAATTGCCTTTTGGGCCCGAAGACCCCGAATGGTATACGCCTCAGAAATACAGGCAGCAATCCATCGGGAGATGGTCTCTTTCGAGGCCGGCTTTCCTTGTGGATTTCTGAAGGTCACAAAAAGCTGCAAAGAGTTCCTAAACTGAGCTGTTCTGTCCAGATAGAACTTAAGGGCTCTTCTAACATCCATGTAGTGCAGAACCCTTTCGGCCTCTGAGGCCGGGTCCGGGAAGAAGACAGGTAATGAAATTGACTGATTCAAATAAATGTCAGAGCCCACCTTCGGAAGAAAAGTGGGATTTATCCGCAGGCCAACCGTGTCCTTATGAAAAGTAAGGAATGGCTGCTCTACCGACAAGGCCTGAAGCTCACTTACACGCCTTGCCGAAGTCACACCAATCAAAAAGGACATTTTCCACGAAAGGTACTTAAAATTGACAGTAGCCCTGGGATCAAAAGGCTTATGACACAAGGCCGTAAGGACCACATTCAAATCCCACCTTGGATGCAGGTTGCGAACAGGAGGATAAAGATGCATCAGGCCCGAAAAGTGTCTTTTAATGACTGGATTAGACAGTGAAAACGAGCACTGGTCAGTGGACACATTAGCTGCAACAGCTGATAAATAAGTCCTGCAGGACAAGACCTGGATGCCAGACTCTGCCAGATGTGAAACAAAAGGACCATGTCAATAGTAGCCTCCCTGGGGTCCAGCTGCTTAGCCAAACACCAGTGGCAGAAATGCAGCCATTTACTTCTATACTGAGATCTTGTAGAGGGCTTCCTGGCTGCCTGAATGATGCACATGTTATCCGCAGACAAATTGAAATGCTCTAAAGATCTGAACTCAGGCACCAGGCCGCCAAGCTGAACGATTGTGGGAGGGGTGCCAGAGCTGCTGATCGCTCTGATGAACTAGATCGTGGACCAGCGGAAGCTTGAGCGGCGGGTACACCAATAAATGCTGAAGCTCCAAAAACCAAAACCTGGCCGGCCACCAAGGGGCTATGAACAGCATGCCATGGGATCTCAAGAGCATCCCCCAGTGAGGAGACTCCGAGCCTGTTCTTGGAGGCATACAGGAGAAGTTTCCTGTTTGTGGACGTTGCAAAGAGGTCCACTTCTGGAGTGCCCAACAGCGAAAAATATCCGAGAGGATATCCGTGTTCAGTTCCCACTCGTAGCTGACAATTGCTCGTCGGCTGAGGGCATCTGCAGTGACATTCAGCTGGCCCGGGATGTGTACTGCTACCAGCCAGATACCTTGCTGAATGGCCCATTCCCAAATCTGAATAGCAAGATCCACAAGAGGAGGAGACCTGGTCTCCCCCTGCTTGTTGATATACAACATGGACACTGCATTGTCCATGCGGACACGGATCACCCTGTTGACAATGCTTGGTTTGAACGCTTTCAGCGCCAGGAATATCGCCAAGAGATCCAGATAATTTATATGAAGCTGTCTGTTCTGTGGTGATCAAAGATCGAAAACCTGAAGATGATCCAGCGTCGTACCCCAACCCAGAAGGGAGGAATCTGTTGTGACAGTTAAAAGTGGGAAAGGGTCCTGGAAGAGAGCTCCCACCGACAGATTTCTGAGAGACGACCATCACAAGAGTTCGCCCTCATGAAAGGTGGAACCAGTATCGTTTTGGAATCTGGGTCCACTGCTTGAATCTATGCGCTCCGAAGAGCCATCTGTGTCCGCCTCATCTTGAGACGAGCAAGAGGAAGAATCAGCATGCACAAAGCCATGAGGCCCAGAAGCCTCTGGAACCACCAGGCCGACGTGCTCTCCGACTGCATAAACACCTGACACGTGGCCAACAGATCCGCCATTCTGTCCCCAGTCAGGTACACTCTGCAATCGATCGTGTTCCAACAAAAACCCAGGAAGATCAAGTCCTGAGCGACCGTCATGGAGGATTTCCGCCAGGTCACCGACAGCCCAAGGTGGAACAGGAGCTGGAGGAGAGAGTGAAGGTTGATTGATGCGTTCAGTGGACAAGAACTTTGCAGCAGCCAATCGTCCAAATACGGATACACGGATACTCAGTAGCTGAAGATAAGCTGCGATGACCGACATCTTCGTAAAGACACGCGGTGCCGAGCTGAGACCAAACAGGCGCACACGAAACTGGAAATGCTCCTCCCACATGGAAAACCGTAGGTATGTCCGATGTGGGCTCCAAATGATGATGTGCATATAAGCATCCTGAATGTCCACCACACTGAGCCAGTCGCCCTTCTGTAGAGAGGACTTTATCTGACAGGGGGTGATGATCTTGAATTTCTCTTGGGGGAGAGAAAGATTGAACTGGGAAAGGTCTAGTATGGTGCGCAGGCCAGCCTGGTTGGGTTTCAGTACCGTAAACAGACCGGAATAGAAGCACTCCCCTCGCTCCCCTAGGGGAATGGGTTCCACCGCCTTCAGATCCAGAAGCTTCTGGACTTGAAGGGGAGGGCTTAAGGTTAGGGTAAGGGGAAGGGGCAAGCGGAAGACCGCCCGAGCAACGGACAAGACCCACCGATCCTCAGTGATGGTCTGCCACACCTCCCAGGGAGACGCAATGTGCCCTCCCACTGGGGTCTTGTGCGAGCACCAAAAAACCTAATTTAGTGGGTTTCTCAGTGGTGAGACCCCTAGATCCTGAGGAGGAGGCAGAGGACCGAGAGAAAAATCAGCCTCGCTGCTGACGCCGACAGGAGTTTCCAGCTGGAGGATCGACTCTACGTGTGTTTCGATCCAGAAACCCCCGAAAACCAGAGGAGGACCGAGGCAGCAAGGGCGTTCTCTGAGCCCTGAAAGGAGGTTTCACCAGAACAGACAAGGACTTGTTGTTCTTAGTCTTAGTTAGCTCTACATCCGTTGACTAATGGAACAGTTCCTTGCCGTCAAAAGGCAGGTCCAGAACTTTATCCTGCACCTCCTTGGAAACCTTTGTGGCATGAAGCCAAGCCTGACAAGAGGTGTCCATGCCAAGCATGAGGCCCTGAGCCGAGGTATCGACATGATGCGCCGCAGCCTCAAGCATATCCTGCGCCCGGACTCTGGCATCTAACAAGCCAGCCTTAAAATCGTCCAGCTTGTCCGCAGGAATGAACTCCTCAAATTCCGACAGGCCTTTCCACATTTTCATATTCACCCCTGCTAATATGAGCTCTGCGTCCGCCTGATGCAACCGCAGCCTCAAGCATATCCTGCGCCAGGACTCTGGCATCTAACAAGCCAGCCTTAAAATCGTCCAGCTTGTCCGCAGGAATGAACTCCTCAAATTCCGACAGGCCTTTCCACATTTTCATATTCACCCCCGCTAATATGAGCCTGATGCAACTCCAGGGCCGAATTAGCAAAGATCTTCCTGCCCAAAGAGTCAAGCAGCTTGTCCTCTTTGGCCAGAACCTGAGCCGCCGCTATAGACGAAGCTAAAGCCAGTCTGGATTGTAGTGCGGCGGCCGCCACCACTGTGGAGGGAGTGAGCAGGCAAGACGCTAAGGCTACCTCCTCCGAAGTATGGAGCCTTTAACGAGGGTCAATCTTTTTGTTAACGTGCAGTCCAGAGTGTGGTTTATCCCAGACCTTGTGGACCTCGGCCAAAACGTCCTTCTGGAAGAACAAGCCGGTGCGCTCCTGAGGAGACAAGGTGAACACCCCAGAAAGCACCCCTTCTTGCGGAGGGGTGCCTCAGGTACTGGAACATCCAGAAGAGCCATCATGCCCAGTACCAGGTCATGGAACGCCCCAACAGAGCGGGGCTGGTCATCGCCATCCTGATCCCCTTGCTTGTCATCCGTGTCCGGATCAACCTGCGTCACATCTGGCTACGCCGAGGACTTCTCTATTGGAGACAAGGGAGGCAGGGGCGGAAGGGCTGGAGGTGGGCCAACCGGTAGAGGTGGAACAGCTGCCGGAACAACCGGTGCTACAACAGGAACCGTTGGCACAGGATTTGGCACAGGATTTGGCACTGGAGGGCAGATTTCCTTAAAAAGACCTCTGAAATACTCCTTCATGGGGTCAGAGTGCATGAGCTTCTGACATTTTCCGAAAAAGGCACCTGGGGTGGTCTGAGGCCTCTTATGAGAGGAGTAGCTCCAGGGCTGCAAGGGAGAGGTCTGCCAAGAAGCGCCCTCTCCAGCCGGATTAACATAGAACAATGGCGCACATGCTGCAGGAAGCGTGACCGTGTGCGGTAATGGCATCCGAGCGTTCCAGTCATAAACTGGACTAAACGGAGCACAAGGAAAACATTGTTCACCTGAACAAATGCTCCCAGTACCCAACGCCGATGGCATAGGTGTAAGGGAAGAGTCCAAAATGGCCGCCGTAGTTCGCGCGGGAACGGGAGCCATTTTGTCAGTTCCTGAGGAGAACTGTGTCACGTGTGTGAGTGAGGCAGGGGTCTCCAAAGACGGGACAGGGGTCGTGACTTTAGCCTTGACACAAGGAACCTCAGAAGAGCCGGTACTGTGAGGCTTAGGATGCTTTTAAGACATACAATGAGCCAAATTAACCACTAAAAGAGGAACCTCGGCCATACTGGTAAAAGAGGAATTACGGTCAGCGACCTCACTCTGTGCCCCGTTGACAGAACCGGTATCACCACCAGAGTGGGAATGATGAGGAATCCACCTCACCCACAAGACCTTAACAGGCCTCTCAGTTCTGTCGGTCACCTTAGCCTCAGACAGAGGAACCTCGGACCCAAGTACGGTAACACCTCCCTCACGAGGAGCCTCGAACCTTGGTTCGGTACAGAAAGCCTCTACCGAGGCCTCAGGGCGCGCCTCGGTGTCTGTATGGTAAGCTCCAGACAAGGAGACCTCGAAGCAAGCTCCGGTCCCCCAGCCTCAGTATCACTGGGCTGTTAAATAGCCCCCACAGGAGGGGCCTCGGATCATAATCCGGTATAGGCAGGCCCCTCACGGAGGCCCTCAAAGAAAACTCTTTTTTTTTTAGGCTTGAAAGGCAGCTCAGGGGAAACCCAGGTAACAGAGCTTTTGAAGCCCCTCTTGGACCGGGAAGACCCCGGGAAGGAGGCCACCAGCCGGGGTGCCCTAAAAACTAAAGAACTTACCGGGCGTCTCTTCTTCTCGTCGATGAAACACTGAAAATGCGGGGAGGTACGCACTGAAACACCTCCTCCCACCGCTCCAGACGACGTTGAAGTGCCCGGACCGAAAGGGAATCCCAGTAGAAACAGGAGTCCCACTGGTGATCCGGACCCAAACACTCTAAACGAAGAGGATGGACATCCGCCCTAGCGAAGCGTCGCTCGCAAGAAGAACAAGAAGGAAAATCTAACCTAACCGGCATAGACAGACTACTACACAACTGCTAAAATGGAGCAGGAGAGAAGGACACTGGAAGGAAAAAATCTTCCGAAGATGCTTGTGCGTCCAGTCCCGAACGTGCGGAGAAAAGGACTGATGGACGATGCCGCTGGGAGGGCGGGGTTGCAGCCGCGTGCGGTACCCCACGTAAAAAGAGAGGAAGGACACATTTTTGAAAAATGTGATGCTTTTTACAAAGTACTCTGGTCCCGTCTCACAGGACGGAGGAATGTCCCATAAGTATGGAGGAAAGGGGACGGGATGTAGGAGTATGCAGTAGATATGTAGATCTACAGACTGGATGGAACTATTATCACTACTTTGCGTAAGCATCTAGTTCACTTTGTGTATTCATCATGTAAGAGGAAATAAAGACTAAGCGGTGTGGATTGCATATCAGACAGAAAACTTGACAAACTAGGCGGAATATTTTAGTTTGAGGTCATCTCACTTTCAGGGTACCTGGTATAAAGCAACAGGGTGATAACATAGAATGTCAAGGAGTATGAGTTCGGTCATGAGTTGCGCACCAGTTGCAAGATGTATGCAACCTGCAGGTTACAGAACTAGGTTTGCCATCAAAAGCATTTGATCATGTGATAATGTACATTTTCAAAAGTGGTCCCTCATCAATATAATGCATCTTCCCCAATAAAATGAAATATAGTTGGCACTATGGAATTTAGATACACTACTAACCTAAACTTTACTGTAAAGCATGAGATAATGAGTGTTTAGTATCATTACTATAATTATGCATTATGTAAGAACTTACATTTTAGGAATGGAATTGCATGACTGTCGTTTAAAAAAAATATGAAGTTGACACATACTGGACTTTACCAGAACGGATACAGAAAGCATAATAAAAGTCATCATCCCAATTACTTCTGGTTTGCAATTGGAAAAATAAATTCTTGCATAGCACTCCCACACATGCCTTTGGTACTTAGGAGTGGAGGATATGAATACTGCTGCACTTTCTCTCGATTAGCACTTGAAGGGAACGGAGAAAAGAGGGTGAAGAGCGCACCAAAGGCAAGAGGGGAATGCAGGGCGAGCTGTGCTTTAATTGAAGAGGGCAGCCTAAATAGCTAACTCTGCTACACAAGTGTCCATTTGATTAGCAAACCTACAGAATTGCACAGCAAATTGCTATGCGACACTGCTTATTGTATGCCTTGCATAACCTCCTTCAGTCCTACCAATCTGGCTTTAGACCCAGATGCAACACAGAAACCGCTACCATCAAGATGATGAACGATGGCCTTAACATCATTGACGATGACCATCCTTGGCGATTAGTTCTCTTTGACCTCTCAGCAGCACTTGTAACAGTAGACCAGACACTCCCCGACAATCTACATCGCTGCATGGGGATCAGCTAGATCATCCTTAGCTGGTTCAAATCCTACCTTGCTAAACCCTAAAGTTCGTACAAATGGATTCTTCCAGATCACCAACTCTACCCATCACCTGTGCAATTCTGCAAGGATCCATCCTGTCCCCAGTGATCTTCAATCTTTACATAGAACCGCTGGGAGCCCTCCTTGCTCCACAAAACATCGACATCCACCAATATGCAGATGACAAGCAGATCTCCCTCAAGATATCCACAGGCTCAAGGCCTGCCTCACATGGATCCAGTCCTGGATGTTCAGTGCTTACGTGAAGATCAACCCCTCCAAGACTGAATTCTACTGCTGACCCACAACACTGAACACCCTGACATCCAGACCTGGCTCTCTGCTATGAATCTCATGTGCTTCACACCCCAGCTGGCCACCTGCGTTAAGTCCCATGGGATCAACATCGACAGACACCTCCCCTTCAAATAGTACATAGGACGGATGACACAAACGGCTTGGTACCAACTTTCTCTCCTGTGGAAAAACAAGCCATTCATCCTAAAAAACAGATTCAGATCCTCTGTCCAAGCCTTGATCCTCTCTCCCCTTGATGGTGGCAATGTCCTTTGGAAGGCCTTCCGGCAACTACCCTGGATCCCCTGAGATGTGTCCTGCATGCTGCAGCACAACTCATCAAAGGGCTCCGCAAATTTGACCACGTCACCCTGACCCTTATCAAGCTGCAAAGGCCTGTATCATCTTTACATTGTGCTGCATTATCTACAAGGCTGTCACCCTGAAGTCCCCAAGCTACCTCACTGAGAAACTCAGCATCTCCAGAGGCCTGTGATCCACCAAAAGTAAGGAAACGTGCAGACTTGAACTTTGACAGTGCAGGAAGGAGAGAACCAGAAGACAGGCCTTCTTGGTCTACGCTCCAAAACTCTGGAACCGCCTTCCGGCCAACATCAAACTTGCCCTATCGCTTCTACAATTCAGTAAAGAGCTCAATGCCTTCCTCTTCAAGGATTGTTCCTCCCAAACGCCCAGGTCCACACACTCTGCACTCCCCACCACACTTCCATAAGACTCAGTGATATTCTCCCCACTGTATCATCCCCTGGATGTTTGTAGATCCCTTGCTACCATTTGCCAACCCCTGCCCTCCCCTGTTAGCTCCCTGCTTCTTTTTTCTCTGCTTTCGTTGCTGTGTTCTTCCACCTATCCTTGTAAAGTGCTCTGTTGCTTCCCAAAACAAGGCCGGCTCTCAATAAATACCCTAATCATAATAATATTAGTGTACACGTTGTTCCCACCACTAAAAATATTATGAGCTTTTGCAGCTGAAAGCACAACTCCCCTCCAATCTTTCCACCCACCTCAGACTGGAGGGGAGAATGTTGGCTTTCCACTCCAATTTTTGCCACAATGCAGAATCCTGTGCTTAATGTGTTACGCGTCAAAGACGGCCCACTGGAGAACCATCCCCCTTTCAATTGCTTAAAAAAAACAGTATCTAGGCGCAAATGCACAATGATGTGATTAGATACAACTGGAGGCACCACAGTTGAAACATTGATTTACTGAGGTGCCTTGTCTATGTAAAGGCAAGGCGGCCTATAATCTGTATTTACCTGTGAGTCTGTAAAGAAAATGTACATCAGGGATTTCGTGACCCACGTGAGCAGTGTTAATTCTCAGGGTATGCCCCTCATTTAACCCACACTGGTATAAAACGACATATGCACAGACAGGTTCTCTCGCAGTTGTAATGGCTTTGGGCGGCTCTTTTTTGTGAGGATCAAAAATAGAAGGGAAAAACGAAAGAAAGAAAGAGGGCGACACTGGCGCAATTTGGGATCCTTTCCTGTTGAGGTCATAGAATGTTTACTCGCTGCCAAGAGGGAGACTTTCTCCTCTCCTTTCTTTATACAGAAAACGCGCTAAAAAGCTGGCAAAGCCCGCGCTAGCTGAGACGAGTGCGAGCAAGGCCTGGCTGTGAATCTAAAGTCTCTTTCCTTTTACCGGTGGAAATGAGCAGCTAGAAAAGCAAATAAGGCGCGCACCATGGGTGGATAGGGGAGAGGGGTTGATGGGGGGAGGGGGTTCTGCCGTCTCTTTTGAAGCTCAGCGTTTATGAAGCTGTGAAGTCCTAAAATGTGCATGTATTATCCATCCCCCAGCCCGTCTTTTTCTCCATCAACTTTATAAAAAACGAACTAGATAGACAAAGAAGATATCAATGAACGCTGTTTATTTGTTATATTTCGATTCTTTAAAATGTTTTCTCAGCATTATTGCCGTTCACCGATTACAATTCAGCCTGGTTTCTCGCAATCTTAGACAGGTGGCTTTCTGTTTAGGCATTTCATCATTAGAAGGGCCCAGCCGACATTGCAGCTCATATGTTTGAAAATAACAAACATGTTACTAAAAAAATGAATATAAAAGAACTGTCGGCAAAATAATACATATGTCATTGCACAATAAAACAAACGCATAAATGAACGTGTATATATAGAATTCTAGACTACAAACATACATTTCACTAGAGGGTCCTAGAGAGCGAGACTCAAGTTGCCTATGATGCCACTTGGATCCTCGTGGTGGAGTACACCCCCTTGTTGAAAGATATCGGTGTGGATCCATTGGGTTTTAGGAGAACCAAAGGAGAAAAGAAAATTACATGTCGCCCTACCATCACATCATAGCAGTTGGTCTTGAATTCTATCATCCTCTACTGTAACGTTACAGCTTAAGGACAGCACATTTTGAAAAGTAAACATGTGTTTCTTACGAGAGCCATAAACATATGAAGTCTGTAGTGGGTCATGTTCCCCAAATCATGACATTTCATGGAGGCGGTTAGCTAAGTTTGCCCTTTTGTGCAAAAAAGATCCCTTCCAAGCTATTTTAATCCTTACAACCACATAGTGTAAAAGTAAAGAGTAAAATACAGTCAAAATCTCCTTTACTATTCACTTTTCCAGTACATGTTTGGAAAAGTGTACATGCCTCCCACAGTGAACGATTGCATGGAGGCATTAATTATTAATCTGCATCCTTTTACCCGGTGGTAAATTCTTGTGGATTCCATAGGCAACCAATGCCTCACTGCCAGCGTAAAAATCCCATAATGCTAGTAAACTAGGCAGATGTGTCATGCAAACATTTGGGAAAGGGGTTGATGTGTAAAGTCTACCCCGGTTACCAACTATGACTGACAAATCCTACAAAATCCCCCAAAGCAGTAAACGATTACTGCCACTGTTAACTACCATTTGTCCCAATGGGAGGGTTTGGAAATTGACCATCTCTGCTATGTATAGTCGCTTTAACATGTAGACTGCACATTGCTTTCTAGGTATGCTTTTGCATATGCTGGACATTTTGGGAATGTAGCATACACTGTAATATTATGTTGGCAAATAATATCTGTTTTGTTGGAACTAGGGACATGTGAGAAGAGACACAGGCAAAACGTAGCAATGATTTTACATTCAAAAGTCAGTCAAAACAATTACCAGTCTGTTAGCCTGTATATTTTATTAATTTGGGACAACCCAAATGTAGCTAGAGGGTGAGCAGGTTGGAGAAAAGAGTAAACGTGAAATGGGTGTAAATCTGTAAAAGCAGGAGATTGACTACAGTGGGCCCATGGACCCACGCCTGTCCTGGCCATCACTGAATATTAAAGAGGGATCAACATGATACTAATGTTTAATGTAGTAATGTTACCTGTGATGCGTATACCTCCACCTAAGGTACTATGTCCCTTGAGAAAAATTTATGGAACAAATATAAAAAATCACTTCCCAGAGTAAACATGTACCCCGATGGAAAGGACGATAGGAATGACGAGTAAGGCCAAACATTTCATCTGTATTTAAAGAGTAACAAGAATAAGACATGATTTTGACCGAAACAGGCTTTCAGTTAAATAATAGGGGGTTAAATAAAGCCACTTTTTGTTCCAAGATAAATACATACTATTGCAAGTCAGAACTCTTTAGAGGTAGGATCTCGTCTCAGGGTAATAAACCGATGGATTATGAGAGTTTTAAAACAGTTTACGCTGAGTGGAAGAAAAGCAAACACAGGGTCACACCAAGCCGTTGGAGCCCGCCTAACTTTTGAGCCTTGTTTACCAGTATGATGTACTCTTGGTAGTCTGTCAGCCGGTTAAACTGCCTATCTGACACACCCCTGGAGGCTTTGGGGGCTGGGTCTGCTGAACCCACTGCTCTCCTGCAACTTTGGGGCAATGCCACTCACTGCTGTGACTCCTGCCTCTATTTTCATGCCACTACTCATAGTAAGCCCCAGGGGTGGGCAATGCTGTGAGCAGCACAGTCAGAGTCGTTGGTAGTGGGTGAGGGTGGAGGGGGCTATAGCCCCTGGTCTTTTGGTTGTAGCCCCAGATAGAATCTCAGGGGCTACAACCAAAAGACTAGCTAGCCCAGAGTCCCGAAAGTCCTGGCATTAACAGCGCCCCAGATCATTTCCAATTCTAGCAACACCCTGAGCACAGTTTGGTGCCCCATTGCAACTATCCAGTTTTAGATCCAGGAATCACTAATGCAGCGGGTGAAGCTGCCTGACTTTCATCCATGCTCTGCATAGCGGTGCGGCACATGGTGACTGAGGCTGGAGGCTACGATTTGGCCACTTGTCTCATCCAGGGGATAATATTTTTCTGAGGCCAGAGAGCTGAATGAACACTACCCTTTGATGCACCAGGGATTATGCTGTTGTTTTCTCCCAAAATGTCCTCAGAATTCCTTAACATTCTTTTGAATATGACGTCAAACCGAAAACCTATGCACACTCTGAATCTTAGGGCACCACCATTTTATTCTCCTCCACAGGGGCCCTTACTCAGTGGGTCATTCCAATAACCAGTGCACCAGATAAGATTTGGAAGTGGGAGTATTTTACTCCCTATTTTTTAAAGTTGGGAGTAAAATTATTCAGGGACGTCATTTCACCAAAATGCCAGGGCTAGCGGAAGTGACACCACATGACCCTTGACCTCTGATGACATCACAACAAGTGATGTAATTTGACCCCACCCCAAAGTGATATCACGGGAAGCGATGGAACACTACCTTTCACCCCTTGACAAAACAGGAAGTGCACCACATAGCATTGTTCCTAAGCACACCACGAAAAATATGGCTACGATATCACTATAATGTGATATACATTTCATACAAGAATGGATCGCCATATCTAGCGTTAAGATCAGTGTGTATAGGCCCATATTACCAAATGACTGTGAATGCAAGCAGACGTCCATAGCCAAATGATAATTATGTGCTATTATATAACACTTACGCTTAAGCGCTTTATATAGAACAAATATACATAGAATATTACCCAACCTGTGTTGGTACTCATTTATCGACCTCAGAAGGATGTAAGGCTGAGTTGAGGTGTTTAAGAACAGACTATATCAGTGACTCGCCCCCTGAAGAGGCTTAAACAAGAAAGCCAGCCACTCCAGCAAAACAAGGAGCCACATGGTGCTGGAGACAGCCCAGGAACGTGCTTTTAGGGGTAGCAACGGAGACCACAGGGGTAGCAAGGTAGACCTCAGGGGTCGCAGTTGCGACCCCTGGTGGCCCCTAAATGACATCCCTGCAATTATTTTTTAGGGAGTGCAAATTCCCAATGAGAGTATTTTATAAGCCAGTGAATATATATTTTAACTGAAAAACTGAAATGTTTTTGTAATATTTTTTTTTTTTGCACCTATTCATGCACATTAAAAGATACATGTTTACTTCTTCCAAAAAGGCAGTTAAAATAGTAATTTCTTCCTGTGACACTACATGCACTACTGGTACAAAAATATCCATGGAGCTGTGAAGGGGAAAGTGGAGTACATGTTTCTACATGGAGTACATATTTCTACATCGTTGGCACGATAGCACAGCGAGCAGAGCGCTTGCTTTGACCTCTGTGCAGAGCCTGCTAACGCAGGTTCGAATACTGGCATGTCCAAACTCAGCCTTTCATCCTTCTGAGGTCGATAAATGAGCACCACACACCGTGGGTAAGCAGCGCTAGGATACCTGATGTTTCGTAGTGCTATATAAATGCTAAATTATTTATTTACATGTATTTTTCATATTTTGGCATGGATTCACATGCTCATGAATATTCCCCGTCGTCAGGCTGGGAATCCTCGGTAAAGAAAAAATCAGTTTCAGTTTCTGAACTGTCTTTCTACTAGTAACCAATCACTGGTCTCTGGGTCATACTGCCCCAGCCAATGACTGCCATCTACCTAGCACGTAAAGTGGCAGTAGGACCAAGAGAAGAGCCGCAGAGGGGTAGGCGGGAGGGTTCGCATGTGAATCCATGTCAGATCCATGCTGGAGAACAACAGTTACAGGTAAGTAACTTGTTCCTTCTCCAGCATGGGGTCTGGCATGGATTCACATGCTCATGAATACAAGAATACATAGCAGTACACACATGCACAACCACGGGAGGTGGCAAGGCTCAACATTAAGCATTTCAACAAATCAACATTATGCATCTCTTACCTCCTCCCCAGGCTTACCTTCAAGTGAACAGGTTGCGCAGCACTGCCTGGGCGACTCTGCACTCCTCCCTGGAATCCCGGTCAACGCAGTAGAATCTCCTGAAGGTGTGCGTCGACCTCCACGTAGCAGCCCTACGTAGCAGATGTCCTGCAGGGCCACACCAGACAGCAACGCTGCAGTAGCAGCGATCGCTCTGGTTGAATGGGTGCTCGGACAGCCGGGCAACCGGTGACAGTGCATGATGCAGCCGGAGAGCCATCTGGAAATGGAAGCCTTCGAGAGGGCCTTCCCTTGGTTCACAGGTCCAAAGTTCACAAACAGCTGTGATGTCTTCCGAAAACTCTTTGTGCGGTCCACGTAGAACTTCAGCGCTCTAGCTACATCCAGCGAGTGCAAAGTCCTATCGGCCGGTGACAAAAGCGACGGGAAGAAAACAGGTAACAGCAAGGAGTCGTTGAGATGGAAGTCCGACGGCACCTTGGGCATGAAGGAGGGGTGCATCCTAAGCACTGCCCTCGTCTCGTGGAATGTCAGGTATGGAGGTTTACAGGAGAGGGTCTGGATCTCTCCCACTCGTCATGTGGAGGTGATGGCCACAAGAAACGCTGTCTTCCACGATAGGAACTTCAGCAGTGCCAAATGCAAGGGCTCGAATGGGGGACCCATGAGCCTGGTCAGCACCACCTTGAGCTCCCACGCCGGGGTTGGGGCCTTCACCGGCGGGAATGAGCGGAACAGTCCTTTCATGAACTCCTTCACCAGGCGGTGAGACCACAGTGATGACTGCCCCCGAGTTCTGGTGTAGCGGGAGATAGCCGCCAGATCGATCTTGATGGAGGCATGTGCCAGCCCCGCCTTGGCCAGCGACAGTAAGTACGGCAGCACTTGAGGGGCCGCAATCCGTAGAGGGTGATCTTCTGTGCACGGCACCAGACAGAGAACCTCTTCCATTTATGTCCATAGCACTTAAGAGTCGAGGACGCCCTGGCCTTTGCAAGGACCTCCTTGCAGTCCGCTGGGATATCGTAGCCTCCGAACTCTAGTGCTGCAGGAACCAGGCCTGCAGTTTCAGCGTTCCTGAGTCGTGAAGTAGGATGGCGCCTGCTTCCCTGGCGAGAAGATCTGCGTCCGTCGGCAGTCTGACTGGGGGGAACGTGGACAAGTCCAGAAGGTCCGGGAATATTAACTGCCTTCGGCCACGCCGGTGCGACGAGTATCATCCTGCACTGGGACCGTCTGAGTTGAATGATGAGTCACAGAAGCAACGGCAACGGAGGGAACGCATACAGGAACAGGCCGTCCCAGGGGAAGGAGAATGGATCGCCCATGCTCCCCGCAAATTTCCGTCACTTGGTGTTCATTGCCATCGCGAAGAGATCTACCTGGGGATTGCCCCATCGTCAGAATAGTAGATCCACTTGATCCTGCCGGAGTTCTCACTCGTGGCACGAGCGCAGCTCCCTGCAGAGTGAGTCGGCAACGGTGTTCTTTACTCCTGCCAGGTGCAAGGGTACCAGGAACATCCCCTGGGCGACGGCCCAGTGCCACAGATCCTGCGCTTCCTTCGATAGGGATGGGGATCTGGTGCCCCCCTGCTTTCTGATGAAGAACATCGTGGTGGTGTTGTCGATGAAGATCCGCACCACTTTGCCCTTGAGGGATGGACGGAAAGACCTGTGGGCCCAGAACATGGCCCGGAGCTCCAGGACATTGATGTGCAGGGACCTCTCCTCCGGGAGCCAAAGGCCTCTTGCGTGGAGTTCTCCAATGTGCGCTCCCCATCCCTAAAGGGAGGCGTCCGTCGTCACCATTTCCTGGTGCGCTGGGGTCTGGAAGTTCATGCCCGCCGTGAGATGCGCGCGGGTGGCCCACCACCGGATCGCCTGACGGAAAGTCTCGTTGAGTGGGATCTTGTCTTCGAAGCTTCCCGCTGCTTGCATCCAACGGGCGTCAAGGAACTCCTGCAGTGGCCGAATCTGCAACCTGCACAGACGAATGAGGTAGATGCACAATGACATCATGCCGAGCAGGGACTTGATGGCCCTCACCCTGGCCACTTCCATGGTCAACAGCTGTTGCACCTTGCCCAAGATGGCCGTCACCCTGGCCACTTCCATGGTCAACAGCTGTTGCACCTTGCCCAGGATGGCCCTCGTCCTTTCCTCCGACGGTGAGGCCAACTGCGCTACTGTGTCGAGTCTGTCTCCCAGGAATAGGGCATCCTGCGATGGTACCAAGTGGGACTTCGCAAAGTTGATTGAGAATCCCAGTTCCGTGAGCAGGCGGACGGTCTTTGCTGTGTGGTCGACGGCGAGTTCTCTTGACTTTGCTCGGATGAGCCAATCGTCCATGTTGGGGTATACGTGGATCCCCTGCAGGCGCAGCCGCGCCACCAGCGGTGCCAGCCACTTGGTAAAGAACCTTGGAGCCGACTTCAACCTGAAGGGCAGGGCCTTGAAGTGGTAGTGCCACTCTTGGACCACGAAACGTAGGAACCTTCGATGTCCTTTGTGTATGGGGATGTGAAAGTAAGCATCCTCCAAATCCAGTGACGATAGGAAGTCGCCTTCCCCCAGCTGTCCCAGCACGTGCTGAAGGGTAACCATCCAGAACTTATGGGCTTTGATGCATTTATTGAGGCGCCGAAGGTCTAGGATGGGCCGCCAGCTGCCTGTCTTTTTTCAGATGAGGAAGTACCGCAAGTATACTCTGGAGCCCCGGAGCCTCTTTGGGACAAGTTCCATCGTGCCCTTTCTCAGCATGGCTCGTACCTCCAGAAGCAGCTGTGGAACGTGGTTTTCTTTGGAGTAGGCATCGGGTGCGACGGGAGCGACGGCTGGGGTGTGGGGTCCTCTGTTTCCTCCATGGCCCGCGGCTCCTCGTCGGCTCCACCGTTGCTCTCTACGTCTGCCTCATCGGGATCCTTGCCATAGGTCCTGACCTCCTCGAACTTCTTGTCCAGAATAGCTTTGATGCCAGCCAACTCATCCTCGGAGGTAGTATCTGTGTCCGTTAGGGCTACCGTGCCCCCCTCTTTCTCGTCCCGTTTCACTGGGATCCTCTCGATAGGCAGGAAAGATGTTTCCCTCAGTGGTGGCAGGGAACTCTAGGTCTGGAAGTTGTCTACACTGGGGTAGCCACTGCAGGCTTGGCCAGGGCTGCCACAACTCCTTCAATCGAGGCCTTCGCCGGGGTGACTCAGGGCCTTCATGACCTTGGGTGCATCTGAGGCCTTCACCTTAGGGGGGGTCACCACCTCGCCCCCCCCTTGGTTTTCTCCATCGTTCTCCGACTTCCTTTTCACCGAGTCACAGTGTTGGCTCTTGGCTTCCCGTCGTTGGTAGAGAAATCCCTCTTTCTTTTGTTCCTCAGGGCACAGCTGGAAAAGTTCTGAGGCCCTAGCGATCATGGCGTGAAAGGAGCCAATTTCATCGGCGGGAGGCGACAGGAGATCCATTCCGTATTCGCCACCGTCGTCAGGCCCCGTCGTTGCCATCTCTGTGCCCTTCTCCGCCTCGTCCCTCGGAGGAGGGGATGGGGGTGAAGGCTGGAAGGGAGGGGGGGGGTGGACTCACCTCCACTTGCTCGGTGGGCTCCCCGATGGTCCAGGCGCCTCTGGGGGTAAGGGCAACCTTGTCCTTATCTCCATACACAGGGTTTGCAAAGCCATCAAGATTGCTCCTGAATTGTCCTGTGAATGATGGCGTTGGTGACATCGCACCCTGCCTGGCAGCCGAGAAGCCCGAACCAACAGCGCTCCCAGTGCCCGTGGACTTGGACTTGTGGTGCTTTGCCTTTTGTTGGGCCCCCGTCGCCGGAGTGCTCTCAAAGGTCTTAGAAGACCGCTCGGACTTCTTCTCACCTGCTGCTGGGCTCTTCGCCTCCAGCCAGTCAGCGAGTCGTTTACGACGGTCCTTCATGGTCCAGGCGGACATGTTCTTGCAGAACGCACAGTCCTCCTCCACGTGCGACTTGTCGGCGTGTAGGCAGCAGAGACACAGGGAGTGCTCTTCCTTCTTAAAGACGTTCTGCAGTCCACATCCTGGTCAGTTCCTAAACAGTTTGGATCCAGTAGGCATCGAATCTCGTTTGTCTTGGGCCATGTCCAAATCGGGGTAAGCCTCAAAGTTCTTTCGGAATCCTGCAAGAAGTGTACTTTGACGAAAATCTGCCCTTGAGAGGCGTAGAAATTTCTGAAACGGGTCCCCGTTGATCGGAAGAAGAATCGGTGGAACTTGAGGCTTGAATTGACCTAAAAAATAAGAGTAAACTCTTCGAAACAACGCAATACGCAGTAAAAGCCCGAGAGCTAAAGCACAAGGACTGCCAACACTTGAACGTGCGGTAGAAATCTGAAAACGGCTGCCAGAGGAGGGGCTTAGGTAGAGGGCAGTCATTGGCTGGTGGCAGTATGACCGAAAGAGACCAGTGATTGGTTACTAGTAGAAAGACAGTTCAGAAATGAAACTGAAACTGATTTTTTCTTTACCGAGGATTCCCAGCCTGACGACGGGGAATATTCATGAGCATGTGAATCCATGCCAGACCCCATGCTGGAGAAATATATATTTGTTACATCTGTTGAACAATAGGGTTCTGTAATGTGCACATGTTCTGAAATACTTTTTGAACCTTATCCTGGTGTTACCATTTATATAATTAAACATACGCCTTTTATTTATGTTCGAATGAAGATTTGGGTTGTCTCTTTGCCAGTGTGTCACGGTGGATTTTAACACACAGCAACATTGAGTCATTTCATAAACACAGTCTGAAAATGGTTAAACCAATCCGTATCAGTTATGACCTGCTGCCAACTGTCTCTGTGTCACAACGGTCCCCATCACTCAGTCCAGACTTTTTAGCCAACAAAACTTTAGATTCTGTAACTTATAGTTTCATTTTTTCCATTATAAATATGGGCCTACAAATCCCAATGTGCAGAGAGATGTTGGATAAAAAATAGGACTTTCTAGCGGTGCCAGCTGGAAGCAGTGACCACGCTACCATGTTCTCTGGGACACAGTAAACAAAGAAAGAGGCCAGCTTTCATAAACTATGGATGCACTTTGCCACATTCATGGTTCTGCAACATTTGGCTCGCCATATGTTTTGGACTACAAATCCCATCTGACCTAGCCAGCAGAGTCAATGGTGAGGAATCATGGAAGTTGTCCAAAATATGTGGAGCGTCACAGGTTATATAGACCCTATGAGCAAGCATGTTCCCTCATTCAGAACCACACTGATTTCGGCACATATGCTTTTAAGGTTATATAAGTATGCCAGTAGTGGAGCTCCATGAAAAACTGGAATAACTAAGCATTTTGTATGGGAAGTCATATGGAATACCTCTACACACAGAAATTGTAAATTATATCAACATTGGGCCTGCGTGACCAATAGGAGAGAGAGAGTTCTAGCATACTGTGTTCCTTCAGAGGAAAACCGAGGAGACATTGGTTATCCTCCCTGATGTCAGGCTGGATGATTTCCCACATTCTCAGTGTGTAGTTAAAAACACTTGCTTTCTGGATTTTTCCTTTAGACAGCCCTTTATTTGCAATATTGTGATGTCCAGGCCGCTGGTGTTGTGTTGGGCTTCAGAGATAGTAGGTTTGTCAGTGAGGCAAGGAAGGGCTTTGTGGTTAGTAACTGTAGGTGGTGCAAGCTGTCTTGAAGGTAATTCAGCCCAGGCAGATAAAGCAGTGTCGATCACTGAGAGTCAAGGTGATAATGATCATACTTTGATGAGCAAAGCTGTTTTGTGCGGGATGGTTTTTGGGGGAAGGAGAGATGGAGTGTTGGCAGGGACAACAGTAAGAATGGCATTGCCACCAACCAGGTGAGATGACTAGCATTTGGACAATGGTCCTGGAATCTGCTTCAGGAAAGCAAGGCTTGATTTGCTGGAGGAGGGAGTGTTAGTACCATGCAATTTTTCTTTGGCTGTTGATATAAGTCTTGAAGGAGATCTTGCAGGTGATGTAGAATTCTAGACTTTTGGAATGGTCAGTGAGGGGGAGGGGGAGTGGGCATTGAGTTTCACGCCACTGAGCAATGTCTGGATTGGTGCTTGCATTAAGAATGCTGCCTGTGTTGGGCCGAGTCTCAGATATCCTGCAGATATCCAATTTTGGATTTGAGGGAATCATTGTCTTTATTAGTGTATGTTGTTGGCTGATGTGATCTTCAGATACATTTGAATGTTGTCAGAGTATTGATGGATTTTTGATGTTATGGTTGGCAAGAAGTGTCCCACGTAGCTCCACGTAGACATTGAAGATGGGGGGGGTAGAGCTTAGATCTTTGTGGGACTCCACATGTCACTGGTCAGAGTTGTGATCTGCTTATGTCAAGCTGGATGAGCTGGTGAAAGTTGCTCAGGTATGATGTGCACCGATTCAGGACGGTATGGTCGAAAGCTATGCATGAATTCTGTGGCCTACAATGTTCAATACTGAAGAGAGGTCAAGCAAGACCAGCAGGTAGGCATCTCCCTTGTGCCAGGTAACATATACTTTGGCTGTGCCAGTGCTGCATTGTGCTCTGAAGCCAGGTTGATAGCTGTACCTGTGGTCATGTTTGTAGATCCTTTTCAAGATTTGTATGCCAACAATTTTCTTGATGATCTGTCCTACACATTAGCAAAATGTGTCCCAAATTGCATGAATACACCTATGAATTGAACAACTTGCAGACCAAGGTAAGCTACATATGCTTAGAACCTATATCCAGTAACATATTCACTTTCATTTTTTAACACACAGAGATGCACATTCACATATGGGCATTCAAACCTATTGGTTTTGAGATGTATTATTTGCACACACACAAGCAATATACATAAAAAATAAAGTTACTCACCATAGTGACTAGAGTTCTCATAGTCCATAGTCCCCTTTCCTCCATACTTGCAGGCGTCCCCCAAAATGGTCCCAGAACATTTGGCAGCAAAAAATGGAGCTTCCCCAATTTAGTACAGCGCGCAGCCTCAGGAATGCCCATCCGAGGTCCCGCCCTCCGGCGCCTCACCTCAGTCCCCTTTGAACACATTGGACGCTTAGATACCTGGCTACACTTATTACATACTACCCCCTGGCATAAAAGCAGTGAGAGGTGGGTGGGACATATGGAAGAAAGGAGACTATGGACTATGAGTACTCTAGTCACTACGGTGAGTAACTTTAATTACTCATACATTCCATTCCCTTTCCTCCATCCTTGTGGGTGATTCTACTAAACAAGACCATCGGGTGGAGCCGTGATAACCTGCCTCATATCTAGGAAGAAGCAAAAAGGTTCTTCAGAACCGCCCGACCAAACTCTGCATCAATCCTGGAGCTGGTATCCAGGGAATAGTACTTGCAGAAGGCCAACAGAGTGGCGCAAGTAGCCGCAGGGGCATGAATCCACCGAAATGGCCTAAAACATCCAATGGCAATGGAAGCCTTGGAATCCTGAGAGCTGGGGGAGGAGCCTCTCGGACTTCCTGAAGGATTTCATCTGAGAGATGTAAAACTTGAGGACCTTCCTGAGTTCCAAAGAATGTAGGGCCCTCTCTGTCTCTGACTGCGGAAGCAGGAAGAACACCAGCAAGCAGATCTCCTGATTCAGATGAAATGGAGAGACCACCTTGGGTAGGAGGTTTGGATGAGTTTGCAAGATGACCTTGTGAAATGTGGAGAAGGGTTTGCACAAAAACAACGCCTGCAGCTCACTGAGCATGCGCGTAGAGGTGAGAGCTAGCAGTAGAACCGGCTTTAGCGCTTCCAGCCGGATGTCCATAGAGGCCATCGGCTCGAAGGATTTGCGCTGCAAAGCAGCCAGAACCACATTGAGGCCCCAGACCGGATGCGGCCTATGCACTGGAGGAAAAAGCTTAGACAACCCCTTGAAGTGGGCCTTAACCACCGGGTTGGCCACCGAAAACACATGCTAAGGGGAATTCTTGTAAGCCCTGATGGCTGTCAAATAAGTGCAGCAAGTATCCCCTGAAAACATAAAAAGGCCAGGTGTGCTAAAAAAGCCAGTGAGTCATCCAGAGGACAGGTGACAGGATGCAGACCCTTGTCACGAGCCCAATGGCAGAACCTAGTCCATTTACTCTTATACTAGGACTGAGCACAGGGCCTCCTGGCCTGTTGAATGATGTCCTAGTTGTCATCCGGAAAAACTGAGAATTCGGAAGCCTTAGCTGGACAGAACCAGGACACCATCGCCAGCCTGGCTGGATCCAGAGGTTCCACTGACACGCCCTGCTGCGTCAGGAAGCCCCTGTTGGGGATCGGAAGGTGGACGGGACCCTGTGAGCACAACTGCAGCAGATCTGAAAACCAGGCTCTCGCAAGTCCAGTGGGGGGCAATCAGGATGAGGCTGCAGCCCACCAAAGCCCGGAACTTGCAGAGGGTCTGCTGGAGCCCAGGGTGTCATGATTCCTGCCCCTCATGTCCACAGCCTTCCAAGATGTCAGGCTGGAGCCAGGCCATGATCACCTACATGGTCCTCAAGGGCCTCTCCATCCCTCCAAAGACCCACTTGGAGTCAGACTTGGCGCTTGTGGCGCCAGACTCACTCACTCCCATAGGATAACATTGGGGATTGGACTTGTAGTGCATTGATGGGGACAAGATGGATGCCCCCACATATTTCGGTTCCGTGAACTGCATGTGCAGTCTAGTCATTTGGGTGTGGTTCAGCCCAGAGACACCTGGGATACCCAGAGACTATTTAAGCCACGCCCAGGCTGAGAAACATGCTTTGTGTTTTCTGCACCTGCAGCGTGACACTCACCGTGTTCGGATCGGTCTCCAGTAGGCCTGCATCTTTCTTCTATGCTGAGCTCCTGCAAGAACAAGAACACCGTTAGGAACAGCCTTACCTTTCAGCGCTTCTGCCCATCATTCATCGCTTCCTCTGTTCTGCGGGCATCTTCGGCGGTGTCATTCCCATCCCGGCACGCCGCTTCCTAAGGAAAAGGGAAAAGAACAGAAAAAAGGCATTAGTAAGCATTCAGCAAATCTTAGCTTATTTTTAAAGACTGTACAAGCTTCAAACGCTTACCTGAATCCCAGCCGCTCTGGGGGAACTCTGTCTCCGGAACTTCTCATCCATCTGCAAGAGGGAAAAGACACTCCAGGTTAGCGTGGAAACATCTAGAGGCGCCGCATACCGCGCTTACTCGCCGCATTTCTTCTTCATAACCGGCATCCACGCTGAAAACGACGCGGCACCTAAAAGACACAGAAAAATAACTCAGTTCAATATAAATATGAAAGGGTCGCATCGCGCATCGTGCTCTCACTCACCTTCAGCACTACTCATCTCAGCAGCACATCGCCATCCATGGACGCCGGCCATCATCTAAGGAAGGAAAGGAACGAAGTTAGAGAACTGTTCAAAAGACTCATTATACTTACCTGTCGGACTGTTGCCAGTGAAGTAACTAGGCAGCAACAAGCCCACATCAATCAACGCGCCCCTGTGCTGAAAGCAGGACGGAGAGCACACTTTCGAAGAAAACAAGGTGAGTGGTGGATCAAAGGGAAGGGTTGGACCCCAGGGAAGAAGGGGTTCTTGCACACAGAGACAATAGGGAGTTAAACTCTACCAATCCTGTGTTTCAGGCCCAGTCTCCAGTCGAGTAGACTCCAGGGAAGGGTTCGAGGTCGTAAGAGGTCAGAACAGGCTGAGTGACGTCCCCGTGGATACCAGCTGAGCGTTACACAGGGTGGGGGCAAGTACGCATAACACCTGCGGCCATGCCAACAGATCTGGAAGCCGTCTCCCAGAGACCCCTGACCCTGTCTTGCCCATGATGCAAACTGGGGGCACTTGGAATTCCAAGGAGATGCAAACAAGTCCAGGTCCGCAAAACCCCAATGCTGGAACAGGGGCAACAAGGAGTCGGTGTGCAACTCCCACTCGTAGGTGTTGAACCCCAAGTGGCTCAGCTGGCCTGCTTCTGCATTGCTGTCCCCCAGGAGGTGGACAGCTGAAATCCAAATCCCCTCCATCAAGGCCCATTCCCAGAACGCTACTGCCTCCATGCAGAGGAGGGGGGAACAGGTGCCACCCTGCTTTTTCCGGTAAAACATCGTAGTAGAATCGTCTGTCCTGACCAGAACAGACCTGTCCCTGATGAAGGGCAGAAATGCCTTGAGGCAAACTGGGGGCACTTGCCATTCAGGGGAGATGCGAACAAATCCAGGTCTGTGAACCCCCAACACAGGAACAAGGCAACACTCTCCCCTGCACAATGTCTGCGGAATCAGTGCTGGCGTAACCATCTTGAATTTTTGAAGAGGGAGGGAGAGGTTGAGAGTGGAGAGGTCCAACACAACTCTCAGGCCGACCTAGTTCTTCTTTTGTATGGCGAAAAACCTGTAAAAGAAGCCAAATCTTTGCTGGGAGGCTGGGGCTTCTTACACGGCCTGGCTCTCGACGAGCCACCGAAATTCCGCTAACAGAGTTGCTGTCCCAATCTGTGGGATCGGGAGGGAGGAGAGGAAGGGATCGGTAGGCAGTACTCCGTGGATACTACAGAGAGGATCCAGATGTCCGTGTACTTCTGATGCCAAAATTGTGCATGAAGGGCAAGCCTGCCCCCCACTGGAGACACGTGGACCCGAAGGGACTAGTCATGCCTTCTTTCCCTCTGAGTCTGCTGCAGAGGAGGGGGACTGAAAAAACCTTGCCCCCCATTTTGTTGTTTGCGCAGGTGCTGACTCAGAGAATGGTCAGGCTGCCTGGACCTCCATTCTTGGAAGCCACGGAACACTCTGAACGCCCGCCCCTTGTCGGAGCTTTGCTGTGACTGGGTGTACGCCTTGGGCGTGGCCTTCGTAAGCATAGATAAAGACTTGGCAGTTTGCAAACAGTTTTTCTTTTTATCCAGCTCCTCATCAGTGGTGCAGTGAAAGAGGTCTCCATGGATGGAAGGTCCAATATGTATTCCTGGATGTCTGGGTTAAATTTAGTAGCCCGAAGCCAGGCAGTCCTTCTCATGTCCCTAGCGATACATATGGCAGGCCAGAGGTGTCATTGTGGGCCACGGTGGACTCCAGGATGTCTTGCACCACCATTTTAGCCTCTGCCAGTCCTGCCTTGAAACGTGACTGGCTCTGTACCGGAAATTCTGTAAGGAAGTCAGCTATTTCCCGCCAAAGCCTCTGGTTAATGGCTGTCAGCATGACATCCGCGTTGGATGCAGCAAAGCGTTGGAAGAAACCTTCTTCCTGTACGCCTCCAAGATCTTCTCCTCCTTGCCTAGCAGCACCGAGGATGAGGTGACCGAGGACGACTGAGGCTTTGAGTAGAGGAACGCCGCAGCAATCACTGAAGAGTGCGGTTGAGGGTGGGCCAACAGCAAGAGTGGATCCCACTCCATTTGGCTATACTTGGCGTGCAAGCGCTGATTGACAAGCTGAGCGGAGTGGGGTTTGAGCCACCCCTTCTTGGCCAAGGCGACAACATCCTTCTGCATCAGGATCCCTGTTCTAGCTGCGGAGTGAAGACCTCTGCAAGTACCCCCACCTCTGGTTGTTGGACTTCAGGTTGAGGAAGGCCCAAGTACTCTGCCAGACCTGCAAGTCGTTTGTGGAAACCTTGGCAGATGATGGCGTGTCGGGGTCTTTTTCCTCGTCTGTGTCCACCATAGTGTCTGGCTGGTCCGGAGCGGGTGGAAGAGTGCTGGCCACCAAGAGCTGAGGTGTGGAGACCGGAGCCGAAGGCTGCAGCGGAGTCTGGTACAGAACCACCTGAACTGTGGGAGGCAGGGGAGCCGGAATCAAAGGAGCCAGGGCTGCACCGGGGCCTGCGGCGCTGGAGCCATAGGAGGAATGACTATAGGCACAGGCGGAGGGGCCGGAGGGAACATGTCCCTGATCACATCCCTAAGTATGGCCCCAATCTGAGGAGATGTCATGAGTGTTAGGAACTTTTCAAAGAACCTGTCCTAGCAGGCCAGTGGGGTGGCAGAGGATATTGATGATGTAGCGGGGTATACCTGCCCTGCGTTGATGGATAAGCTGTGGGCCACATACCTGGTTGACACCAGTCCCACCTTGTAACTCGTTCTCCCAACTGTTGTGTTCCTCAGGGTGGTATCGGAAAAGCGGCCATCTTGTCTGGCACTTCGGCCATCTTGTTGAGCTGCATGCCACATGCCAAGGTTGTGGTGCTTGGCTCACTGGGCCTGGCCTCCTCCAGGACTCTTGGCGATGGACCATGAGACCTACCCTGCACCTCAGGCCGAGGCCTGGTAGGTGTGTCGCCCTCGGCAGTATCCCCGACAGTGCTGCATGCAGGCGCCCCCTCGGCCATGTTGTCAGTACAAGGGCGCAGCCCCTCTAGTGTACGCCTGGTAAAAGAACCTTGCGGCCCCTCAGCACTGTTTCCGGAAGGATTTATAGACCCCTTGGCCCGGCGGCCGGGAGCTGAATTAGCCTTGGTACCAGTGCTGGTGTGAGAACCTGAGAGGTTCCTCCCGTCCGGGCATTTCCTTGGAAAGGAGTCACTCTTGCGGGGTGCGCTTGAAAAGAAAGGCCCTCCTTAGGGCCTTAACTTATGTCTGACAAAGTCCTTCAGGTCCTCTGGAGGCGACTTCTGGAAGAGCTCCATCCACCTAGCTAGCCTGTTCTTCAGAGCATGTGATGAAAGTGCGTTGCACGCGGTACAACCTTCCCAGCCATGGTCGGGGCCAAAGCAGCGGAGGCAAAGAGCGTGGGGATTGGATGTAGGGAAGAGCCCCTTGCAGGCTGGACACCTGCTGAAGCCCGCTGAAGTCGACATGCACCGGGCGGAGGGTGACGCCAGAGGACCGAGTACCTGATTGATAAAATAAGACAAAAAGACAGAAGAAAGTATCTGGGGAAGTGCGTGTGATATTACATGGCCGAAAACAAACCCAGGAGTGCTGGTGAAATCAGCCCGTTCCCATCGACACGGAAAAGGGGACTGAGGAGTGGCGCCAGTGGGCGGAGTCAGGGCAGCACATGCTCCCAGTGCCGCGCCCCTGCACGCCTCTAAATTAAAGAGGAGGATGCTTTTGTTCTGGTGAAAAAGGTTCTGTCTCCCGTCCCTAGCGAGGGACGCCCATGCAGTATGGAGGAAAGGGGACGGGACAGAAGAGTACCATTATTACACACTTTTCACATTCCTTTGATGCTGATTGAAGTTTGCAAATGACAAGGGAAGTACTGATAAATCCAGAAACGTATGTCATATTAAAAATACACTTGTTTCTCTGCAAACTGCACAGAGCATAAAGAACTGTGAAAGAGTTAATTTCTATTTTGTTTTGCTTACACATCCTTCTATAAAAACATTGCTTTTTGCTCAATGTCAAAATTAGAGCATGAAGAGCAAAGGTTTATAGCTATCCTCGTTTTATTATGAAACATAGAATGCAAGGATTCAGAACAAAGCAAATGGAAGATGTTGAGGAGATGTAAAAGGGATTTGCCTGTGCATGATTTCAGGAGGGGTGATGGAAGGATGTCTTCTTCGGAGGAAGTAGGTTAATGTTAGTTAGGAGCATGCAGGCGATTACTTTAAATTTGGTCAATCTGGGGTGTTGCAGGGTGTGATCTATGGAGCAAAGATTGTTTCCTGGCTTTGGTATGTAGAGTCTGATTGTGTCAATTATGCCTGTGAGAAACTGGTTGATGCTGTTGCCAATCATTCTCCATCTTTTGGAATATGCGCACCTTTAACCCTATCTGCTCCCAGTGAGAGTCCTACAAGTTTCTGTTTCTTATACCTCACCGATAGACAAGCTTATCCCCACCTTCAATTACTCATGAAACCTTCCTGACTGATTACACTCTGATGCTCTTCACCTTTCCTTGCTTTACTATGCTCAGTTATCTACCCGCCTCTTGACCATCTGCCAAATGGCTCGTTCTTCAGTAGCTCATGCTCCACTCATCCAAGAAAGAGGCCATTATCCTCCCTGATTCAACCACCCCACCCATCGTCTTCTCCCCATGGACCTTCTTACACTATACCCTAAGGTTTGTAACCTTTGGGATTTTTTGTTGGCAGCAAACCGAAGTACCATAACTTCATCAGTGACACAACTGCAAGGCTGAACCCACTAAATATTAGTAAGTTCTGACCACCTCACCTATCACTCTACTAAAACTCTCATCTCTACTCTAGTACTCAGTGGACCCGGCTAATGTTCTAGTCTCCTGCTGAGTCTCCCACTCTACTGCGTTTCTCACTAAATTATATTGTTAGCTGTGTTACTGACTTATAAACACACATATTCCGTCACCACCTGGCTGCAGTATAAATAGGCACAGGTCATCACTCACCTCCAATGCTGCATATGTGATATTGTGGGTTGGTATGTCAATTGGATATTTTCACTAGATTTAGATAGGTCAAGTAGTAAATGGTTATCGGCATCACTCTCAGGTGGAATTAATTAGCAAGGCAATACTCTCTACATGATCACTTGCAGGGGATATATTTTTAACTCGTATGTAAACAGTGCCTTCTCTTATATGGAATATGCAATGGTGATGCAACCTTTTCTCCAATTCGCCACTACTTTTAAGATCCTTCACAGGTCCATATCGGACCACTCTCTGGTTTTGTTACAATCGCATATCCCTTCACAGACTATGCGAAATAGACCATGGGAGATTTGCGAGCCAAATTGGGGGCCAGCTCAGAAAACTGGGGTGCAATAAAGATTAGAGTGCAATTGGCTGTCCTCTAGAACTTTGAAAGTACTTAATCTATCAGGGGAACAAGATGGAACACTATTGTAAACATACAGCCTCATGATATCTCTAGAGCATCTCCTAAGGACCTGTCTCCCGGGCCCTCCCTTTATGCTCATAGAGGTCAATCGTTGTTCCTGCTTGTTGCGAATAAGTCTATGTGGTGGAATCCCCACTCACTGAACATGTGAATCAGAACTTGCCTCTTCAATTCCCACTTGTGGTTGGCAGTAGTCAATCGATTTAGGGGATCTGCCGCTGAATTCTCTGTCCCCGGAAAGTAGAACTGCCAGAAGCCAGATTTCTCTCTGTATAACCAACTGCTAAATCTGTGCTGTGCAAATGCGCACGGTTTTGTTTAGAAGGTTAAATTGAAACACTTTGAGGGCTAGCAATATGGTAATCTACTCCAAGATGTTGATATGGAACCTCATATGTGACCTGCTTTCAAGGGAGGACCATAGATCAAAGGCCTGCAGGTGACCCATGGCTGCTCCCCAACTCAAAGAGGAAGAATCTGTCAGTATAGTGACTTCAGGAGGTTCTAAAAAATCCAGTACCGCCGATTGATTCTTGAGATTGGACCACCATAAGAAATCCTGTCTCATGTCCTCCGTGACTGCCACTAGCTGAGGGTCCAACGCCTGTTACCAGGATTGCATCAACGCCTGAGAATTTTCAGTCTGTCAAGAAATAGGGAGCGAGATGCCTGAATGCACGATGATCTCTCTGGTAAGGAATAACTTGGCCTGAGATATATTCCAGCAAATAGCACTGAGGGCCACAGGTCCTGCAAGACCATCAAAGACGACATTGCTCCGTTTATGGGCAGGCTGAGATGAAAGAGAAGATCCAGAAGAGTTGATGTTTTGCCAAACAAGGGCAATCTCACCTCAGAAGCCAGTCATCCAGGTACGGGTGCACATGGAAGCCCTGGAGTCTGAGGAAGTCCGCAACAGCAGCCATAATTTGTGTGTACACTCTCGGAGCCACGTTCAGTCCAAAGGAGAAGACTCAGTATTTAAAATGATAATTTCTAATTGAAAAGAAGATAGACATTTCTGATGAGTTGTAGATGCATGTAGGCCTCATTCAGATCCACTACTCAGATTGAGTCTCCCTGCTGAAGAGTAGATCAGATCTGGGTGGTGTGATCATCTAAAATGTCTCTTGGTGTATATGCAGATTGACACTGACAGGTATAATGTAGTGTGCAGATCTGCCTTGTTCGATTTTGGTACTGTAAATAGGTGAGACTAGAAATCCTTGCCTCTCTGTGCTAGGGGGACCTCTTCCATAGCTTTCATTATAAGAGGTTTCCCAATCTCTTCATGGGTTTGAATCGTGCTGGCTGGACTGACATAGTCTTACATCCTTCCAAATTTGATATATTCAGTACCATAAAGATAAAAACATCTATTTTCAGCACTGAAAGACAACTCTGTTTTGTGCTCAATATAAACGACAAACATTATTAAAGTGGAACAGAAGTACTAATGAAGTTATAGTTGCAGAAAGGTACTTCACGAGATTAGCACAGTTACTGTCTCTGAAAATGAAATCAACTCTACTCACCACAAAGAGCCCTAAGATCGTCTGGCACCTCATTGTTCGGCATCTTAAAATCTCTGAAGCAAAGATATGGGAAGTCAATGTCTATGACCCACGCACTGCAATTAACTTATATAATTAGAAGGGAAATAAAACTCTAGCACCAACAGTGCTGATGCAAAATTGTCAAATACTACAAATTAAGGCAGCCGACTTTTTGCACTGGAAAAGATTACAAATCTTCTCCCCCTGAATACATGAGGTGGCTTGCCTAGGGAAAGCGCAGCAGAAGTTAGGTGAACTTTGGAAATTGCCTGAGATTGTCTACATGCATTACAGGGTATCCTCTGACTGAGAGCATGGGGCTAGGGTAAAGCGTCAATGACATAATGGACCAGCTTGCGCTGCATCTCTTTTGGGTGTCTCTAAGGTGGAAGCACACAGCCAAAGTTCTACAAAGGGGGAATAACTAGCGCCATGCTGCAAGGGAAATACGTCCTATATGCACTGCGAAGTGAGCCATTGCACAGTCATTCTTACCCTGATACTGGGCTAAAATTTCAGGCAAGGAAAGGAAGCATCTTGGCCTTTAACACTGGTGGAGTGAGCAATGTTGCACCTGTTCTATGCTTAAATCCGTAGCTTGAGGCTGTCAAAGCCAGTATATATGGTTACATGCTACAACGATTTCAATATTAGGGTTCTGAAAAATGAAATGTGTACCAATCCCAGTGAGCATTATATAGTTTGTGATTCAAACAAACTACCTTCTTATCACAGACATATGTGTCAAATATAAAGATCTGTGGTCATTCCTATTTTCCCAAAATGCTCCTTGATTTTATGCCAAGCAGGCTGGAACCCTAAACTGTGTTATTTATTCATTTGCCCTTTCTCATAGGGTTATCTCATAAGAGTTCAATAGTGGTATACCAGACTGCCCATGTTGAGATACCTTCGGCCAGAAAATAATGTATATGGTTATTCTATGTTTTGATCATGTGCTTCACGCATTAAGGAATGTGTAATGTTCTTATTATGAATAAAATATATACTGCAAGTGATAATTTCAAATAAACATGTTCACATTTTAAAAGGATCCTGTTTACAATGTTAGTACAATTAAATACATAATTGTTTAATAGCTGTTTTTTCCAAAGCACCCCCCCCCCACAATCCCCAAATATGTGAATACACTTTTCTGATCATACAGCTGTCTGGACGTCTAGGGAGGTTCTAGAAAAACACACTTAGCAATATGACTCTCACTCACATATAAGGAGAGAGAGTTGTGTGCTTATGTGCCTGTGTGTAAGAGAGAAATAGAACTTTAGATTGCCATATGATTCACTGGGTACAACTAATCTCATAGGAGAACTATGTTTTTGATAGTGAAATGTACATCGGGTGTGCAAATGTTATTTGGAGGCATCGTTTTGCAATCTGACAATGGTGAATGCCAAACGCTTAACAATTTCCTTGTTACTATATTATTAGCACTTCAGATTTGGTATTTGAGGAGGTTCCCTTTGGACAAGCTTTGGATATGTATCAATATGTACTTGCACAAATTCAAGTTTTTCAACTCTACAAAAGACATGTGTCCTCACTTTTTCTTTTTCAACAATGGTCATAAGAAGCACAGATTCGTTAGAGCAATTTTCTTTCTTTCTCTAGCCACTATATTGATTAATGAACATGATGCACACCTCTCATACTCTGTGGAGGCATTACTTTGTGTTAGAACATGGCTGTCAAAGCGTGGGGATTTTTCTGTTTCCCTTGGAGGTGTGACAGGTGCTAAAAGGCCAAGACTTTGGGAATGCAACCATTCTTGAAATGTGTTCTTTGATGGTTGCTTTTCAGTGTCCTACTACTTTGTTCTGTCAGTATTGATGACTAAGCTCCACCCCGGAGGCCAGTGAAGCATTCAGTGACATTGCTCACTTCCAGGTTGCTTTAGCTCAAAAACCTTTAATGACAGGCAGGTGTGCTGCAGTGATACATAGAATATATTGAAAGTAAACTGAACATGTGCCCATGATACCATTCCAACACTAATTCTAATACAATGTCAAGAAATTGCTTTCTTTGCTTTTTTCATGCAGGTATGGACTCACCACTGTGACAGAATGCTAGCTGCGTTGAAGTGCAATCCTGAGCTTTTTTGATTATTGCTATGCAAAATGATGGTGTTTTTCTCTCTCAGAAAGTGGGCTCTGCTAAACAGGCTTCACGTTCAAAATGCCCACACTGAAAAGTACAGCACACACTTGCATACTCCACTGGACCCTGTCTACTGACACGCATGCAGCTGCAAAGTGAATTTCAGCATGTGCCTTACTAAAACAGCCTGCTAGAATGAAAACTAATCCTATGAGCCATGGGTTTCCTTTAAACGTGCTGCCACCCATCTGCATCTCCTCATTGCCTGGTGGCAGTTATTTGGTCAAATATAAATATAAGATATATCTGCTAGATGCAGTGGTAAATGCAGAAATACTGTTACATTTGCTAAAACCCTATGGGATGTCATTTCTTAACCGCTTGGTTTCCAATCTGATCTGCAGAGCCATTTATGTATTTTGTCTGGCCCTGGGAGTTCCACCCACAACAGATGGTGGCTTGACCAGGAAGCCCTTTTCTTTCTCTGCTGTGAAGTTTCGACACCTTCCAAGGGGGATAGAATATACATCCTCTAGAAGTGTGGTGGGAAATGGGAGCTTCTAAGGAGTCTTTGCAACATAATAGAGAAGTCATAACAGGGAGATAATTACTGGAGTCCTTTTGATCTGAGGCAAACAGGTGCTAGACGGAAGGACAGCATAGCTGAGTGAGGACCACACAGAGAAGGGGCCATCCATCTTGCATTTTCCAGATCCCACCTTCCTTCCTAAGACTCCCCCTTCACTAACTTCCTGCAGAAAAACCACTTTGGGAGCTGACATCACAAGGAGTAATCCTTATTACAGCAGCCAGGAAGGTAAAGCAGGCTTAAAGTGGACTAATTTGCTGTGACAAAGTGACAATATGAGGGGGTGAGCCTCCGCACCCCCAGATCCCCGCTTCACAGTTGAATCATCTTTGGGATTCCTTTAGGGTATCATCTCTCCTCATCAGAGTAATCATCTTGGAGTAAACAGAAGATGATTTCACTGGTTTGTAATTGTAAAGGCTGACCAAAGTGTCAATCCATTGGGTGAAGAAGAGGACCTCCCAGGAGAGTGCAGGCTATTCCCCTAATTGCTTCAGGGGAACATGTGAAGCAGTCTGCTGGAGGAAATGCATGACTGTCTCTGGACACTGGCACCCAGGATTCTACCTGCTGAAGTGGGAAGACCCGCAAGTGTCTGTGGCAAACTTTCCAGATGGGAAGTGCAGAAGACAGACTCAACTTTCCTTTGATGAGTCCCACACCACCCGAAGGACCAAATAAAGCTGCCTTTGGTTCTCCCTGCAACTTTGAAACGCTTCAAGCTGCTCCAAGTACTCCAAACTCATTCAAGCTGCTGCAAAGACCCAACAGAGATGCCTTTGAAACTCTCTCAATTTTGAGGCACTCTGAGCACCTTCCAGCTACACCGACTGGAACATTGCATGCCTTTCCCAGGTTTCCATCCATTAGCCATTGCCGCTTGTTGAACCACACCATTTTGTTGGATCCAGTCGAGCTAGCTCACTGCTGATACTGAATATCCACTTTCCTCACCTTGAGACCCTATCGAGCATTCAAGCCACACCGACTTAACATTGCCTACTTGTCCCCAGCTTTTGTGAGCCATGAGCAGTTGCCGCTTTTCAAATCACAATGCTTTGTTGAAGCCCGTCGAACCAGCTCCAAAACCCGAACCTGACTGAACGCAGCAGGAAGCACGCAGAAACATGCCTCAGCACTGTGGAGATCCTGAATGGAGAGAAAAAAGTACACTGGCCTTGTTCTATGGGTTCCAGTGATATTTAAGACCCTATTGTGTGCTATAAAGACATAGGGCCTCATTACACGGAAGGCGGTAATGGTTAACGGCCACCGTCAATGGTAACGGTGACCGTTAACCAGTACCGCCTTACTACGAGGTCCCTTAGCGGGTTGGTGCTTTAACGCCTGCTTTTTGCAGGCGTTAAAAACCAACCCGCTAAGGGACCTCGGAGCTAATTACGGTGCCGTAATTAGCGCCTTCCCCATTCCCATAGAGCCCTATGGGGCAGAAATGGGAATGGGGAAGGGCAATGGCGGAAGGGGGATTTACCGCCCCACCAACCTTGGAATGGGGCGGTAAATCCCCTTTCCGCCAAGGCGGTGCCGGTATTTTACCGGCATGAGCCATGGCGCTAATAGCGCCATGGCTCACCGCCTTCCGTGTAATGAGGCCCATATTCTTGAACTTGTTTGACTTTTATACAAGCCTATTCAGCTACAGTACCCTGTTATTTAAAAGCCATAATGCCATTTTCTTGCGAAATCTACATTCTGTGAGTATAACATTACCGGCATGAGTTTTTATTGTTTTTTAATTTGTCTGCCTTTCTAGTTTAATTAAAGTATTTTTTTTATAGAACTTGATTGGCCATTTCTTTTATTTTTGGACTGACCGTACTATTGAACTATGCTACATTAAAGAGGCAAAAGATGTATACCATTCATGTCTGCCTGTTTCACCTTTATGATTGGGATTAATGCTGTTCTAGTAGTAGTGAGGGCTGGAGTGAGAGCTTAGAAGACCTGCCCATCCCTGTTCTCTTGCAGGGCAGTAGTTGTTTCGTCACAGCCACCTGGAGTACAAGGCCAGACACTAAAAGTGTGTTTAGATTTCTGATCAGTTAGGTTAGCATTCTGGAGCAAGACAAATCAGTATGGTGTGAGGAGTCCTCAGAAATGTCCTCCCTTGCTATGGACAGGAAAGTGAGGGGGAGCATTTTAAGCTTCTGATGAGCAGCGTAGCAGAAACATTATCAAAAACAGTGGATAGACGAGAGGATTAGGAGTAAAACCGGTATGTCTCTTAGGTTGGGGAGTCAATTGCCTTAGACAGGGCAGAAAACAGGAGTCTTCAGAAGTCTCTGAACTGCAATTTGAGCATGCCAGCCTTAAGTGTAAAAGTACAGAGGAGGCATTATTTTTCCATCAGATCTATTGTATCTGGTCAAGAAGGTGTAGAGGAGATTTTAGTTGCCTGTATACAGAACTTGAGATGGCAGGTTGCAGTGAAGGTTTTTGGTGGGATTATATGGTCCTGGCACTGAAAAGCAAGATTATTCATGTTGCATGACTATGGACTCTTTGCAGCTGTCTTTATTGGGGTCATGGATAAGAAGCTGTTACAAAAGCTCAAGCGGGAAGATGCGACTGAGATCCAACTCTATTTTTGAAGGAGTTGCAACAAGAAATCTAGCCGTATGAGCAGACCTAGGTGCTACATCTTGTTCTTCACAACTGCATTCTTTTGCTGGACGAAGAGGAGATTTTAAAATAAAATATCACCAGGTGCCACACATTCAAATCAGGCAATGTGAAATAACTCAGTGAGTCATGCGATGAATCCAGTGGAGTCATCACTGATTCCCCGGCGGTGACCTCCTCCCATGTGGCCAGGGGATGGCAGCTGCTACCTGATCCTGACCCTGGGGGTGGCTATATGAGGGAGGATCACATGGAAGGAGACAATTACCGGGGGGAGGTGGTGACTCCATCAAATGAGTCCAGCAGATGAGTTGCAGTATTCCCTCCATTCCACTGAAGAAGACCCTCTAATACCCAAATTTTTAATGACTTGTTGTCACCTAAGAGTTCCACCTTATAGTAAAAGTCAGGAAACCTTTCCTCTATATCACCCTAGTCAACCCCCTCTCTATGACCTAAACACTCACAACTCACACATACCATCTCCTGTTTCTGGTGTGCCTTTGTATGAGATTTTTTAACAACACCATCTAAGAAATCCAGTAACATCCATGGACTTCAACTCCCATAAAACACTCAAGTACTTAGACGAGGAGGAGGATGGAGTTTATGAAAACCAAGAGAAGCCCAAAGACTAACATGCTGGATAGTTGTTTTACTGAACCAAAAGTGTGCAGGACATTTAAAAATGGCATCCACACTAATGGCAAGGGCAGTGCGGAAGAGAACTGTGCAGGTGAAAGCAGTGCAAGAGAAGATGTGCAAATTCAGGTGGCGGCTTGCAAACACGAGACACACATACCGGTGTGGCGAGAAGGGAGGAGAGGTGCAGCTGGCACACCCGAAGGACTCTGGAGACACTGGGAGCCGCAGGGGAGCTCCTGGAGGTAGAGTCATGTAGAGCGGCAGTGCTCTTTGGCCCAGGGCACAGAGAAAAGCTGGAAAAGGATCCTGGAGCTGCAGGAAATGCCAGGGGAACGTCTGCACGATTTGAGGAGCTAAACCAGCGAGGAAACTTCATCGCAGAGGCACGCCAAATGTCAGAGACGCTGGGAGAGACTGTTGAGTCCACCCAGAACTGTTGGGGAACCCGGGACGTACTGACACGCATGCAACTGAGTGACTGAATGGTATGAGATTGCTAATACGAACAATATTCAAAAGTGGTTTGAATGCAGCAAAACCCAATATCAATTCAATATCCTATAAGAATACTATTTGAATGCAGACAAGACAAAGTGCAACAACAAACCCCAAGCAAGTAAAGATGCTTGAGATGTGGGGGAAAGCTGAAGCAAGTGTCACCATAGGCAAATATACTGAGCCCTCCAGGGTATATGCTGCTCTGGTATACTGAAAAGAACAGTTAAGCAAATAAGAAGTCCTGGCAGGCAAGTATATCAGACAGCTGACACTGTGGAAATATACCTGGCAGGGGAGTATACCAGGGGATGTGAAAAACTCAAAGACAGATTCCTGACAGGGGTGTACACCATACAATCCCTAAAAGGTACTAGAAATTCTAACAATATGGGAAGGTACTTGGCAGGCGAGTATACCAGGGGATTTGAGAAGCCCATGAGAGAAGTCCTGGCAGACAAGTATGCCAGACACCTGAAGTTGTATGAAGATTCTGGCATTGTAGGATGATTCCTGGCAGGGGAGTATACCAGGGGATCTGAAAACCCCATTGAAGGATTCCTGGCAGGGGGAGTCCACCAGGCAATCCGCCAAAGTTACAAGAAGAGCTAAAGAAAGACTGTTATGGGATTTATTGTTTGAACATGAACCTTATGAGTCCAGTCAAGAAACAAAGGAACTGTTGGATACAGAGATACTCTTGCTATCCTACCTAAAAAATCCATTGGAAGGGAACCAGCCTCTGGATCCAAGGATCTCTCCTTGGAATACATTTTTGTTTAAGACATCCTTTTATTTTTTATTGTAAACCCTTTATGCTAACAACAAGTCAGAGACATTTCCTTGCACCATTTGTTGTTTTGTTTCTAGTGTGAGGGTCAATTTAGGGTGTTTGGACACAAGGACAGCTCTTTAAGTTACTGACTACTTGACACAGACTGATCTTTAGTTTTTAGTTTTCTAGGTAAGGAAGTTCCTCTTTAGAATAGGGCTAGAGAGGAGTTTTCCCAACCAACTTACGTTTAATAAAATTCCTGACTTTGAAAATACCATAACTTTGTGGCCAGCTCAGCTCTCATTTCTGACTCCTCACAGTGAGCACCAGTGAAAATGAGTGGTAACGGACCCCTGTCACTTATCGGCATGAATTTTAAAGTTTTGCTCCTTGAGAAAGAGCCAGTTGAGCCTCATTCAGTTCTGTACTTGGTTCAAACAAGATGCAAAATAGTTGTGATCCCTAGATGTCTTGATTGAAGTGAATTTTGGTTTGATCAGCATATGGGTGTTAACCAATGCTATTGGCTTTGATGATGAAGGGTTGAATTGATCATTAGGATGATCCTGGAAGTGAATCAGAAGTTATGTTGGAGTGTTTTGACAGAATTGGATTAATTTAGCAATAGGAAATTAATTGACTTCAAGTCATATATTTGGCCAATCATTTGGCCCCACCCTGCACTTCTAGCTTTGAATATGAAACTTTCAATGAGTTGCAGTGTTTCACAAAGTAAACAGTCCCGGCTTGCTGAAGTTCCTAATGTTGAAAAAAACTCCTAACTCTGATTCAGGTTTTATCTTTAGCTAGGTCCTGTTTTTGAATATTCTACTTGTTCATTTTTTGTTAATCCTCACATTTATGCTTTTCCAGAACCAGTCCAAGACAATCCTATTCCCCAGATAACGCTTTATTCTGCTGGTGAATAGGTTTTTCTACTGTTGAATTTTTTCTGCTCAGGGGAGAGGTGGAAAAGGAATTGTGAGTGCTATCAGGATGAAATCACTGTATTTTACATTGTATTTTCATATTGTTTTGTGGATATGCTGGAATTGCACAAGACACAATCAACTAAAAATGAATACAAGGAGTGTTGATTTCAACTGGATTAGATGGATGTAGTTATGCAGAAATTATGTAAATCAGTTGAGGGATCCTCCTCAGTTGGATGCCACGGTTGCTAGAATCAAGCAGAGCATTGTGGCTGAATGTGTCAAAGCCGCTGGTAGGTCAAGTAGAATGAGTGTGTACAATGTTTGCCCTAGTCACAGATATACAGTAACGTTCTGTTAGAATTCTAAGTAGGATTCTGGAAAATCTCTTGGCCTGAATCCTTACTGGAAATCACAAAGCCAATCGTTGGACTATGTATGGGAGGGGAGTTTAGTGCGTTCCACAGTTTCCAATATATTGGTGATGCATCAAAGGATCTATATGGGTTTGTAATTTTTCAGGTTATTGGTGTCTGCAGTTGGTATTTTGAGGAGAGTGATGATGATTTACCAGGTTACTCACCATAGTGACCACCTTACTCCTAGTCCATAGTCCCCTTTCCTCCATACTTATGGGACATCTCTCCGTCCTGTGGGACGGGACCGGAGCACTTTTGTAAAAAGCATCCACATTTTTTTTTCAAAAATGTGTCCCTCCTCTCTTTCCTGTGCGGGGCCCGGCACGCGGCCATAACCCCGCCCACCTTGGCTCCGCCCCGTGCATCGCCCATCAGTCCTTTTCTATCGCAGGGTCCAAGACCCATTAGCAATCACAGAGGAACCTTATTAGAGGGGACGGCGGGCGGGCGTATGGAGGAAAGGGGACTATGAACTAGGAGTAAGGTGGTCACTACGGTGAGTAAGCTGGTAATACTCCTACGTCCCGTCCCCTTTCCTCCATACTAATGGGAGATTCCCAAGCACTCCTTCCAGGAACTATGGGTGGATGAAAATACCCCTTACTGAAACAGGTCCTTCAGCACAACCTGGCCGAACTGAGCGTCAGCCCTAGAGCTCATATCGAGGCAGTAATGCTTACAGAAAGCAGATGGGGAGGCCCAGGAAGCCGCTCTAGCGATGGACTCCCAGGGAACATATTTCTGAAAAGCAACCGCAGCTGCCTTGCCTCGCACCTGATGTGCATGGATACCCTTGGGTAGTTTCAGTTTTTGGACGGTGAAAGATTCCGTGATACAGGCAGCAATCCATCTGAAAATGGATGCCATAGAAGCCGGCCTGCCCTGGGGTTTACCAAAGGTCACAAACAGTTGGGAAGAGCTCCGAAGCTCGGCAGTCCTGTCCAGGTAGAACTTAAAAGCTCTTTGGACATCCAGGCAGTGTAGAACCCTTTCCGCCTCCGAGGCAGGGTTTGGAAAAAAGATCGGAAGGGGAATCGACTGATTCAGATGGAATTCGGTCACTACCTTTGGTAGGAAAGCTGGGTTCGTCCGAAGGACTACCTTGTCCTTGTGAAAGACAAAGAAAGGATGCTCCACCGACAATGCCTGGAGCTCACTCACTCTCCTCGCTGACGTAACGGCAACCAGAAAGGACACTTTCCAGGACACGTACTTGAGGTCAACCGTAGCCATTGGCTCGAAAGATTTATGGCACAGCGCCGTCAGGACTACGTTTAAGTCCCAGGGCGGGTGCAGACTACCAACCGGAGGGTAGATGCGTGTCAAACCAGCAAAATGTCTCTTCACCACCGGGTTAGTTAACGAATAAGAACACCGGTCTGTAGAGAGGTAGGCGGAAATCGCTGAGAGATAAGTCCTGCAGGACAAGACATGAACCCCTGACTCTGCCAGGGAAGAGACAAAGGACAGCACTGTGTCAATCGTCGCCACCCTCGGGTCCAATTCTTTCTTCAAACACCAATGACAGAACCTGAGCCATTTACTCTTGTAATAGGATCTGGTCGAGGGTTTCCTGGCTGCCTGGATAATGCGCATGTTATCCGTAGACAAACCCAAAGGCTCTAGAGCCGTGAACTCAGGCACCATGCCGCCAAGTTGAGCGATTGTGGGGAGGGATGCCACATCTGCTGTTCCCCTTGGTGAAGAAGATCGGGAGTTACTGGTAACCTGATCGGCGGACACACCGACAGGTGTTGAAGTTCTGAGAACCAAAACCTGGCCGGCCACCACAGAGCTATCAGTAGAAGAGAACAATTGACAGAACTCTTCAACTTCCAAATTGCTCGATGAACCAGAGGAAGAGGCGGGAAGGCGTAAGCTCTCATGTTGTGCCATGGGATCTCGAGTGCGTCCCCCAGAGAGGAGGCTCCCAGCCCCCCTCTGGAGGCGTACTGAGGAAGCTTCTTGTTTACCGCCGTGGCGAAGAGGTCCACCTCTGGTGTGCCCCAACGCGAGAAAATCCATGATAGGATCTCCGCCTTCAACTCCCACTCGTAGCTGACCACTGTCCGCCGGCTGAGGGCATCCGCAGTGACATTCAGCCGGCCCGGGATGTGCACTGCAAGCAGCCAGACCCCATGAAGCACGGCCCACTCCCAAATCTGAATGGCCAGATCCACGAGAGGGGGAGACTTCGTTCCCCCTTGCTTCATTGACACCGCATTGTCCGTTCTTATGCGGACCACATTGTTGACAATGAGAGGTCTGAACGCCTTGAGCGCCAGAAAAATCGCCAGAAGCTCCAATTGATTTATGTGCAGGAGCTTGTTCTGAGGTGACCAGAGGTCCGAGACCTGAAGAAGATCTAACGTCGCACCCCACCCGAAAAGGGAGGAGTCTGTCGTGATCGCCACCATGGGGCTTGGGTCCTGGAACCCGACGCCTACTGACAGGTTGCTGAGAGAAACCACCAGTCCAGGTCCACTCTCATGGAATCCGGAATCATTATCCGTTTGGAATCTGGGTCCACAGCCTGACGCCAGGAACTCCGAAGAGCCATCTGGGTCCGCCTCATTTTGAGACGAGCAAGAGGAAGAGCCAGCACACACGAGGCCATGAGGCCCAGAAGCCTCTGGAACCACCAGGCCGACATGCTCTCTGACTGCGTAAACATCTGACACGTGGCCAACAGAGGCGCCATTCTGTCCCCGGTTAGATACACACGGCAGTCTATCGTGTTCCAACGAAAACCCAGGAAAGTCAGGTCCTGTGAGACCGTCATGGAGGATTTCCGCCAGTTCACTGACAGCCCAAGATGGAACAGGAGCTGAAGGAGAGACTGGAGGTTGCCCGCTGCTGCCAACGGGCAAGGGCTGCGTAGGAGCCAGTCGTCCAAATAGGGATACACATGGATACCCTGGAGACGAAGATGGGCCGCGATCACCGACATCATCTTCGTGAAGACATGCAGCGCCGAACTGAGGCCAAAAGGAAGCACCCGAAACTGGAAGTGCTCCTCTCCCAGAGAGAAACGGAGGTATCTCCTGTGTGGGTTCCAAATCAGGATATGCATGTACGCATCCTGAAGATCCACCACGCTGAGCCAATCGCCCGCCTGCAACGAGGAGCGAATTTGTCTGGGCGTAATCATCTTGAATTTCTCTTGGGGTAGGGAAAGATTGAACTGGGAAAGGTGTAGGATGGTGCACAGGCCAGCCTGGTTGGGTTTGGGCACCGTAAACAGCCGGGAGTAGAAGCCCTCCCCTCGCTCCCCAAGGGGAACGGGTTCCACAGCTCTGAGGAGCAGAAGTTTCTGAACCTCGGCCTTGAGGGAGGGTGAGCCTGACAGCTGAAAAGGAGGGTTGAGGTAGGGGGTAAAGGAAAGCGGAAGCCCGCTCGAGCGACTGACAAGACCCATCTGTCTTCTGTGATGGTCTGCCACGCCTCCCAATGAGACGCAATGCGTCCTCCCACCGTGGTCTCGTGCGAGCGCGGAAAACCCTCATTTGGCAGGCTTATCGGTGGCAGTGCCACCTGAACCTGATGAGGAGGTTGAGGAGCGGGGGAAATACCGCGTACGCTGTTGTCTACGGCGATTATTCCCCGCAGGAGTATCCACTCTGCGATTTTTGCGGTCGAGGAAGCCCCTAAAACCAGAGGAAGGTCAACCTTGCGACAACGGCCTTTGAGTCTTGAAGGGAGGTTTAACCAGAACAGACAAAGATTTGGCCGTCTGAGTGCTGTCTTTGGTTTTGGTGAGCTCTACATCAGTAGAAGAGTGAAAAAGCTCCTTACCATCAAATGGAAGGTCCAGGACCTTGTCTTGCACCTCCTTAGAGAACTTAGTGGTATGCAGCCACGCTTGCTGCGAGGTATCAACCCCTAACATCAGACCCCGAGCCGAGGTTTCTACGTGATGAGCTGCAGCCTCCAGGAGATCCTGGGCCAAGACCCTGGCATCGGAAAGGCCTCCTCTGAAATCCTCCAGCTTCTCGACCGGGATATGCTCCTCAAACTCCGACAGACCTCTCCACATCCGCATGTTAGCTCCCGTCAAAATCAATTCTGCATTGGCCTGCCTGAGCTGCAAGGCCGAATTGGCAAAGATTTTCCTCCCTAGGGAGTCCAGGAGCTTGTCCTCCTTTCCCAAGACCTGAGTCGCCGTCGCGGAGGAGGAAGCTGCAGGTCTGGATTGCAACGTGGCCGCAGCCACCACTGTGGAGGATGGAGGTGGACAAGACGACAAGACCACTTCTTGTAGCCTGTACCTTGCGTCAATCTTTTTATTGACAAAAAGTCCCGAGTGTGGCTTTTCCCATACTCTTCGGACCTCGGCCAGAACGTCCTTCTGCAAGGACAGGCCGGTACGCTCCAAAGGAGACAAGGTGAACGCCCCAGAAAGCACGCCCTCCTGCAGAGCAGGTGCCTCGGGCACCGGAACATCTAAGAAGCTCATGATGTCCAGTACTCGGTCATGGAAAGCTCTGGTAAAGCGGGGCAGGTCCTCGTTGTCCTGATCGCCTTGGCGGTCATCTGACAGGTCCGGCTCCTGCTGAGCTGAGTCAGGCACTGCCTTGTCCACTGGGGACAATGGCGGCACAGGCGAAAGCGCAGGGGGAGGCACCACGGGCAAGGGAGGTGCCGGCGGAACCACCGACGGGACGGGTGGAGCCGGAGGCGCAGGTGGACAGATCTCCTTGAAAAGCCCCTGAGAAATATTCCCTCATGGGGTCGGTGCGCATAAGTGCTTGAAACTTACCGAAAAAGGCGTCCTCAGGAGATTGTTTCGGAACCTGAGGAGGCCTCTCATGAGGTGGACAAATCCAGGGACGCGACGGGGACGGGTGCCACACCGGCCCCCCCGCCGACATATCCACATAAATCAAGGGAGCCGCCCCCGTGGGCAACGAAACATTGTTCGGAAGAGGCATCCGGGCGTTCCAATCAAAACACTGGCCGTTAAGTATGCGCACAAGAGACCTTAGGTTCACCCGAAGGACCGAACCCTCCACCAGGGGCCGGTGGCGTAGTTGTAGGGGTAGTACCTAAAATGGCCGCCGTGGTCGTGGCAGAAACGGCGCCATTTTGTCCTCATCTGAGGGGAACTGCGGCACGTGAGGAAGTGAGGCAGGGGTCCCCGTAGATGGATCAGGGGTCTTAATTTTAGCCTTAACGTAAGGAACCTCGGCAGAGCCGGTACTATGAGGCCTGGAATGTTTCTGCGACATACAAACCGCCAACTGAGCCTTCGAAGGAAGAGCCTCGGCACTGCTGGTAAAAGAAGAAACCTTCTTTGCCTCCTCAACAGATCTGGTGTCACCACAAGAGCTGGAACGGTGCGCTGTCACCGACAGGGCCTTGCCGGTCCCTCAGAACTGTTGGTAGCCTTAGCCTCTGTACGAGGGACCTCGGACCTAGGCCCGGTAGAAGCCTTATCAGCACGGGCCTCGAACATGCGTTCGGTAACCTCAAGCCCAGCCAAGACCTCGGGGCGTACTCCGGTTTTGTTTTTGAGGGAAGCCGAAAGATCGGCCTCAGAGCAAGCTCCGGTACCCCACGACTCAGTAGAACTGGGTCTACACACAGCCCCCACAGGAGGGGCCTCGGAGTGAACTCCAGTGATCACAGGCCCCTTACGGAGACCCTCGGAGAAAACTCCGGTAGAATTATTATGCCCGACAGGCACCTCAGGGCGATCCCCGGTAACAGAGCGATCAACGCCCCTCCCGGCCCGAGAGGAACCCGCGAAGGTATCCTCCAACCGGGGTGCTCAGACAATCAAAGAACTTACCGGGTGTTTTTTCTTCTCGTCGATGAACGCCTGAAAATGCGATGGAGGAGTCCGTCCGAACACCTCCTCCCACCGCTCCAACCGACGTTGAAGAGCCCGGACCGAAAGGGAGTCACAGTAAAAACAGGAGTCCCAACAGTGTTTCGGACCCAAACACTCTAAACAAAGAGGATGGGGATCCACCCTCGCGAAGCGACGGTGACACGATGAACAGTCTCGAAAATCTAGTTTAAAAGACATAGACAGACTAGTAAACGAATGCTAGCGAGAGCCAGAGAGGGAAAAACAGAAGAAAATCTTCCGAGGATGCAAATGCGTCCGGCCCCGATCGTCTGGAGAAAAGGACTGATGGGCGATGCGCGGGGCGGAGCCAAGGTGGGCGGGGATACGGCCGCGTGCCGGGCCCCGCGCAGGAAAGAGAGGAGGGACAAATTTATGAAAAAAAAATGTGGATGCTTTTTACAAAAGTGCTCCGGTCCCGTCCCACAGGACGGAGAGATGTCCCATAAGTATGGAGGAAAGGGGACGGGACGTAGGAGTAAATATGTTTCTGTTCATGGTGGAATTTGCAAACAGATATCAGGGGAGTAATTAAGTTCATACTAAGGGGCTGACCGGATGAAGGTCTCAGTTGATAACCCTTGCTTTGCACAAGACAATCAGTGGTGATAATTTGGTGAGGAAGCCGTAATGTTTCGAATGTCAGTTTTAAGCATGTTAACAAACATGTTGAATGGCTTGTGGCAGATTGTCTCTCAAAGTCTGTCCCTGCTGGAAGCTGGAACAGCTGTTTTGTTGATTGGTCTTGATGTGGCTATTTTCTCCCTGAAGAGATAAATTCATTTTGGCGAGTTGTGTGCTGATGACAGAGGTACGCTGAGAAGAAGCTGTGAGCTTTACTTTACTGCTGATATTCGGAATTACCATAATGCTTCGAGTATTTGTGTATTTATTCTGCTAAGCCGAGAGGTGGAAAGGAAATTGTGAGAGCTCTCTTAGAGGTAATAACTGTATTTTACATTGTATTTTCATATTGTTTTGTGGATATGATTGAATTGTACAAGACACCATCAACCACACACTTTCGTTTAGAGTGAAGTCTGACTCAGTGAAGCCCTAAAACCTGTCCTCATTAAGAATCTGCTTTTGCATGATGTGGCAAGCCAGAAGAAGCATTCAGACCAGAGGACGTGCTCTAAACTGGCCCTACCACTTTGAAAAATGATAAAAGAAAAACTAGGCAGTGTGCCTTGCCCTCAGGGTTCTTCAGATCGATCTTGCTCAGGGCTTCCAGGAATCCCTCCTGGTTCCAGATTCAATGGTTATCCGTAGGGTTTCGCCCTGGTTAAACAGTCCTTGAGCATCTGTCAAAGTTTGAAATGTTGCTTCAAGTTTACAAAATAAAGTCTCAAGCTCTTGAAAAGATCACATGTCTGAGATGCCTTAATGTCTACTTCGAATATGTTAATTAGTTGTTTTAGGAGGCTCCTCTTGTTCCCATGGATTTCTCAGTGCCAATGTTTCACTTATTTAAGGAGTATTGGTAACGCCATTTCCATATATCTCTCTTGGTTCTCTGTAATTTCTGTAAGCCGTTTGGCTGATTCGAATTTTTGGGTTTCTTGGACTCCAATAACCCTGGAGTTTCTCTGTTCCAATGTCTCACTTTTCTCTCTGGGATATAGATAACTCCTTTTTCTATGTGGCGCTCTCAACTCTTGAGGGGGTTTCTGTGAGCTGTCTGGAAGTCTACAATAAGCAGGTTTCTTGAACTCCCTGGGGTCCCTATGTTTCAATGTTTCACTTAATTCTCTGGGGTGCAGGTGATCCCTCTTATCACAACATGGGTTTCTTTGTCCCAATGGCTCACTTATCTTTATTGAGTATTGGTAATTCCTCTGTTCATATACCTCTTGTGGTTCTCAGGGTTTTCTGTGAGGCGTTTGGCTGATTACAATATTTGGGTTTCCTGGGCTCCCGTAACCCTTATTGTTACTTGTTTTTTTCTCTCATGCTGGCGCTTTAAGCCCCTGTAACAGAGTTAGGGTAATCCTTCCTTTCTCCCCTTTCACTCTCTCTTCCCATTCACCCCCCTCTACTTTGAGCAACGTGGATAGCTTCAAAGTTGCAGGGTTTGCTCCTGTGAGGTAGTGTCTGCTCAGTAGGGGTGGCATGCTCCATGGCTTTCTGAGCTTACAATCTGTACATGAGCCAGTAATGGGTTCCACTCGTTTCAGCGTTTGTCTCCTTGGCTCTTACATTGAGAGCACAGGATTCATTCCTCTCTTGCGTCCTGGTTTCGACAGAGGTTATCAGGCACAAGACGTACCATGTACACTTTGTGGTCACGCTTCCAGGTAAGGCGTGTGTTACTTTGCTTTTTCCTCGCTGACTCTGTGAGACTCTCTATTGGGTCAGCTGCTTCTCTCTCTTCTATCCAAGCCACAGCCGGCTCCACTGTGCAGCGCAGCTTTGCCCCTCAGTGACGTTCCCATGTTGGAGGTTTTACTCTTTATCTATTTATTTATTCCATATTTATATTTCGCCTATATGCAATGTTTTTCCAGGTGCCTCAAGACAAAAAGGGGAGCGAGGGAGGAACAAAGGAAATAAAAACAATAAGGGTCCTACTAGGCCTTGTGACATTCAGATCATGCAAGTGCAGAGGCAAGAAGTGCAGATGGGGGAATGACAGTGGGGGGGCAGGATGGCCACGGGTTAGGCAAGTGCTATGGGGAGCCCAGGAGGGCAAGTGCAATGGGGAGCTCAGGAGGGCAAGTGCCTGGGGACGACGCGGATCACCGACTGAGCGGGGAAGGGGAGTTGACCGGACTCAGGGGGTTAGGGGTGCCAATCCTTTAGGCTGGGCAGGGAGGGGGCCCGGGAAGGGCAGTGCTAAGTTGGGCGGATGCTGAGGAAGACTGGACAAGGGGGGCCTGATTCCCTGTAAGACTCATAAGGAACCAGGCTGCCTGTCACAGCAGACAGACGGCAGATTAGCACGGGAGGGTGAGAGGGAAGGAAGAAGAAGAGGGAATCAACTGCGTACTGTTCCTTCGCCTCCATTCAAGGGTGGTTGCACCTTTATTCTCACTCTGTGATCAAAAAAGGGGTATGCTGTTTATGTTCAGCGGTCAAGTCTACAGAGAGACCAGCATATAAAAGTAAAATTGTAGACACCAAAAATAACATTTATAAGTCTATGATCACTCAATCCTCCAACTGTTCCAGAAAACCTTTTGAGGCCCTAAAACTACTTGGAAAACCAAAGGCACTTCAAACAACGTTTATGCCCACAAGCCAGGACTGTTTATCAGTCCAGACCGCATTTGAAGCAAAAATTGCTAATGCAAGAGATAAAATCAAAAGTACTCTGAATGCTTCTAGAAGATTTAATTAACATCAGACTGTAGACCCCGAGGTCCATGATCAACCATTTGCTTCCTTATCCTCAATATCTATATCAGACCTGGAAAAAATGCAATCCTCAATGCGTCCAACCTCATGTCTCAAAAATATCCTGCCCCAAAATTTATTTTGGAACACAAATACTTATTTGCCCCATTCCTGACCAGATTTGTGAATGCCTCTTTTAGAGATAGCCCGGTTTCTAATTGAATCAAGATGGTCACAGTTACCCTGCTTCCAAAAAAACTTAATCTGAATCCAAGAGATCCAAGTAACCTTAGACCCATCACAAGCTATAACTTTCTTTTCAAGATCCTTGACAAATTCACTTGTTCTCAGTTTTAATCTTTTATGGAGCTTAACAGCATCTTTCACAGCACACAATCTGGTTTTCGACCCTTTTACAGCACAGAGACAGTGCTTGTTGATCTTAAGTCGCACATGCTGAAAATAATTGATGAAGGGAAAGTAGGGATGCTGGCCCTATTGGATTTGTCAGCAGATTTTGATTTGGTGGACCACGATTGTCACCTAATTTCCCTACGTCACCTGGGGCATTGTTCTGAGGAAGCAGTCGACTGGTTTTGGTCATTTTTATCGGTGTGGAGTCCTCCAGGGGGGCATGTTTATCACCTATTTAGTTTACTATTTACATCAGGCCACTATTCTCCCTTCTAGATGATCAGGGGGCATTTTTCACAAACTATGCGGACGACACCCAGCTAGTTTTGGAGAATACTAGCAATTATACTGTAGATTCTGCCACCCTAACCAAGATCTATTGCCAAATTCAAGCCTGGATGTCCACAAACTGGCTCTGCCTAAACAGCAGCAAAACAGATCTGTTCACTTTTGGTTTGCGGCATGCTTTGACAAAACTGAGGTCAGATTGCAGGAGTTTCCAAGTTGCAAACAGTACTGTTCAAGTGCTGAACAAGGTTAAAACTCCTAGGCATCCAGTTGTAGGCCTCCATAAAAGTAGACACATATGTCAATCAGTTGAACCAGAATTGTAACTATCATCTTCATCTGCTTAAGAATATTTGTCCCTTTATTACAGAAAACAACAGTGCAATCATTGCTCGAGCTACCATCTTGTCGAAACTCGATTGTTGTAATTTGTTACCCATTGGAACCTCGCTTCGTAAGCTGAAAATATTTCAAGTCCTGCAAAATGATACAGTGTGCATCGTTAAGAAAATCACAAGAAGGGAAAACATCTCAGAACATAGAAGGGACCTTCATTGGCTCCCGATACAGGAACACATTAATTTTAAAGTAGCGATTCTGGTTCATTGATGCTTTTTCAGAACAGCACCTGTGTACTTAAAATCACTGATTCCTCAGTATACTACAAATAGAGTATTATGCTCTTCCAATCAATTGCAGGTCACCTGCCCTTGCTCTAAATGCTCAAATGGTCTTGGAAGATCCTTTCTAGGAAAGGCAGCACATTTTGGGAATTCCTTGCCCCTTACGCTTAGACCAGAATCAGATTTAAGAGCAGTTAGAAAAACATTAAAAGCTAGTTATTCAAGTAATCTGTTACTTTCTCTGAGTACCCCCCTTCCTGTTTTCAAATTGTCCCGTTATTGATGAATGTCTTTAGTGTAAATGTTCTTGCGCCCGATGCCTCTGGGCTTTCGGTGCATAATAAATAAATACATTTAAAAACATTTTTAAAAATTGTCTTGAGCCGAACATCCAAAGGCACTTTCAATATTATTTTGAGTCCCACAGCTGAATGAGGGTTTTGCTGCGCAGGCTCACCTCCCTGGCTTCAAAGGGGGTGTCTCCCCAGGGAAAATGGGGTGAAGGATTTGGATTTGTCACAATGAGCTGCATTCAATGGGGCCTAAATTAATTTATTCAAAGGCCCAGTATCAGTTTTGTGCTTCGGTTCACTTCTTAGCAGCAGCTCTAGAGGTCTCCCATCTGGTACATTCACATATTGTATCATTAGCAATCTAGCCAGATAATATTAACTGTATAATACTTTGGATTCTGCCCTGAGATATTTCCATCCACTGAGGGTACCAAAGATCCTCTGTAAACCTGCCTAATATACCATACATACGAATAAACATAGCTCAGATTGTAAACTCCCTACTTCCCACCTATAGCTTGCTGAGTAAAACCTCAGTTGTCTCTTTGCAAACGTTCTCTATGCTTTCAATCTAGCACTGCAGCCCCCAGCCATCCAAGTTGTCTCCTCATTGTATTAACAAGCTTGCCCATGTTTTCACTTAGATGACTACACGGGCAGGCTTAGTACTTTAGATCAGTCCCCAGTAGACAGTGAGACAACTCACTATCGTATCCATGTGAGACTGTGTTTGATACAGCCCACCCTGTTAAGTTTGAATAGTGAAATACATCCATCAGGCAACACAGCTGAAGGTTTAACAATAGACAATCAGATCATTGCAAAGGGGTATAACTACTATAGTTACAATTTAGCAGGATTTAATAGATACCAAAGGAAAGATGCAATCCAATGCCAGACCCGTAAACTTCTACTCAGTCACCATTTTCATTGCAATATCTATATATGGATACAGATGCTCAAAGTTGTTGAATTAGTGCCTACCATTTGTAAAGGTAGCATGGCACACCACATTTCAGGGAAGAATAAGAGATTTAGTTATGTATGCATTCATTGTTGGTGAATTATACAGTGCTACATGATATGCAGAAGAAGATACTTGAACGTTCCTAGTGAGGAAAGGGAAGAGAAAGGGGCTACAGTCTGGGTTTCCGGTCAACGGAAAAGGATAAAGAGTTGCATCATTCAAAACATGCCAGATAGCTGAATTCCTGCAGATCCGGTGTTCAGAAACTCCACAGTTGCAGAAAACAGCAGCTGGAAATGAGTTGTGATGCAATTTTAAAAGAATGGGTGGGTTCCTTTTAAGGAGTCCCAAGGTTTGTCTCCATCTAGAAGGAGAGTTAGCATGCAAGGTAAAACCAATTTCAAGTATCCCATGTCTTGGCAGAGGATTCATAATGCATCAGGTATGCTTTGTGGAATAAGTTGGTTTAAGTGTTTTCCTGAACAGGCAGTTGTTTTCCTGGTGGCTGTGGTGTTAAGGGTGGTCATTCCGGAGTTTGAGGCCAAGTACCACTGGCCTTTTACTGCTGCTAGGTGACCGCATCAGCACTGCAATGTAGAGAAGGTCTAAACTGGAAAAGCTGATGTTCCCAGGTGGGTTGCACCATTTACCCTCTTTGTTCAGGTGTCTCACTCCGCTGTAGCAAATGGTTCTACAGGATATACATAGGACTTTAAACTAAGCTCTTTCCTCCAGGGTGTCTCACTCCACTGTAGCAAATGGTTCTACAGGATATACATAGGACTTTAAACTAAGCTCTTTCCTCCACAGGGAGGTATGGGAGTGATTTCAGACCAGGTGCAATATGGTATATTCTATTCAGATGAATGACCATGTCGCTGCTCTATATTGGACTAGTTGAAGGTATTCAAGGATGTACATGAAAGGCCCAAAGGCCCGTCGAATTTGCTGTTACAGTCGTCCAGTTTGGACAGATTAGAGCTCCAGCCACATCAATTGGAATTCGAGTAATGTGAGGATTTGTTTTGAGAAGATGTAATTGGAAGTATGCATTCCTGGTTAGCATACTAATTTTGAGTCTTCAGTACTGGAGTTAAAGATGACCACTATATTCTTTCTAGTTTAATCTGGCATTGGTGGAAGGGTATAAAAGTAGTTCAGGAGAATGCCAGATCATTGGGGCTGGAAGATCTGCAGAGTAGACTTTATTCTGTTATGACAGACGAAAGCTCTGTGTCATCCAGTCTTGAAACTATTACAGGTAATTGTGACGAATCTAGGGAATTCGTCCCTTCTCCCCAAGGGGGAGCCCCGTCCTGTGAGGCTATGGAGGTGAGTCCACTCCGCAATACCCTCCTTAGGGGTAGAGGCAAGTGGGACCACACCAGAAAAGACTCACCCTTGGGTAAGTCTCTCCAGTGAACACTCTCTTTCCTGCGAGGAACTCCCTACAGTGGCACACACTATGGCAAACATGAAATGTTCTCGAATTCCAGAAACCTCTTTACCTCTTAACTGGGACAAAGTAACTCTACAGAAATGCCATCATTTTGCTGAAAATTACTATGTCCCTTTAAATAGAAGAACAAGTTACTTCTTACCTTGCTTGCTGGCCCCGGAATTCTTTTTTCAGTAGAGGGCGCTGCGCGTCGACGTCCCTTGAGCCGATGTCCCTCGACTGCCTCTGTATCGGCGCCAAAGTCACCACGCGTATAAATAGACTCGTGCAGTGTCCGTTGCTCAGTTCCGTTTTGACGTTAACAGTTGTTTTACATGAATTGGTTATTGACCTTGAAGGAGCGTAAGCTGCAATCACAAGGGATGTATTACTGTAGGGATGGATGGGAGGGGCGATAAGGAATACGTCGGAGGAACATCCCATCGAAAGAACGTTACAAGGTAAGAAGTAACTTGTTCTTCGAAGGGATTGTGTCCTCCGACGTATTCCTTATCTTTGATAGACTCCCATAGCAGTGGTGTGCAATTGGAGGTGGGAGTAAAACGCCATGTTTCCTTTTAGGAATGAACCGAATGTAATACGGCTTTGCCAAACCTAGTCTCTTGACTGGAGGAGGAATCCAGGTTGTAAAATCTTGTGAAGGTATGTGCAGACGACCATGTGGCAGCCGCATATATGTCTCGAACCGGAACCCCTCTTTGGAGGACCGAGGAGGCTGCGATACCCCTGGTTGAATGAGCCCTAAGATTTTGAGGAGGCTCTTTCCCTGCCAGTTTGTAACATTCCAGGATGGCCAAAATAATCCATCTGGAAATGGTTTGTTTTGTTATCGGTAGTCCCAATTTGTGCCCTGAGTAACCCTCAAACAGTTGGTCTGCTTGCCTAATCCTAGCAAGTCTGCTGATGTAAAAGCTTAAAGCCCACCTTGGGTCCAGCCTATGTAGCCTTTCTTCCTCTTTCCCTGGATGGGGAGGCGGATAGAATGAAGGTAAAGTAATTTTCTGAGTGATGTGGAATTCAGAAACCACCTTTGGGAGGAAATTAGGCTTCACTTGTAGGACAACTTTGTCCTTGTGAAAAATTGTATGAGGAGGTTCACAAGATAGGGCTTGTAATTCGCTCACCCTCCTGGCCGATGTCAAAGCCACTAATAAGACAGTTTTAAGGGTGAGAAATCTTAACGAACAAGAGTGGAGTGTTTCGAAAGGAGTACCCATCAGGAAATTCAAAACTAAATTTAAGTCCCATAAGGGAACTTGGAATGGTCTCGGGGGATATACATTAGTTAACCCCTTCAGAAATTGTATTACTAATGGTAATTTGAAATATGATGGCTCCTCTGCAGTGTGCTTGAAGATCGACAGCGCTGCAAGGTAGCCCTTGATTGTACCAACTTGAAGACCTGAATTCGCCAAATAGAGTAGAAAGGATAGCACCATTGGTGTACCACATGAAAAGGGGTCAATATTCTTTTCTCTACACCAGCTGCAGAATTTGTTACAGCGGCCGTGGTATGAAGTTTTTGTTGCTGGCCTTCTGGCTGAAAGCAACACCTCCATGACGTCATCTGGGAGTTCCCAATCCTTGTATCTCAACCTTTCAGAAACCAAGCGTGAAGGTTGAGGGTTCTGATGTCTGGATGGAGAACCTGACCTCCCTTCTGTGAGAGAAGATCCTCCCTGTGTGGAAGACGAATTGGAGGGCAGATGGACATGTCCAGAAGGTCCGGGTACCACTTTCTCCTGGCCCAGTCTGGGGCAATTAGGATTATAGTCTTCCGGAATCTTCTCAACCTCCTGATCATCTGAGGAATGACAAGGACTGGAGGAAACGTGTACAGAAGTGGAAACTCCCAGTCCACTACGAACGCGTCCCCTAGAGCTCCTCTCGGGGAAAATTCCCTTGAACAAAACTGATTGCACTTCCTGTTGATACTGGTGGCGAACAGATCCACTTGAGGGGTTCCCTAAAGGGCGAAGATCTCTTGAAGGACTTCCTGAGCTATCTCCCACTCGTGAGAGACTGTGTTCTGCCTGCTCAGAGCGTCCGCTGTCAAGTTCTTCTCTCCGGCTCAGTGAAGTGCTGATAGAGACATTCCTTCTTGGATTGCCCAAAACCAGAGCTGCGTCGCCTCTCTGCACACAGGCAGTGATCCTACGCCTCCTCTTTTGTTGAGGTAGTGCATGGCCACTGTGTTGTCCGTCATTATCAGGACATTTTTCCCCTCTACAGATGTCTGAAAAGCTTTCAGCGCTAGTCTGATTGCTCTCAGCTTTAACAGGTTGATATGTATTCTGGACTCCGATGTAGACCAACGACCGCTGATGGTCAAGTCGTTGGTATAGGCTCCCCACCCCGTGAGTGAGCCATCTGTGACTACTGTTATCTCCGGCCATGGTTGCCAAAACAGTTCCCCCTTCAAGATGTTTTTCTGGTAGGCCCACCACTGAAGGTCTCGAGCCACCTTGTCCGGAATCTGAAGGAGGTCTGTCATTCTCTCTGAGAATTGCGACCACTGAGTCCTCAGTGCCCACTGAAGAGATCTCATTCTCAGGTGAGCCTCTGGCACAAGGAAGATGCAGGATGCCATGAGGCATAGCAACCTCAAAAAGTCGAAGGCTGGGAGACGTTGGGCATTTTGAAACTTGGTGACCATCTGCAGAATATCTTGAGCCCTCACCTTTGGTGGCCAGGCTTTTCCCAGGGAAGTGTCCAGGATCGCTCCAATGAACTGGAGTCTCTGTGATGGTATCATCTGTGACTTATTTAAATTGAGGGAGAAGCCCAGTTTGTGAAGGAAGTTGCAGACATAATCTAGCTGGATCTGAGCTTGTTCTGAAGATACAACTCTGATCAGCCAATCGTCCAGGTAGGGGTAGACGTGGATCCCGTCCCTCCTTAGACTTGCCGCCACTACCGACATTAGCTTGGTGAAGACCCTCGGGGCGGAGGTCAGCCCAAATGGTAGAACTCGAAATTAATAATGAGAGCCGCCAATTGCGAACCTCAGGTATTTCCTGTGTTTGAGATGGATTGGCACATGGAAATAAGCATCCTGGAGGCCAGAGATACCAGCCAGTCCCGGAGCTGGAGGGCCTGAAGGATCTGAGAGAGTTACCATCTTGAACTTGTCCTTCCTGAGGAACTTGTTCAATTCTCGTAAATCCAAGATAGGTCTCAGTCCTCCGTCTTTCTTCGGTATGAGAAAGTAGGGGGAGTACCAGCCATTGTTCTTCCCCGCTACAGGTACCGGTTCTATGGCGCCTTTCTCTAGCAGGTCTACAATTTCCTGCAAGAGGAGCGGATCTGGAACTCTCAGAGAACTGTTCCCCGGTGGATGACTTTAAGGGATGTGTAGAAAAGGCAGGCAGTAACCTTGGGCAACTGTCTCCAATGCCCAAGCATCTGACGTAATAGCCTGCCATTCCGTCAGATATAGAGTTAACCTGCCCCCTACTGGTGTTTTGTGAAGAGAGTCCTCAGAGCGGTTTGGAGGCGGCTGATGCAGATGCCGAGGGTAAAGAGGCACCTGCTGCGGCTTTTGTGTTTTTGCTCCGTCCACCTTGGGTGAATTTCTTCGGACCCCTTTGAACCAGCTGTCCTCTGCCCTTTCCGAATGAGGAATAGAAGCGAAAGGACTTACCTCTCCAAGAGGTTCCTGAGGGGCGATATGGTGTCTGGTGGATTGCAGCTCCTAAGGATTTTGCTGCTGCCTTTGACGTTTGTAGTATTTTCTTCTAAACTGTCGTCCGCCTTCTTACCAAACAAAGAAGAGCCGTCAAAGGGCATATTCAAGAGTCTGCTTTGCACATCTGGAGCAAAACCAGACTTTTGCAACCAAGCAAATCTCCTGGTTGTTGTACTTGCGGCCATGGCCCTGCTGATACTGTCAGCAGAATCGATGCCAGTCTGAAGGGATTCGCACATTGCGTCCTTACCATCCTTAATGATGTTGAGAAACGCTTCCCTTTCTTCTCCCTCCGGGAGGCAGTCAGCCGCTGATGAAGCACACTCCCAAAGTGTGTGGCTGAACCTTGCGAGCGTACAAGTAGCACTGATGGATTTCAACGCCATGCTACATGCGGAAAATACTTTTTTGGCCATAGAGTCATATCTCTTATCATCCTTGTCCTGTGGAACAGTAGGGTAAGCTGATTTACTACCTGCTGAAGTAGCTGCCTGAACAACCAGACTCTCCGGAGTTGGGTGTTTGGATAAATATTCAGGGTCAGCAGAAGACACCCGATATTTAGCTGATAGTTTCTTGTTAACTGCTGGGATAACCTCAGGTGTTTCCCAGTTTGCCAATATTCTCCTTTGTAATGCCGCATGAAATGGCACTATAGGATCCTCCTGTGGACCTTTGACCAAGATGTCTGTGAGGTTGTCTTGCTGAAAAGCAGGTGAGGGTGTGGACCATCCCATAAACTCTATTATCCTTGCCATCAAGGTTCTATAAGGGGTTTTAGCATGTTCCCCTGGGTCTGGTGTGGCAAATTCCACTTCTGGGGAAGTGTCCAACCCACTTGCTTCTTGTAGGGTTTCATGGAGGTCTTTCAACCTACCTTCCTCAGAGGTAAATTCCTCTAGTGCATTAGTTGCAGATCCCTGCAACTAAAAAGGCCTTTCCTGATCTGAATCCTCCCCTTCTTCATAAATAGAAGATAAGACCCTGGAGTGGTCAGGTCTTGAAAATGGTGTAAATCCCATTTCCAGAGCAGAAGGAGCCAGATTTGTCATGATTGGCTGAGAAAACGTCGACATCGTCGACGCAGACGTTAAAGGCTTCGAAGCCATCGAAAAAGGCGTCGAGAAAGGTGGTAGAGGCCTCGATGAACTCGAGAGTATCGGGATTCTACTCGAGGTTGTCGACGACATTCTCATGCTCGAGGCTCTGGGTATGGCCACTGGCTGTGAGGTGGCCGTGGGTTTGTCCTTTCTCGGCGTCGACGTCGAAGACGGCGTCGACTCGACTGACCTGTGCGTCGAAGAACCCTTCGATAACGGCGTCGACGAAGCCAATCTATGTGTCGAAGGGATCATCGACGACAGCGTCGAAGACGGAACTTTGCCTTTACTCGAAGGTTTGTGATGCTTTCGAGTGGCTTCTTTCGCCGGGTACTGCGACTCGCGTCTTTTTGATTTTTCGGGTCTTTCACCCAGGGTATCACCCACAGCAGTCTTCGAGGGGGTCGAGGCCGCTTTCTCGCAGACGCTTTGCATCTTTTTCCTGAATTCCTCCCACTCAGCCTGAAAGCTATATTTTGTGGGACAGGAGACCCTTTTTGGGGAAACGGAAGAAGACATAGACGAGGAAGGGGATCTTCGACGTCTCTTTTTTGAATGCTTAGATCTCGAAGACTGATGGGAACTGCCTTACCTCTTTCGAGCTTCCCCTTATGCTCTTTCAAGGCTTTCGCCGTCATGGACATGCAGTCCTCGCATTCCGAACAATGGTGCTCGATTCCCAGGCACCACAAACAGATCCTGTGAGGATCCGTCAACGACATTTTCTTTCCACAGTCTCGACATTTTTTGAAGCCGGACCGTGGAGTCGTTGGTTCGGGTGAGGAAGCCATCGAGTACTAGTCAGTATTCACGAGGAATATATAGATATATTTCAATGAAGAACTGAGCAACGAAATTCCGAGGCCCCACAAAGCGCGGAAAAACGGAACTGAGCAACGGACGCTGCGCAAGTCTATTTATACGCGTGGTGACGTTGGCGCCGATAGGGAGGCCGGTGAGGGACACCGGCTAGAGGGACGTCGACGCGCAACGCCCTCTACTGAAAAAAAAATTCCGAGGCCAGCAAGCTGGGAGATGATCTATCAAAGATAAGGAATACGTCGGAGGACACAATCCCTTCGAAATAACCAATCCACTGAGAGGAGTACTTCTTATAACGCAACTTTAAGGATTTGAGGAATCGAGAGAGAGAGAGGAAAGCAGATGTCGGCATGGGAAGGCACCGAGTGATGTCACATCTGCAAGAAGCAGGAACTAGAGAGCCTGCAAGTTTCTAACTCGCACCAGCATATTGGGTCAGAATGCCAACGCTGAGGCGTGGCAGGGACGAAAGAATATAGCAGGACAGGAGCCCGTAAACAGATGGTGGCGGGACCATGGGGAAACATCCATGCTGGCAGGACCATGGGGAAACATCCATGGTAGATTGACAGGCCAAACATCTCCGCCGAGACTTTTACTAAGGGGAAGCCTGAAGGTGTCCGGTCCCACATTCAAAGACCCGAGTACCGAAGCAAGACGAGAAACCAAGAGCTGAGGGGAGGCTGCGACAAACCATATGCCATTGCCAAAGAAGTAAAGGCACTGGCGGTCGACAGCAGGCAAGAGGGATCCTGTTGAACCCAACTGAAGAACAGGTGGCCTTGAATAGGGGATTGTTACATTGTAGATCCAACTCTGCTCAGTACCTATTTTAAACACAGTTAATCTTGAAGCAAGAGAAAGACACCAAGAGGGGAAACAATTGAGAAGCTCAAAACTGAGAGAGAAGATCTTGTGATTGTAATACCTTGAGGAAAGAATCTAAAGTGAATGGAATTTGTGGTAGCTTGAAAGCACAAGCCATACCATGGAAAAAGTTGAAAGAATCTAAAGTGAATGCAAAGTGTGATAGCTTGAAAGCACAAGTCCTATCCTGGGAAAAGGCCAAGTAATCTAAAGTGAATGCAAAGGGAAAGAATCTAAATTGAATGCAAAGTGCGACCACTCGAAAGTACAAGGTTTTAAGTATATGGAACAATTTACAAGAGCAATATAGATTGATATAGGACAAAGAGAGTGAGGCAGCAAGAAGGTGTTAGGATGCGTTATTAACAAAGTTACTCACCGTAGTGACTACCTTACTCCTAGTCCATAGTCCCCTTTCCTCCATACTTTTGGGACATTCTGTCCGGTGGGACGGGACCAGAGCACTTTTGTAAAAAAGCATAAAATTGAAAATGTGTCCTTCTTCTCTTTTTACGTGGGGTACCACACGCGGCCGTAACCCCGCCCTCCTTAGCTGCGCCCTGCGCATCGCCCTTCAGTCCTTTTCTATCCCCAGGTCTGAGACTATTAAAGCAATAATAGAGGATACTTATTAGAGGGGATGGCGGGCGGGCGTATGGAGGAAAGGGGACTATGGACTAGGAGTAAGGTAATCACTATGGCGAGTAACTTTGTTATACTCCTACGTCCTGTCCCCTTTCCTCCATACTTTTGGGAGATTACCAAGCACTCCTTAGAGAATAACGGGTGGATGGAACTCCTTTACTGAAAGAGGTTTTGAGAACAGCTTGCCCAAACTGAGCATCAGCCCTGGAGCTCAGGTCTAAGCAGTAATGTTTCACAAAATCTGGTGGGAAAGCCCACACAGTTGCTTTGGCAACGGTTCGATGTATTTACAGAGCGACCAATAGGTAGGAGGCAATGAGGAGAAAGCATAAGCTTTCATGTTGACCCACAAGATGCAAAGAGGACCACCTCTGGAGTGCCCCATTGCTGGAAAAATTGGAAATGATATTGCTGTTCATCTCACACTCTGTGTCGCCCTACTTGTTGAGGTAAAACCTCCCTTTTAAGGGAGGTATTCAAAAAGGCAGCGGTGGCCCGCAGAGGTTGGGCCGCCATTATCACACACCAGGGGCGAAATGCATCACAGGAGCAAGTGAAGCAATAGGCTTCCCAGGGGAGTTAGGTGCCTTGTGTGCCATCCTAGCCTTGAACAAGGAACCTCGGTAGAACCGGCACTGGCAGATCCAGGGTGTTTAATATACACGTCAGGGGCTTCCCCAGAATTAGCTTCTAGTGGAGGATCCTGGGCAGAGCCGGTAATGGAAGGTCAGTGGTACGTGACCGCCTTCCTCCGCCCCCTCAACAGAACTGGTATCACCACGGCTGCGTGCGCGAAAAGGCTTAGGGGTATACCTTACAGCCAGGACCCTCGACGAGGGACTCTCAATTCTGTTTGTGACCGATTTAGCCCCAAGCAGGGGAACCTCTGGTTTAACCCTGGTCTTATAGCCACCTCGAGAGGGGCCTCGAGCTAAGACACGGTACAGTTAGCTCCAGTTTGAGAAGCCTCAGGGCGAACCCTGGTATCCAAAGCCACAGCAGAACTGGGGTCAGCCTTTGATCCAAATGGGGAACCTTGGGAGAAGATCTGGTATTGGGAGACGGCTGCGGGGCCCGTCAGAGTAGTTTCTGATGCGTCTCGCTGAGCCAAGACCAAAAAGAGTACCCGGATCTGAAGTGTTCTGCTCCCACAGAGAACCGCAGATATTTCATATGGGGGCTCCAGAGAACAGCAGATATTTCATATGCGGGCTCCAAGTCAGAATGTGCATTTACGCTTCCTGGAAGGCCACCACACTGAGTCAATCGCCCTTCCAAAGAGAGGACTTTATTTGGCAAGGGTGTGATCAACTTGAATTTCTGGAAGAGAGTTTTGAAGGGTGGGGTAGGAGGAAAGGGCAAGCGAAAACCCGCCTAAACGATGGGCAAACCCCATCAGTCTTCGGTGATGGTTTGCCACGCCTCCAGATGAGACGAGATTCGTCCTCCCACCGAAGTGTAGTGTGACCGACAAAAACATATCATTTGGTGAATTGTCGGCAGGGAGATTATCTGTCCCTGTAGAGGAGGCTGATGGCCGAGAGAAAATGTAACCACCTTGCCGCTGACGCTTAAGGCGGGGCTACCAACAGGAGTTTCAGATCGGTGCACACGGCGACCCTGAAACCTCCTGATCCCAGAGAAAGACCGAGTCTGAGACCCTAACCTCTGTGTACAAGGGGCCTTAGCTGAAGCTGCCACCAGGACCAATAAACGGGTCCCTGTTGTCCACATAGCGTGGAAAAACTGCTCGGCCCCAAAGGAAAGCTCCCAGCACAAGTCGACATGAAAGTTGGTGTAAGGGAGGTATCCAAAATGGCTGCCGTGGACCAAGGAGGCTGGGCCGCCATTTAGTCAACACCTGAAGAGAACTGCGCCATAGGAGAAATGAGGCAACTGTCCCCGGAGGGGTGTCAGGGGACTTAAGAAACACTTAGCCTTGAAACAAGGATCCTCGGCCGAGCTGGCAGATCTATGATGTTTAGTGGACATCCTAGGAACTGAACCAGAATTAGCCTCCAATGGAGGAAACTCGGCAGAGCTGGTACTGGAAGGCCTGCTGCTGATCACCTTCTTTATCAGCTCACCAGAATCGGTACCACCACACCCTGAGTGTGGGACGGTTGAGGAATGTATCCTACCGACAGGACCCTTAGAGGATCCCTCAACTTTGTTGGTACTGTATTTGGAGGAACCTTGGGTTTTAACCCAGGGCATATAGCTCCCTCAAGAGAGGCCTTGAGCCGTGGCTCGTGTGTCCAGCACCAGAAACTGAGACTTCAGGGCGTACTCCGGTATCAGTTTGAAAAACTCCAGAAATGGAGAGCTCTGGGCGAACCCCGGTATCCAGAGCCAAAGACGAACTGAGCTGAACCTTAGCACCCAAATGGTGAACCTCAGGACCACGTCTGGTTTTAGCAGGTCCCAGGGATGTCATTTCACCAAAATGCCAGGGGTAGCAGAAGAGACATCAGATGACCCTTGACTCCCTGATGACATCACAGGAAGTGATGTCATTTGACCCCGCCCCAAAGTGATATCGCGGGTAGCGATGGAACACGACATTTCACCCGTTGACAAAACAGGAAGTGGCATCACATAGCATTGTACACTACGAAAAATATAGTTAAAATATCACTATGCGATGTACATTTCATACAAGAATGGATCGCCATATGTATCATTAAGATCAGTGTGTATAGGCCCATATTACCAAATTACTGTGTATGCAAGCAGACGTCCATGACCAAATGATAATGATGTGTTATTATAAAGCACTTACGCTTAAGCGCTTTATATAGAAAAAATATACACCCAATATCACCCAACCTGTGTCGGTACTCATTTATCGACCTCAGAACGATGAAAGGCTGAGTGAGGCGTTTAAGAACAGACTAAATCAGTGACTCACCCCCTGAAGTGTGCCTGAAATAAACATTCAATGAGCCCAGCAATTATTGTATAGAATTCCAGAAAGACACATTATTTGGTATTCCTATTCTTTCTTATTTAGGGTCAGTGCTGAAAGTGCTAGACTTGTGGCATTCCTGTTATTATTTTTCTTATTCTTTTTAAGGGGCCTGAACAAGAAAGCCAGCCACCCCAGAAGTAAAGCCGCAGGAGCTTGCATTACAAAAAAAAAAATATATATATATATTTTTTTTAAAGAGGTCGCAAGGGAGACCTCAGAGGTCGCAGTTGCGACCTCTGGCGACCCCCAAATGACGTCCCTGGCAGGTCCTCTGAGGAACCCTCAGAGAACACTCCAGTGCGCCTATTAGGCCCTCGAGGAATCTCAGGGGAATACCTGATAACAGAGCTACACAAGCCCCTCCCGGTCATGGAGTACTCTCACCGAGCGGGGCCGCTCATCGCCGTCCTCATCCGCTGAAGGCTCATCCCAATGAGGCAGAAACAGAAGACTGGTCCTCCACGCCTACCACCTCAGGTTTTGAAAGAAAATCTAATCGGAGCCGCCGGGGACGGGGAAGAACAGGAGTGAAAAGACGCTTGAAATACGTCCTCATAGGGTCAGAGTGCATGAGCATCTGAAACTTCATGAAAAACTCATCCTCAGCCGAGGGTTTAGGAGGATGGTTGCCATGAGGGTCCACCCCCGGCCGGGTCCACATAGATCAGAGAAGCAAAAGCAGGAGGGGGCGAGACAATATGAGGCAGCCGAGCCCACGCACGCCAGTCAAAGAAGGGCAGAACAGGTTACTATTGCCAAAAGGAATGCTCCCAGCACCAGACGTTGCAAACGTGGGTGTAAGGGAGGTATCCAAAATGGCCACCGTAGGCCACGCAGGTTGGGCTGCCATTTGTCGCCACCAGAAGAGAACTGCATTAGGTGTGTAGCTGAGGCAATTGCCTCCTCAGGAGAGTCAAGGGCTTAAGTAACACTTTAGCCTTACAAGGAACCTCAGCAGAGCCGGTACTGGGTGGTCTTGGATGCTTAGTCGACATCTTCGAACCAGTCTCAAAATTAGCCTCCAACGGAGGAACCTCAGACATGCCGGTACCAGAGGGAATGCGGTCCGTGACCCCCCTCCGGTACCACCACAACCCTGAGCGTGGGACAGTTGAGGACAATACCTCATCGACAAGACCCTCAGAGAAGGACTCTCAGATCTGCCGATATAAACTTTAGCCTCCACAAGAGGAACCTCAGGTTTCAACCTGATACATAAAGCTCCCTTAAAAGGGGCCTCGAGTCGGGACTCGGTACAGACTTTAGCTTCCACAAGAGGAACCTCAGGTTTCAACCTGGTACGTAAAGCTCCCTTAAAAGGGGCCTTGAGTCGGCACTCGGTACAGGCTTTAGCCTCCACAAGACGAACCTCAGGTTTCAATCTGGTATGTAAAGCTCCCTTAAAAGGGGCCTCGAGTCGGGATTCGGTACAGACTTTAGCCTCCACAAGAGGAACCTCAGGTGTCAACATGGTTACAGTGGGGAAAGCTCCAGAAACTGACACCTCCGGGCGAACCCTGGAATCCCAGCACCCAGTCGAACTGGGCTTAATTTTAACACCTTGATGGTGAACCTCGGAACAATGTCCGGTACAGGCAGGTCTGTCAGAACCCTCAGAGGAATCTCATGTACGCCTGTTAGGCCCTTGGGGCACCTCTGGGGAAAACCTGGTGACAGAGCTACAAGAAAGGGTCTTAAAGTACTCCCTCATGGGGTCAGAGTGCATAAGTCTCTGATACATCCCGAAAAAGGCATCCTCTGATGAAGAGGCTGCCAGGAAGCAAGATTGTATGCAGTAGTGTCATCCGAGCACGCCAGTCATAGGAAGGGCGGAACGGATTCACACTGTCGCGTGGATAAGGTTGTTCACCAAAAGAAGGTTCCCAGCACCAGCCGACGACAGCGTGGGTGTGAGGGAAGAATCCAAAATGGCTGCCAAAGACCACACGGGAATGCCCGCCATTTTGTAAGCATCTGAGGAGAACTGTGTTACATGTGTAGATGAGGCAGTTGACTTCACAGATTGGTCAGGGGACTTGACTGAAATTTTAGCCTTGACACAAGGATCCTCGGCAGAGCCGGTACTATGGGGCCTTGGATGTTTACTGGATATCCTGTCCCTTGAATTAACCTCCAAAGGAGGAACCTCGGCAACGCCGGAAACAGAGGAGTTACGGTCGACGACCTCTCCCTGCGCCCCCTCAACAGAACTGGTACCTCCGCGAGCGCGGGGAAGTTGAGGAATCCACCTCACAGACAAGACCTTTACAGGCTTCTCAGTTCGGTTGATACACACCTTTGCCTCGTTAAGAACAACCTTGGAACAGAGTCTGGTCTTAATAGCTCCCTCGAGAGGGGCCTCAAACCAAGGTTCGGTACAGAAAACCTCAAGCGACGCCTCAGGGTGCACCCCGGTGTCTGTCTGGGAAGCTCCAGACAAGGGGAACTCGGAGCGAACTCCGGTGACCAACGCCTCAGCACAACTATGCTGGCTATTAGCACCTGATCGACAAACCTCGGATCGTGATGCGGTATAGGCAGGCCTCTCACGGAAACCCTTGGATAAAACCACTGGTACGCCTATTAGGGCTGTGAGGCAGCTCAGGGATAACCCCAGTAGCAGAGCTTTTGAATCCCCTCCCGCAGCTGGAGGACCCCGGGAAGGAGTCCCCTGTCCGGGGTGCCCTGAAAAGTAAAGAACATACCGGGAGTCTCTTCTGTCAATGAAGAGTTGGAAATGCGATGGAGGAACCTTCTGGAAGATTTCCTCCCGCCTACGAAGACGACGTTGAAGTGCCCGGACCGAAAGGGAGTTGCAGAATAAACACGAGTCCCAACAGTGATCCGGTCCCAGACACTCCAAGCAGAGAGAATGGGGATCCGCCCTAGCGAAGCGACGCTCGCAAGAAGAACAAGAGGCAAATCCCAGATGCTCTGGCATAGACGGAGGACTATGCGACTGCAGAACCGTAGCAGGAGAGAAAGACAAGGGGAAAGAAAAAAGGTCTTCCCAGTGATGCTAGTGCATCTAGCCCCGACCATGCGGAGAAAAGGACTGAAGGGGGCGATGCACGTGGCGCAGTTAAGGAGGACGGGGTTACGGCCGTGTCCGGTACCCCACGTAAAAAGAGAAGAAGGACACGTTTTCAATTTGATGCTTTTTTACAAAAGTGGTCCGGTCCCGTCCCACAGGACGCAATGTCCCAAAAGTATGGAGGAAAGGGGATGGGACGTAGGAGTAAGAACCATTGTGAGAGAAGTTACAAGGAGGTGTTAGGATGGTGATTGGAGGAGGTAAGATTTTAGAGAAGTAAAGAAGGAGGAATAGGAGGAGATGGTGTGGATAGGGAGAGGGAGACGGTTCCAGTGGAAAGGAGCAAGAAGTTGGAAGGAGCAGAAGCAGGATGGGGCACAGGGTGGAGGCTGGGGAGTGAGTAGGAAGAGATCAGCAGAGCGGAGAGAGCGAGAAGGAGTGTAGAAGGAGAGGAGAGGAAAGGTAAGATGGAGCAAAACCGTAGAGGGATTTGAAGACTAGACGGAGGAAATTGAATTTGAGTTGGGAGTGAAAGGAAAGCCAGCCTAGAGAGGAGAGAGACGAGGAGATGGAATTCTGAGGAGAGAGAAGACGGAGAGAACGGATGGCAGAATGATAGATGGATTTAAGGGGGGTAAGATGTGTGGAGGGGAGACCGAAGAAGAGAGTGGAGCAGTAGAAGAGTCAAGAGAAGATGAGGGAAGAAATTAGGAGTTTAGTAGCCAGGAAGGTAAGGAAGGGTCGAATTTTTCAGATATTGTAGAGGTGGAAGCGGCAGGACCGGGCAGTGAGAGAGATATGGTGGGAGAGAGAGAGAGGTTACAGTCTGTGTGAAGGCCAATATTTCGGGCGTGAGTAGAAATAGGGAGTTGTGTGGGGGAAAAGAGAATGGAAGGAAGAGGGGAGGGTGGAGGAAGTGCGTTAGCAGGGAAGAATAGGACTTCAGTTTTATCAGTGGTTAGGGTAAGAAAGTGAGAGGACAACCAAGATTTAATAGCGGAAAGGCAGGAAGAGAGCTTAAGATGGTTGTCAGGGGTGAAGGAAGAGAAAGAGAGGAAGAGCTGGGTGTCGTCTGCATACAGATGGTGAGATACACCAAAGGAGGAGATTATAGGAGCTAGGAATGAAGTGTAGAGTGAGAAGAGAAATTGGCCAAGTGTTGAAGAAGGAGGTAAGGTAGGGTATAAGGAGGGGGTAGATTTTAGGAATGAGGGAGGTAGGAATGGGGTCAGAGGGGGAGGCAGTAGGGTGAGTTTTAGATAAGAGGAGGGAGACTTCTGCCTGAGAAACAGGAGTGAAGCAGGACATGGTAGAGGGTGGGGGGAGGGAGGAGGTGAAGGGGGAGAGTAAGAAGGGGAGGAGAGAATGTTTTGGTGAAGATTGAGGACCTTGTTAGAAAAGAAGTTAGCAAGCTCAGTGGCAGAGAGAGGAGAGGCAATAGAATGATCAGAGGTAGGGGGAGAGAGAAGTCGAGTTAAAGTTTGGAAGATTCGGCGAGGGTGAGAGGCTTGAGAGTGGAAAAGGTCAGAGAAGTCGGTTCGCTTAAGGCAAGACAGTTATCGTAGAGGGTATGATAGGAGAAGTAAGAGGATTGGTTAGAGGGGGAAGGGTGCTTGAGCCAGCGTCGCTCAAGGCGTCTGAGGAGGCGACGCATGCAGGAAAGATGAGGAGAGAGCCATGGTTGGGCAGGTTTGAGAGAAGGGCGAAATTAAGAGAGATGGTACAGTAGGTCGAGAGTAGAAGTGAGGGTAGAGGTTACAGTGGAAGATGCCTCATTGGCTGAGAGAGAGGAGAAGTGGGAGAGAGGGGGGAGGGAAGAGGAGCAGGAGGTGTAGAAGAGAGAGGGGTCGAAGTTACGCAGGTCATGCCGGTAAAAGGAGGTGGAGGATAACGGGGAGGGAGGAGAAGAGGCAGGGGGAGTGAGGGAGACAGAGAGTAAGGAGTGGTCGGATAGATAGGTAGGGTGGATATAGAGGGGGCTGTGAGTCAAGAGGTAAAGATAAGATCAAGAGTGGAGCCAGAACGGTGTGTGGGCAGGGACGGGAGAGGGGTAAGTAGGTAGGAGTCTAGTATGGATAGGGGAGGAGAATTAGGAGGGTTGGAGGAGATATGGAGATTAAAGTCACCCAGTACGATTAGAGGGCTACACTTATTTATTTGGACTTCCACGACTGACTGACAAGCACATTAGTTAGTAAGTTAGGTATGGAATTTCCATAGTGTTAGGGAAAGTTTAGGCCTTAAAAATTAATACTTTAATAAATCATCCTCACAATGTAAGCTGAGAGTTTGCGTCTTCCTTCTGTCTTTCCACATAATGTATGATGTAATGGTGGTTACCTTCATTGTTATCCAAGAGGAGTAGAAGGACTACATATGCATAGCCAGTGGCATCATGTAGACATTGAACAACAACAGTTACATGACCAAAATCATCGATATGCCAAATACATATTCTTATTTGACATTTCGCATACATCACAGAAGGATCTTCAAAACAATGGGCCTCATTCTGAGTATGGAGGTAGTCATGGCGCTATCTGCGCCATGACTACCTCCCATACCGGGTCCGGGTCCGGGTCTGACCTGGTTCAATGGGGATTTACCAGTCCATTCCGACCCTGGAGGGACCGGTAAGTCCCCATTGAAAAATCCATTCCCATTTGATCCCCCATAGGGCTCAATGGGAATGGGGAAGCAGCTAATAACGGTACCGCAATTTGCTGTACCGTTATTAGCTCTCTGGTCCCTTAGCGGTTCCCGCTAAGGGCGCCCGGTAAAACCAGGCACCCATTGCGGGAACCGCTAAGGGACCTCGGAATAGGGCGCAAAGTGATTACCGGCACCAATGTCCTTAACAGAGCCCGGTATCCTTTTGCGCCCACCTCGGAATGAGGCCCACTGTGTTTACTTTGCTCCCAGTATAGTGTAGATGATTTTTACGGAAGGATACTGGCTACCCATGTCCTATTCATACTTAAAATATGGTAAGCCTTTTGCTATTATCATGGAACAAGTTGCTACATTGGAAGAATATTATCAGTAATTTCAAATGATTCACAAAGGTTGAGTATGTCAGTGATTCAATTATAAAAATAATCACATTTGCTCATCACTGTTACTTTTCTTTGGTAATTTAAGCAGCCTTTATTAGTTAAGGAACATATAACATCTTGCTCAGAAATTGATTTGTAGTGACTAGTTCATAACCTAGTAACCTGCTAATTTTTACTAATTGAAGAAGCCTTTAGTTAAACAGCCTCCTCAATTTGAGTAAAATTCTTTACAAAGTAATAAACAGTGTAGCTATTTTGTTGCCTGCTGTAGGCCACTGAAGGCTTTGCAGAGTGGCCGGGAGCAATGTCATAGTTGGGTTGGCAATCAAAAGACACACCAGGGTTGTAACTGTAGTTGGGTCTGCCATCACTGCATGTACACTACGCTTTTTAATACACCCAAGCGTGAGGATGCTTGCAGTATTATCATCATATCAACATAAGTAGCATCCTTCCCCTTTTTTCAATGGATAGGACACCCCATGATAACTATAATGCAAACACCATGAACAGTGAAAGTTTGTTATATATGGCATATCAAATATGATGCGATACACTTTTATTTACACAAGATGTAATCCTCAAATAGATGGGAACAGATCTTTCCACTCTCTTATGATCTAGATGTCACATGAGGGAAGGCGGACACAGCACACTGTTATATTCCTGGCATTTAATCTTTATATCCTGAGGAGGCAGATTATGACTGCCATCTTCCTCTCTGGCTGATGTCCTCAGGTATTTCTGCAGATACATCTTCTCAAGGTTTTCACCTTTGCTTAAAGCTGTGGCGTCCTTATCTCTAACAATGTGTTCGTCAGTGGGATTGCACCCATCACCAAGCTTTTTGAAGAAACTGTAGTTCCTCGTGACTCTCCAGGAGTCTCTTTTTTGCTGTGACCATAGAGCCTTTTACTTCAGTTATAGTCCAGGGATGTGGGTCGAATGGCACAATTAAATTAAATGTAGGACATTTATTTTTGACAAGTATGATATGCCCACATTCTACAGAAGATGGTACAGTGCATCATTGGATACTCTCTCAAGCATTATTAGCCACTTGTTTGGCTTGTACCAGTTCATTCTCATTGTAGTGTAGTCCCCCAATGGGTCATTAGGCATATTTATGTACAATTTAATCTGTGCCTCCGCTAATGCTACCTCTGTGAAGTCATGATGATTCATCCTGCAATCCCATAGAAACTGATACAGTCACTTCTTGATGCATTTTACTAGTCCTTCTGCAATGCTGTACATTTTGTTTAATGTGCGCATGAATCTCTGCATTACCAACATAGGGGAGGTGGTGATTCTTGTGGTGCTGGATCACCCAGCAATAACAGAATGTTTTGCAATCCACACGCTTGTAAATGGTGTCCTTTAGCAGCCTGGCCCTCACCTGGCAACCCATGTGTTGCAAACGCTTTTTCCAGGAGTGCATAAAGACCTCCTTAGGATATCTGAACCATTTATTAATTACCAACACAAAGTGTCTGTCACTATGGATTGCATAAAATCGTTGCTGGCTGTGTCCCGGGGTGCTTTACTCCTTTGCAGTGCAAGTATCGGAGGGAGGAAAGCGCTCGAGCTGACACCTGGCATCACACAGTGCTCTGTATCATGCACTTAACCTTGGGTTCCAACCCAGTGAACTCCAACTTCACCAACTGTGCCTGAGCCTTAGTAAAACATTGATATCCTTTGTGAGCCATGCCCAGAAATGTGTTGATTTGTGGAAAAGGTGCCACTTTGCAAGAGTCTCACAGCGATAGTTCCTCTGGACAAATCACCATGATATGCTTGACTTTTTACAAACATTGCACCATGACTTTCACCTCTGCCATCTGGCATTCCTGGAGCTGCAGTAAGTACTTGCATGTGCACAACCTTACAGCCACAGTCACTGTTTTGAAGCATTCATCTGTTGCCAAGGCATCAGCCAAGACCAATGACTATTATGGACACAGAGGCAGCTGCTCTAGTGACCACACAAATGTGCTTTTCAGTAGTGAAATCCTTCATGCTCAGCCCATTGGATCGAGTGTTGGGGTGGTGTGATAGATAGACAGTTGGGATGGCTGTGCCTAAACAAAAGATTGTGGTCAAGCTTGCATTCCTGTAGCTGAAGGAGCCACTTCGCAATTCTAGCAATAGGTGAAGGGCAAATCCTGACATGATAGAGATGAGGTGCTTGGGATAACAATGACCAGCAGCTGACCATACATGTACACACAATAATGCTGACACCCCCGCAGGACTGCTAGGGCCTCCCGATCAATTAGCGAGTACCTTTGTTTGGTTGTGGTGAGGGCCCAGCTGACGTAAAAAATTGGAAATGTCACTCCATTTCTGTCTTACTATGTCAGGACAGCTCCCAAAACAAAATGCTGCATAGCAGCTCCAAAGACAAGGTTACATTCTTGATTGACCAGCCACAATATTTGCTCATCCCTAAAAAACGATGCACCTCTGGTGGGTTTGCTGAAGCTGCTGCTAGTGGACTTCTCATACTTTTGCTGCACCGGCCAACCGATCCAAGGGCTGAAAACTTTAGCCAAACAATGCAATATTTGTGCAGACATTCGCATTTGGCCCGGTTGAGTCACCATCCGTGCAACCTGGCAAGCATATTCGCCAGGTCTTCAATATTTTCTGCCTCATAGGAAGCATATATTAGAATGTCATTGTTGAGGTTTAATACACTTATCAGGAAACACCTTGTAGATTGCTGAAATTCCTCGGCTGAAGCGGAGATCCCACAAAATAACCTCTTATATTGGATAGACCTCAATGCAGGATATAGCATCACCTTGTGCACTGCTACCCTGCACTGAGATCTAATTTGGAATACAATGCTGCCTCTTGCATGTCCATGTCATCAATTTTGGGGGTCGGACAGGGCTCTCTCTTTATTGCATTGTTTAGGAGATACATATTGGCACAAATACGTGCTAAGTCAGGCTGTCTCGTTTTTGTGGCCACCACAATCAGTCCTACCAAGTGCTGGATCCTGACACCTGTGCAATGATATCTTCCCATCATAATTTGTTCAGTTCATGCTAGACCCTCTGTCGTAGTTTAAATGGAACCCTTTGATGTTTGAGTGTGTCTACTTGAGTGATTTAATCTATGTGCAGCCTCACAGTTCGGCCTTTGAGACACCGTTCTCCTTCAAACAGTTTATTGCATAGGCAAAGAAGGCTAGCCACATCTTATAAATACACTCCAAAGGCAAAATTAACCACTTTCAGCACTTCCTATGCATTCCATCTCAACAACGTATCTTTGATGATCTTCGCTGAATAGAAAAGTGAATGTATCTTCTCCTGGCCATGACACATTTTTGCTGTGAATGCACAAGCTCACAGAACAGGTTTAGAGCCTCCAAAAGTGAAGATGCAGACTTTTGTTCAGGGCAACAGCTGTGGTGTTCCCAATGCCTTGAAATGACAGTGTGCCGTATCATTAATAGATGAGTCAGTGTCAATTAGTAGTAGGGTGTCTTTTCCCTGATTATTGACTCTGCACCTTTGTTGATGATCCAATTTTCATTCTATTGCCATAACTGATTTAATCAGGATTATTTCTTTGTTTCAACCCTAGGCTTCCTAGATGGGTTCTTTTGCAAATATTGTGACCTGTGCCACGTTTGTTCCTCTTCTAAGTAAACACAGTGCATTCACATATGCTTGAAAGCCAAACTAGAGACAAGTTGCTCTTTTGAAATTTCTCCTTTAACAAAGAAACTGTGTGTTTCTCAAGAGTGACTATCGAACTGGGCAACCCACAGTAGGCAAACCCAAAATGGTCCTTGTTGTTATATATACACCTCTTCTCTCTTCTAAGTAGACCTACTTTGTCTCTGGTGCATTGTGGTGGTGTTGTTGAGCCGCAGACCCTTGTTTAGGGGTTTTGCTTTCCGCACCTACTGCAAGTGTGTTCCTTTGCAGGGTATGGTTCTGGGTGTGCCAACAATCCTCCATAGTAGTCACAAGAGTCTTGGGGATGCATCAGTGAATCAGGTGAATGACTTCACACCCTCGACCTTGGTTTTGACATTGCTTTCAGCTCCCTGACCTTTATTGATTTAAGTGTTCTGTACATGTGCAATTCTTTTTCAGATACCAGTTCATGGGATCAGCACAGCTCCATGATCCTTTGGAGGGATGCTCCTGGCTTTCTTAGGATTTGTTTGCAAAGTTTTACTAAATGGTAGGGCCCGAACTCCATCATCTTCTTTAGGGATAGTGCAGGTAAATGCCAGTTTGTGCAAACAAGCATTGGTGTCTCCAAGTACTTATGTTCATTTTGTTTGACATCACAAGCATGAAGCACTCATAGTTGACGTTGACTAATGGCCTGCAATATGCCCCAACAGACCATTAGCAGCCTTTTTACGAATTCTCCGTAGGGTTAATTGTCTTGAAGAGCTTGTGCACTGATTTTCCTGCTGTGTAAAGTAATGTGGATTGTTCGGTCGTATCATAATCCTCCCTAACACCCATGAAGTACATCTCCAATCGTGTGACCCACAAAGCCCATCTTGTGCCTTGGCTGGTTGGGGCCTTTGTGAAGTCAAATTCCTTCATTGGAAATATGTGCAGAAGAGATATGTACTGGGCCAACAATGTGCCCTCCGAGTTCAGCCTCTTCAACATTCATAGCTGACTGGTTTTGTGTGCTTCAGGGCAGAACTTATGAGATTAAACTCTCCATCAAATTATGAGGGAAAATTTACCAGTGGGTGAGTGCACCCAAATGCTTCCTCGTGGGACATCTGGTCATTTGACATACGTGGGGCACTCAGATGCACATGAAGATGCAAACTGAGATATGGAAACAGTTAATCATTTATCAAGCAAAGTACACAAGAACTCGTTTGCCAAGCCGCTACCCTAAAATGGTGACCTGCAAGGAGAACACTGATGTCTACAGCTGTTCCCATTGGAGGGATCCTGCATATTCAGGCCATTTAGCGCCTGGTGGGAGTCAACAGTGCGACACACATCATTGCTAGGTGGCTCTGAAGCTGTGTGAATACACAGATGGTGTGGTGCTGAATGGCCATGCAACTGCACCAGAAAATCACAGGAAGACAGCGTGACATGGCGTACTACCAACCCTCGTCGCCAGTTGTTTTAGGCTGATAGAGACTTTCTGGTGAAGCCTGGAGCAATACCAGCCATTTTTGGGCTGACAATTAAAATACATACCAGGGTTGTAACTGTAGTTGGGTCACTGCACATACACAACCCTTTTAATTACACTCAAATGTCACTATGCCAACATGCGTAACAAACTAAGAGCCTACAGAGGAAAATTCTCACAAAGGACCTTTAACGACCATTGTGAAAAGTTGACATTTTATTAAGAAGAACAAGTTACTTCTTACCTGGTAACGTTCTTTCGATGGGATGTTCCTCCAACGTATTCCTTATCTTTGATAGATCACTTCCAGCTTGTTGGCCTCGGAAAACATTTTCAGTAGAGGGTGCTGCGCGTCGACGTCCCTCGAGTCGGTGTACATTGACAGCCTCCGTATCGGCGCCGACGTCATCATGCGTATAAATAGACTCGCGCAGCGTCCGTTGCTCAGTTCCGTTTTGTAGCTTGGAATTATCTGTTCATGAATTGGTTATTGACGTTGAAGGAGCGTAAGCTGCAACCACAAGGGAAGTTTTACTGAGGGGATGGATGGGAGGGGCGATAAGGAATACGTCGGAGGAACATCCCATCGAAAGAACGTTACCAGGTAAGAAGTAACTTGTTCTTCGAAGGGATGTGTCCTCCGACGTATTCCTTATCTTTGATAGACTCCCATAGCAGTGGTGTGTAAACGGAGGTGGGAGTAACATTGTCATATTCCCTTTTAAGAGTGAACAGTGTGTAACACAGCTTTGCCAAATCTAGTCTCTTGACTAGAGGAGGAATCCAGATTGTAGAATTTAGTAAAGGTATGCGCGGACGACCATGTGGCAGACGCACATATGTCTCGAATCGGTACCCCTCTCTGGAGGGCCGAAGAGGCTGCGATACCCCTGGTTGAATGAGCCCTAAGATTTTGAGGAGGCTCTTTCCCTGCCAATTTGTAACATTCTAGAATGGCTAAAATAATCCATCTGCAGATTCTCTGTTTTGGAATTGGCAATCCTAGTTTGTGCCCTGTGTAACCTATGAATAGTTGGTCTGATTGTCTGATCCTAACCAGTCTGCTGATATGAAAACTCAAGACTCGCCTTGGATCCAGCCTATGTAGCCTCTCTTCCTCTTTCCCTGGATGGGGAGGAGGATAGAATGAGGATAAGGTTATTTTCTGAGTGATGTGGAATTCAGAAACCACCTTTGGGAGCAAATTAGGCTTCACTTGTAGGACAACTTTGTCCTTGTGAAAAATTGTATGAGGAGGTTTACAAGATAGGGCTTGTAATTCGCTCACCCTCCTGGCCGATGTCAAAGCCACTAATAAGACAGTTTTAAGGGTGAGAAATCTTAACGAACAAGAGTGGAGTGTTTCGAAAGGAGTACCCATCAGGAAATTCAAAACTAAATTTAAGTCCCATAAGGGAACTTGGAATGGTCTTGGGGGATAAACCCCTTCAGAAATTGTATTACTAATGGTAATTTGAAATATGATGGCTCCTCTGCAGTGCGCTTGAAGATCGTCAGCGCTGCAAGGTAGCCCTTGATTGTACCAACTTGAAGACCTGAATTCGCCAAATAGAGTAGAAAGGATAGCACCATTGGTGTACCACATGAAAAGGGGTCAATATTCTTTTCTCTACACCAGCTGCAGAATTTGCTCCAGCGGCAGCGGTTTAACGTTTTTGTTGCTGGCCTTCTGGCTGAAAGCAACACCTCCATGACGTCATCTGGGAGGTCCCAATCCTTGTATCTCAACCTTTCAGAAACCAAGCGTGAAGGTTGAGGGTTCTGGTGTCTGGATGGAGAACCAGGCCTCCCTTCTATGGGAGAAGATCCTCCCTGTGTGGAAGACGAATTGGAGGGCAGATGGACATGTCCGGAAGGTCCGGGTACCACTTTCTCCTGGCCCAGTCTGGGCCAATTAGGATTATAGTCTTCCGGAATCTTCTCAACCTCCTCAAGGACTGGAGGAAACATGTACAGAAGTGGAAACTCCCAATCCACTACGAACGCGTCCCCTAGAGCTCCTCTCGGGGGAAATTCCCTTGAACAAAACTGATTGCACTTCCTGTTGATACTGGTGGCGAACAGATCCACTTGAGGGGTTCCCCAAAGGGCGAAGATCTCTTGAAGGACTTCCTGAGCTATCTCCCACTCGTGACAGACTGTGTTCTGCCTGCTCAGAGCGTCCGCTGTCAAGTTCTTCTCTCCGGCTCAGTGAACTGCTGATAGAGAGATTCCTTCTTGGATTGCCCAAAGCCAGAGCTGCATCGCCTCTCTGCACACAGGCAGTGATCCTACGCCTCCTCTTTTGTTGAGGTAGTGCATGGCCACTGTGTTGTCCGTAATTATCAGGACATTTTTCCCTTGTACAGATGGCAGAAAAGCCTTCAGCGCTAGTCTGATTGCTCTCAGCAATAACAGGTTGATATGTAGTCTGGACTCCGATGGAGACCAACGACCGCTGATGGTCAAGTGGTTGGCATGGGCTCCCCATCCCGTGAGTGAGGCATCCGTGACTACTGTTATCTTCGGCCATGGTTGCCAAAACAGCTCGCCTTTCAAAATGTTCTCCTGACAGGCCCACCACTGAAGGTCTCGAGCCACCTTGTCTGGAACCTGAAGGAGATCTGTCATTCTCCCTGAGAATTGCGACCACTGAGTTCTTAGTGCCCACTGGAGAGATCTCATTCTCAGGCGAGCCTCTGGCACAAGGAAAATGCAGGATGCCATGAGGCCTAGCAACCTCAAAAAGTCAAAGGCTGGGAGACGTTGGGCATTTTGAAACTTGGTGACCATCTGCAGAATATCTTGAGCCCTCACCTCTGGTGGCGAGGCTTTCCCCAGGGAAGTGTCCAGGACCACTCCAATGAACTGGAGTCTCTGTGATGCTATCATCTGTGACTTCTTTAAATTGAGGGAGAAGCCCAGTTTGTGAAGGAAGTGGCAGACACAATCTAGTTGGATCTGAGCTTGTTCTGAAGATACTGCTCTGATCAACCAATCGTCTAGGTAGGGGTAGACGTGGATCCCTTCCCTCCTTAGACTTGCAGCCACTACCGACATTAGCTTGGTGAAGACCCTCGGGACGGAGGTCAGCCCAAATGGCAGAACTCGAAATTGATAGTGAGAGTTGCCAATTGCAAACCTCAGGTATTTCCTGTGTTTGAGATGGATTGGCACATGGAAATAAGCATCCTGAAGGTCCAGAGATACCAGCCAGTCCTGAAGCTGGAGGGCCTGAAATATCTGAGAGAGAGTTACCATCTTGAACGTGTCCTTCCTGAGGAATCCTCTGTCCTTCTTCGGTATCAAGAAGTAGGGGGATTACCAACCCTTGTTCCTCTCCGCTATAGGTATCGGTTCTATGGCACCTTTCACTAGCAGGTCTAGAATCTCCTGCAAAAGGAGCGGATCTGGAAACTTCAAAGAGTTGTTCCCCGGTGGATGACTCTGAGGGGTGCGTAGGAAAGGCAGGCAGTAACCTTGGGCAACTGTCTCCAATGCCCAAGCATCTGACGTTATAGCCTGCCATTCCGTCAGATGTTGAGTTAACCTGCCCCCTACTGGTGTTTTGTGAGGAGAGTCCTCAGAGCGGTTTAGAAGCGGATGATGCAGATGTCGAGGGTAAAGAGGCACCTGCTGCTGCTGCGGCTTTTGTACTTTTAACCCGTCCACCTCGGGTGATTTTCTTTTGGCCTCTTTGAGCCGGCTGTCCCCTTCCTCTTCCAAATGCGGAATAGAAACGAAAGGACCTACCTCTCCAAGAGGTTCCTGAGGGTCAAGAGGGAGTTTGACGTATTGCAGCTCCAAGGGATTTTGCTGCTGCCTTAGATGTTTGTAACTTCTCTAGACTGTCCTCAGCCTTTTTACCAAATAAAGAAGAGCCGTCAAAGGGCATATTCAAAAGTCTGGCCTGAACATCCAGAGCAAAACCAGACTTTCGTAACCATGCAAACCTGCGAATTGTAGTACTTGCCGCCATGGCCCTGCTAATACTGTCAGCAGAATCAATGCCAGTTTGAAGGGATTCGCACATTGCGTCTTTACCATCTTTAATGATGTTCAGAAAAGCTTCTCTTTCTTCTCCTTCCGGGAGGCAGTCAGCCGCTGATGAAGCACACTCCCAAAGTGTATGAATGAATCTTGCGAGCGTAGAAATAGCATTAATGGATTTAAGTGCCATGCTACATGCAGAAAATACCTTTTTTGACATAGCGTCAAATCTCTTGTCATCCCTGTCTTGTGGAACAATAGGGTATGCAGATCTACTGTTCGAAGAAGTTGCTGCTTGAACAACTAGACTCTCTGGAGTTGGATGTTTTGACAAATATTCAGGGTTCATAAGCAGATACCCTATATTTGGTAGATAGCTTCTTGTTAACTGCCGGGATAACCTCAGAAGTTTCCCAGTTGGACGACATTTTCCTCTGCAATGCAGTATGGAATGGAACCACAGGATCGTCCTGTGGGCCTTTAATCAAGATGTCTATAAGGTCATCTTGTTGAAAAGTAGGTAAAGGCGTGAATTCTATTATTCTGGCCATTAAAGTTCTATAAGGGGTCACAGCATGTTCCCTTGGGTCTGGTTTGGCAAATTCTGCTTCTGGGGAAGTATCCAACCCACTTGCAAGTCCTTCAACCTATTTTCTTCAGAGATAAATTCCTCTGGTACAGGTGTTGCAGTTCTCTGCAACCCAAAAGGTCTTTCCTGATCAGAATCATCACCTTCTTCATAAATGGAGGATAAGGCATTGAAATAATCTCACCTTGGAAAAGGCTTAAAACCCATTTCTAAAGCAGAAGGGGCTAAGCTTGTGGTAACTGGTTGAGAAAACGTCGACGTCGTTGACCCAGAAGTCAAAGGCTTCGAAGAAACCGAAAAGGGCGTCGAAAAGGTATGAAGTGACCTCGAAGAACTCGAGAGGATCGGAATCCTACTCGGAGTCGTCGAGGTTATTGAAGACATTCTTGAGGTCATGTTGGGAGCCCTTGGTATGACTATTGACTGCGAGGTAGTTACAGTCGTCAGTTTCTCCTTTATCGGCGTCCACATCGGTGTCGAGGACGGCGTCGATTCGACTGATCTATGCGTCGACGGGCCCTTCGACAATGGCGTCGATGACGCAGATTTATGAGTCGAAGGGGCCTTCAACGAAGGCGTCGATGATGCAGTCTTACTGCTTTTTCTCGAGGCTTCGGAACGCTCTCGAGCAGTTTCTTTCGCCGGGTGCAACGACTCGCGGCGTTTCGACTTTTCGGGTCTTTCACCCAGGGTATCACCTTCAGCCGTCTCCGAGGGATTCGAGGCCGCTTTCTCGAAGATGCCAAGCATCTTTTTTCAGAATTCCTCCCACTTGGCTGGAGAGCTATGTTTTGTGGGGCAGGTGACCCTTTCAGGGGAAACAGAAGAAGACGAAGAAGTGGGAGATCTTCGACACCTCTTTTTCGAATGTCTGGATCTCAAAGAGTGATGGGAACTACTTTGAGACCTCGAACGAGAATGTTTACCGTGCCAGCGAGGAGACGAATGTCTCGACTCTGCCGAGGAAACTTTCGAAGGAGTTTTAGAAGTTTTAAGAGTCTTACCTCTTTCGAGCTTCCCCCTTACGCTCCGTCAAGGCTTTCGCCATCATGGACATGCAGTCCTCGCATTCTGAATACTGGTGCTCTGATCCCAGGCACCACAAACAGATCCTGTGAGGATCCGCCAACAACATTTTCTTTCCACAATCTTGACATTTTTTTAAGCCGGACCGTGGTGTCGGCGGTTCAGATGAGGAAGCCATCGAAGCGAGTAAGAAATACTCGAGGAATAAGTATAATATACTTTGAGTAACGAACTGAGCAACACGATTCCGAGGCCCACGAAGCGCAGAAAAACGGAACTGAGCAACGGACGCTGCACGAGTCTATTTATACGCATGATGACGTTGGCGCCGATACGGAGGCTGTCGAGGGACACCGACTCGAGGGACGTCGATGCGCAGCGCCCTCTACTGAAAAAATTTTCCGAGGCCAGCAAGCTGGAAGTGATCTATCAAAGATAAGGAATACGTCGGAGGACACAATCCCTTCGAACATTATGTTTACTTACACACAGCAACTTGATGACTTTGCTTTAACATTCACGTGAAAACTATCTGAATACTTTCTGCATGGCATTGAGCATTTCACTCATTAGACAGCTGTTGGGAAACAATCTATGTTATGTTATGTTATATTCATTTATACCACGCACGTCTACTCAAAAGGCATTTTGGTGCGAGAATACACACAAAATAACAGTGGCCAACACGAGCTTAGAATAGCAGCGTTTTAAGCTGACGGCGGAACTGCAAGTGGTTCTTAGAATGCCTCAAACATGCTGGTAGGTCATTCCAAAGCTTGCTTGCAGCCACTGAGAAAGCCCAACCCCACCCTGTAGGGACAGAATCCAGGGACCACAAGCAGACACTCATTACTGGAATGGAGCACTCTACCTGGAACATATGGTAGACATTTCTCCTGCATAAAAGCAGCCCCCATCTGGTAGTAGGCCCGATGGACCAGGCAAAGAGTTTTGAAAACTATCCTCTTTTTCCCTGGGAGCCAATGAAGGGATCTCAAAACCGAGCTAATGTGAGAACCATAAGGGGTGGCAGTAGCACCAACGCTGCAAGGTTCTGCAACAGCTGGAGGCGATGAATCAGACCTATGGGCTGGGACAAATACAGAGCATTACAATAATTTAAGCGGCTGGTAACAAGTGAGGCAACCACTGCTGAATGTAGGTGAGCAGACAGGAAAGGCAGAACCTTGCGAAGAACCTTCAGCAAGAAGTGTCCTGTCTTACATACTGCGCTCACCTGAGGAGCCATAGAAAGAGAAGAAAGATAGACACCAAGATTTTTCACTACCCCCACTGGAATAGGAAAATCAACCAGTGAGGCTGGCCAGAAGTAAGAAGATAAACAGCCCAGATCAAAAGAAACACCCACCACCAGGACCTCAGTCTTGTCCCCGTTGAGTTTAAGCCAGTTGTCCCTCATCCAGCCCCTCACAGCCTACAGGCACTCACACAGACAGGACAACACCTGAGCCTGGTCAAGATCCAGAAACATCTGCAGAGTCATAGGTTCTAGACCCCTGGTTTAGGCAAATATCACATTAGTACATCCAATTTAATTGCCCTAACATAATAAACTCTGCTATGTTGTTTGCATAAGCTATGTCAGATCGTAGAGGCAACTTTGTCCCTGAATTGAATCTCCCGGAGTACAAGGAAGCGGCCTGTCCAGAAGCAAATGTGCTGGGGATTTTTAAACACATGGGGTACATTGGTACAATGCATTTGAAAAATAGTTTAGGAAGAATCAGGATAATTTGGGGGCACATGAGAAATAAAGAAACAGCCAACTTCGACATCCCAGACCACACAGCAACAAAGCCAAACTCCATAGGATGCTGCTTATATACAGAGATCCGGCCAGTGCAAGCTAACCCCATTTCCTGATTAGCATTTGTCAATTATTTAAGCCCTTGTGAGTATATGACTGGTAACCCATTTTATAATAGCATAAGGTCACTGGTTAGAAATCGAGCTATTGTTTTTTAATTTAACACAATATAGTTTATTTGCCATGCTTTACATGGTGTAGAATGTGGGTTACTGATTTGTGATGTTTCTCCTTTTTTCTTTTCTTTTCCCCCTATTATCAATACATAGTGGTTTCTTTGATGTTGTATATGCTACATATTTATTGCAACCATATTCATGTTGCATAATAGATTGCCAATTTGTGTTTTACTTTTACCTTGGCAAAGTTCTATGATCAAACACATGTCTACACTGGCACTTTGTGGTGTCTATACCTTTCTGTGTAGAAATTGGAATTTTATGTAAATTGGCACTGGTACAAATACTTTGGTATTAAGGTCCAATGTGAACAATTGAATATTTTATTGAGGCTGTTAAATCACATGTTCTATATTGAAATGGCCAGCAGGGACTGCTTTCACTAAGGAATTGTTAATCACTTAAAAACTGTTACCAAGCTCCATTGTACAATTTTAAATATATGTAATTATTCATTTGCATATGGTTAGTAAAATAACCTTGGCAAAACCAGAAATCAAAAACATTGTTAAAATGTGATTACATTACAATTCAATTCATATCAAATAATTAAAACACACAAATCAATATATATTTCCATCATTACATAACAAAGATATAAAGCATTCCATTTAACACAATACAAATTCAAATATTTTAAAACTGATATATCCAATGTGGGCTCACAGCTATTTAAAATCCTTGCCCAGAACCACTCAGTATTAATGAAATCTGCATCTAAAACAAAACAGCTAAAAAAGTTAAAATGAGTTTCAACCAGAACAAGGCATTCTGTTAAAAGATGATGGCCCTCATTACGACCCTGGCGGTATGGAGTGAACGGCGCCGTAAAAGGTGCCGGCGCCGTTCACCCCGTACCGCCGCATTACGAGTTCCCCTCGCGGGACATGGTAAGCACGCCTGGGAAAACCAGGCGTGCTTACCGGGAGCCGCAAGGGGAAGAGGAAGCAAACAACGGGCCATCTCGTAATGGCCCGTTATTTGCTCCCTCGCCCATTCCCATTCAGCCCTATTGGGGCTGAAATGGAAATGGGGAAGGACCGTGTCCGGGTCCTTGGAGGGAGCAATTACCGGGGCTTCCGAACTCGTAATGGCCCGGTAAGTCCTCATTCCAAGGACCCGGACCCCAACGCGATTTTGGCGGCAGCCATGCCACCAATAGCGACATGGTTACCGCGGAACTCGTAATGAGGGCCGATGACTTTTTTCTATTTGCAAGAGGCATAACCTACAAAGCCACGAAGAGCGCTCAATACCCTTTCTTGCACCCATAACTCCCTAGTAGGGAATACATTGAGTTTGAAACGTATCATTTCACATCAATGTTTCCTTGATGGGTGCTGTTTCAAGTAAAAAGGCAAGTGATTAAATGCTCTTATTTCATAGTCTAAGCGATAGAATAAATGGTACTCCAATGTTGACTCTCTGTTCCTGATCCAGGCAAGTTCAAAAACAATATTTTTATCGATCAACACAGCTAGCAGCTTCTCAAGATCTAGATCATACTCAGCCAAAAGCTTTATACATCCTTGAAACCATTCGATCAGGACTCTAGAGGAATTGCAGAACAATACTGTGTGCAGCTCTGACAATAAACAGTTTGGTGGAGGAAGCAAAAGAGATCTCAACAGTTGCAACCGCTTCCAGTCAGCCCGCTTGCCACGTGTCTAATAACAGACATCGGAGTCCCCTTCGGAAGAGTGAGTTACCTTTTCCACACCAACGACTCTACTCCAGATGTTGGCAATAGACCTGATTCTACTCCATACAGCAGACGCAGAACCATTTTTTGGTGTGCAATCTAGTTTGTGATTATACGATCAGAGTCAATTTGCTTGGTTCTCTTTGAACTGATCTTAATGTCCAAATATTTAAAAGTTTGGACAGCTTCCAATCGTTCTTTTGCTACAAGCCAGTTGTACTTTGGTTTATTCTTTTTAACATAGTTTATCGTTAGAATGTTTTTTTTTTCTTCATTCAATTGCAAATCTAACGCTGTAAAATAAACGTTGGTCGCTGTTAAGGCCCTTTGTAGCCCAATGGGGGTCAGGTCAAATAGGCCTATGTTGTCGGCATATGCAGGTAGTTTATTGGCAGATTCCCTAGATTTGGAGGGAACTTTTGAATTCTTTTAAAAATGTCACCAAAATCACAAATGTATAGACTAAATAAAAATGGGGCCAGTACACAACCCTGTCGCAACCCACAGCTGCTCTTTATCCACCATGTGTAATTCCCTTTTTGTTCTAGACGCACCCTCATCTTAGTGTCATTGTACAAAGCAATCAGAATGTCTATCAAACCTATAGGACAGTCCATCTCCAATAACCTTTCCCACATGCGTTGACGGTTAACTCGATCACACGCCTGAGAAACATACAAAAATGCACAACAGAGTACCCTTTTCTCCTGTTTAACCTGCATTTGCAGAAGATTGATTACAACACAATTATGAGCAGTATTCAATCCTGGCCAAAAACCAGACTGGAATTTGTCAATAACGCTGTTCTTGTCTGCCCACACACGTAGATTGTCCAAAATAATAGCCCCAAAGATTTTACTGGCGGCATCAAGGAAGAAGATTGGGCGATAATTAGATGGAATAGTCCTGTCTCCCAATGTTTGCTTTCTTCCAGAAGGATGGCAAATTCATGGCCTTGACAGTTTCACAAAATAAAACATACAAAATAGCTGCCCAGAGGTTCAGGTTCGACTTTCATGTAGCATTCGCCAAGCCATCCGGGCCCACAGCATTTGAGGCTTTGCTTTTCTTAATAGTTTCCTTTATCACCTATAAATCAACCTTAACCTGTTCTGACGAGTTATTGTTGAGTGAGGGAGAACCCTCCACCCCCTCGTTTTCACGATAAAGGGAAGAAAAAGTGTGTCTCCCACACACCTGTGGGAACAGGCTGACATTGGAGTCAGCATTGCTCTAACAGTTCTTTGGTCAATCTCCAAAAGGAAGACATATTTTTGCAAATGGTGGAACAAAGCATTGATTCTGCATCATTAATATAAAGCAGAAACCGATGAACCTTGACCCCATTTTTATAGTAAAGTCTCAAAGTTTTTGCTTTTTCCTTGTAATATAATGGAAGTTTTATCAATTGACTCATTGTTTTGTTAAACTCCCTCTATTTTCCCCGCAAGAAGAGTATCATACTTATGCCTGTAGCCACGGGTATCTTAGTTACCTTCTTTCTATTCCCACAGTTAGGGGAATATAAACTGCCCAAGGCCCTTTGAATTGCCTTATCATAGGTGACTGGATAAAAAAATTACCATCTTAGTTAGATTCCATATAAAAAATACATTTATTGAAGTGGTGTGATAACGCTGGCTTCCAGATCAGTGCTTGATTTCTCGGATTAACCTCCACCATCACTGGGCAATTTATACTTTGATAATCATTGCAATTTTGCCTCATGGTCAAAACTAGCATAAGGTTGTCACTAGATTGTAAGGGTGTCACTTTTAGGCTGTTACATTTCCAGAATAACGACTTGGATGAAAATACATAGTCCAACCTGGATCTCGAGAGGCCGTTTGCCAAAATGAATTCGGAGGTCTGGCTGGATTATCCTCCATAAGGTTTCCATTGGCCAGGATTAAATCCCAGTTTTTTAATTCTGATTTTATTACTCCTTTTTCTTGCCAATGAAGATATCCAAAGCCTTTTTCTTTCACAGTACCATTTGGGATCCAGGCATTCACTATTAAAGTCACCCAGTATGATAATCGCAACATCCTCTTTTTCTAGAACATTTGACACAAGGGCAGAAAGGTCTTTCAAGAATGTTTCAATCTGCACAGATTTTGGGTTGAAATACACATTACAGACATAACAGCAAATGTTAGTCAAGTTCCCACAACCACCCACCACTTTTACCATTTGAATATCCTTCTGGTATGTTTCAATGTTAGATATCTTTAGACCAATACCATTTTTCAGGGCACATAGAAGACTCCCCATAGGTCGACCCCGTGCTCCCTGCAAAGCTTCCACTGTTAAGACCACATATCCATCTATTATAGGACACGAGGTAGGGGTGTAGACTGAGCTCATGTAGTGAAGATGTGCCCTGCCTGAGCTCCCACCAAGATCCTACAATAGATCCAGTATGCAGTACTTCTCGAGTTCCAACTTGGCCAGGATTGGGGACCTGCGGTGCTGTTGCTTATGGCTGCGGGGGCTGACCTGAGCTGACGAAAACCCGGGCCCCGAAAGCCGAGAACATTTTCGCAAAGGGAAGCTGACGTGGTGACCCAAGATGTCGGCTGTATTGGCTTCACGGATTTCCGCGAGATGTATGTGATTTTCTGCCGGAGATGGAGCTTTTGCCTGATACCTGGCAGACCGCGTAGCTGAGGGCAAGGAAGACTGATATATATCTGAGTAAGATAGGCTGCTTGGGACGACTGCTTGGGCGGGAAGCCCTGCCCATACTGACTTGGCACGCAGTGAGACTGGACCCTGGCGTGGACCTGGAAGCTATCCGTTGCAGCAAGGAAGGGAAGTGATGAGATGCAGACGGCCTCCTTGGGGGAGCTAACACATTACCAGCTGAAGCCCTTTAAGCATTGGCCGAAGGCAGACCCCACTTGGCTGCTGCCATCACACGAGTGCTCAGAGAGGGGTCTGGGTGGCCTGCAACGTGGTCGCATTCGTAACACATAACATATCCTTGATACTTAGGCCCGCTTAGGTCCCCTGGCATGCATCTACCCAGCCGGCCCCGCTACTACCACTCTTTGCGCCTTGCCGATACTAACACACTTTTCTGACTCCGGTATCTGAGCGGAGACAGTAGATCATCCACACATCGACTGCATACCACTTGTGGGGGGTCCTGACCCGATCCTTTTGCACGTCTACCACACATTGCAGTGCTATGGAAGTGCCTCTGCGAACCTGCAGGGTAGACTCCCTTCCTTAGACTCCAGCTGTCTGCCCACGAAGCCTGGAACACCATCTGCAGGAGGTCATATCGAACGGGGGCTGGAAATCCCGGATGTGGACCACCGTGGCTGCCACGCCATCCGAGGAGCTGTGAGGGCTACTGATTCCCAGGTAAATAACGCACTTGACTCTTATATAGTTGATGCTTCTGTCACCACCACAGTGGTCTGCACTGATTTCTGTGGCTGCTGAGAGATGAACCTAACTCTTTGTGGCTCTCCAGAAAAAGACACCCGGAACTATCTGAAAGCCTGCCCCATGAAATACCTGGCTCCATATACCCTGAGGGATAATTACAACATGCTAGCCTACGAGCTGCCATCTGACTCTAATCACGGGAGCTGACTCTCAAACTACCATATGGTTGCCTAAAACCGAACCTCGAGGCAATCCTCTTACAACCTTCATCCCTCAGAAGTAATCCACCAACCCACTTGGTAGCCGAAATCCTGGGGTTAGAGCTCACAATCTGGACACACCCCTCACTATGTCATACAGCAAACAAAAGAGCAGGGGCACAATAATTGAGTCTTTTGCGAGTCAGGGGAGGCAACGTGACTCCCCCCTCGCTCACTAGCTTGGACCAGTTGGAACCACAGAAACTGCAGCCAGATGCTCAGGAAGATAAGATCCTAGCTGCCATTGCTGCCTTAAGAACCTCCCTGGAAGTCAACATTGGGAAGGTTAAAGTAGATGTGCAACTTTTACGACAAGATGTGTGCTCACTGGCGAAAGGGTTACAAACACTGAGTCGCTCCGGAAAGACACGGCCACCACCACGGAGGATCTACAATTGCGGATGAAGGCGCTGGAGGGAAGAAACACTATACTGGAGCTGTGTGCTGAAGACGCAGAGGGCAGGTCTCACAGGAATAACGTAAGGGTGCTGGGTTTGCCAGAGGGAATGGAGGGTGCGAACCTGACTCTCTACATAGAGAACTTACTCCTGCAGGAGGTGGGCCCTGGGAAACTATTGCAGGGCTTTGCCATTGAAAGAGCCCATCGTTCTCTCCAGAGGCGGCCACTGCCAGGGTCGCACCCAAGGCCTATCATAGCCAGGATTCTGAACTTCAGGTATAGAGAGGTGATCCTACGGTTTTCGAGAGAAGGCGGGACGATATCAAGAGGCAATTCAATGATTGCCATGTACCCCGATTATACGCCTATGGTGCAGAAGAGAAGAAACGCTTACGGGCACACTAAAGCGGGGCTCCGGCAACTGGGTCTGAAATACATGCTTGTGTATCCGGCTAGATTGAAGATATTGCACAAAGGAAAGACACACTCCTCTGAGAGTCCAGAAGCAGCAAATATGTGGATGGATCATAACAACATGTTTGATAGTGAAGTTGTGAATTCTGTCAGGGAACCTGAGGCAGACCCCAGGCTTATGTACAGGGAGATCCTTCGTCCTTTCCCGACATCTCATTGACCAACGGGATTCAACTTGGGAATTACCTCATTCCCTGGTCCATATTGCTGAACTACATTATTGGTGGCGCTGTGCCTGGCAACCGGACAGAGGTGACGCAGTCAAGACCTGCTGGCTGCTGAAGACCCCAAAGGCTGTATCATTGAGATTGACTTGATTACTGCACATCATGGGTGGCACAATGGTGGAGACGGGGAGTGGTTGCCCGCTGCGTGGAAATCAGACACCCCTGATACTACTTGTTACTAGGTACTGGCCCGTTGCTAGACCTGGTGGGCCTTAGAGGTATGGGTGAGCTTGAACAGCTGTTGGGCCTTTTTTGAGCCCTCTGTTAACGGGCCACATGTTTGGTTTGTGTGTTGCTCATGTTTATGTTTATGTGTTGTGCTCTGAAACACTTGTGTACGAGCGCGATATAAATAAAATATAATTTCATTTAATTTACTGAAGCTTGGTACAGAATGCAGTCAGAATGTTGGGGGCGGACGGGTATTGATATTGGGTACTTTACATGTTCACATGGTGGGGGCGTATCAGGAGATGATGACAATGGGCGTCGGGGCGACGGGGGAGAGTTGGGTGGCACTGGCACACAGTACCCTACAAAGGGCTGATTGGACACCTAGGCTGCAGAGGTGGTTGGAAACTATGCATGTTGCCGATTAAGATGCTTACTTGGAATGTGAGGGGGCTGGGTTCATACATGCTCAGGAACCAAGTAACATCCTTCCTATGCAGAAAAAAGATATTCATCACCCTACTCCAAGAAACACATTTACTTCCGGAAGATCAGGATCTAGTTGCATCACATTGGGGGGCTATGGCTCTACATATTCCAAGTTCACATGGGAAGTTTTTATATGGATTGACGGAACAGTCCTCTTCCGAATCTTGAAGGTGGATACAGACACAAGTAGGAGATTTGTGATGGTATACGGCTATTTGGAACACAGGGAGATATGTACTATAAACTCCTAATTCCCTAACCACTCAATACCGGACCATGTTTTCTTGCTAAGCGGTCGCCTAGCTTTGCACTGCAATGCTTTGTTTCTGTGGGGTGGTGATTTTGTGTGCGGGACCTGCTGCTGGATAGGTCTTCCTCCCCACTGAGTCAGCGGTCAACAGCATCAGAAGCACTCATTTCGGTCCTGTCTACACTGACCTGGTGGGCATTTGGAAAGAATTACACCCAGACATCAGGGGATACTCCTTTTATTCACCTCTCCATAACCTATACACTAGAATAGATTATTTATTTGCCAGAATTCACTGGGTCAGAAATACATGGGACGCTCTATATCAGACCACTCCCCGCTGGTGATCACCTGGGAAAACAAAGGGCTCAGACCCCCTATTCCACGGATGCCCAGGGAGATTACCTTTTCAGGGAGACACTAAGGATACCATGACACACTTCCCCTGAACAAACGTCAGGAGTGTTGATAGCTGGGGTACTGTTTGGGAAACTCTGAAAGTAATTGATTGATTGTTTATTTGTATAACGCCTATACACAAAGTGTTTCAAAGCGCTTCAAGGAGGGAGGGAAAATGGGAGAATGTCAGTACATTCATACAAGTCCTTGAAACAGTACAGAAGTCATAATAGATAGTACAAGTGCATGTAACAATAAGGGAGAGCCGAGGGAGGAAGGAGGGAAAACAAAACAAGCAGTAACATTATTATGCCGGACGACAATTGTTGCAGTGCAAGAATGACAAGAGGAGTGGGAATGAGGGGGGGTGAGGGGAGAGGAGAGTAGAGGTGAGGAGAGGAACAAAACAAGTGGCTATCAGTTGAAGGTCGACGACTATTCAAGATAGTGCTGGGGAGGGAGAGGGAGGAAAATAACAGAAGGGAAAGGGGGGACAGACAAGCTGTTAACAGTGGTCGAGGGACCGATGATAAAAGTAAGTGCCTAAAGGTTAGAGGTGAAGGGGGGGTGAAGAGAGGGAGGGAGAGGGGGAAACGTCTACAAGACAGGCGGCTACAAATTACTATGCCTGACAGCAATTGGGGTAGTGCCCGAAAAAGATAGATGGAGGACGGGGGGGGGGGGGTGGAGAGGGAAAGAGAGGAGAGAGAAGGGAGCAGGGGCTAAGGTGTAAAGGCAGGAAGGGAAGAGGGGGCAAGGTGTAAAGGCAGGAAGGAGAGAAGGTGGGAAAGAAAGCAGACACAGGGGGAAAAGGGAAAATAGAGAGTACAGAAGAAGGGGGGATGGAAAAGGGGGATGGAAAAGGGGGAAGCATGGGAGAAAAGGGACACTGGCGGGGGCAGGGGAGACAATGGGGACACTGGTGGGGCAGGGGAGACAAGGGGACACTGGCAGGGGCAAGGGAGACATGGGGACACTGGCAGGGGGCAGGGAAGACATGGGGGACACTGGCGGGGGCAAGGGAGACATGTGGACACTAGCAGGGGTAGGGGAGACAAGCTGACACTGGCAGGGGACAAGGGAGACATGGGCACACTGGCGGGAGGCAGGGGAGACAAGGGGACACTGTTGGGGGGCAGAGGAGACAAGGAAACACTGACGGGGCAGGGGAGACAAGGGGACACTGGCGGGGGGCAAGGGAGACATGGGGACACTGGCAGGGGGCAGGAGAGACAAGGGGACACTGGTGGGGGGCAAGGGAGACATGGGGACACTGGCAGGGGCAGGGGAGTGCGAGTGCCCCCTTAAGGGACCTACAAGGGGTGGCTAGAGGCGTACCGTGGTGGACAGGGGTAGACAGGGCCGTAGGAGTGGGCCTTGTAAGGAGGGCCGGCCAAGCCTGCCGGCCTCCTCATTGGCCCAGATGTAGTGGGCCAGGGCCAATCTCAGGCCACCAGTAGCAGGATAGAAGGCACTCCGGTGCCCAACAAAGAAAAAGCCATCTTGGAATGGCCATGCCTCGAGAACCCTTTGAGGCAAAACACACAACAACACACAAAGCATGCCTGCAATCTGCTAATTATAACCCAGAAAGTACATGTAGCTGATGGCAAAATCACGTAGTGAAATTAGCAGAATGTTTTAAAAGTATGCTGTGGCGCGATAATGTGCCGATATATTAAGCCCAGGGGGGCTTAACTGCAGTTCCGGAAATGCACTGTGTGCATTGCAGGGCCTCAGGATAGAAGTGGGGAGGCATCCAAGTCGCAGCTCCGGTCGCCGTAGATGGAAGAAGTGAGGGGAAAAGGCAGCAAGAGTGATTACAGGGCTAGGAGTGGGCCTTGTGAGGAGGGCCGGCCAAGCCTGCCGACCTCCGCATTGGCCCAGATGTAGTGGGCCAGGGCCAAACACAGGCCACTAGCAGCAGGATAGAAGGCACTCTGGTGCCGAACAAAGAAAAAGCCATCTTGGAATGGCCGTGCCACGAGAACACAGTGAGGCAAAACACACAACAACACACAAAGCATGCCTGCAATCTGCTAATTATAGCCCAGAAAGTACATGTGATGGCAAAGTCACATAGTGAAATTAGCAGAATGTTTTAAAAGTATGCCGTGGCACCATCATGCGCCGATACAATAAGCCCAGGAGGGCTTACCTGAGGTTCTGAAAATGCACCGTGTGGTGATCAGGGGGAGGTAATAGTGCAGGGGGCATCTGGAGCAGGCTGCATGAGGATCTAGAGGCTGTCGAGGGTGAGATCTGTACGCTAGAGGCTACAGAGTCTGAACGACAGGCAGCAGAAACAAACCTCATGGAGCTGCGACTACAATGCGCTCATGCATGGAAGAAGCTATGTAAATTTCATTATACAGCACATGTGGCACGCTCACATACCGAAGGTGATAAATCAGGGCAGTTATTGGCATGGCTGTGCAAGAGAGAACAGCCCAAAATCACAACCATGTCACTACAGGACGAGTGCAGCATTTCATGGCGGTCCCAGGGATAAATAAATGACATTGTTGCTAACTACTACACCTGACTTTATAAACATGATGTACAGGTCAGCTAGATATGGCATTCTCTCAAATGATGCTCCCAAAATTAACCACAGCACAAGCTGACATGCTTGACCAACCCCTTACCACAGAGGAACTGGAGGCGGCAATCACATACTTATCCAATGGGCTCCCGGCAGAATTTTACAAAGCATACAGTTCCACACTTGCCCTTCCGCTCCTGAAGGTTTCTAAGAAGGCCTATGAAAGTGGCCTGCTCCCAGCCAGCATGAGAGAAACGCTGGTGGTTCCTATCCCGAAGAACGGGAAACCTGCTGAGAAGTGTGTCATATCAACCTATGACATGAAAATTCTGACCACAATACTTGCCAATCGCCTACGTTAAGTGAAACATTCAGATCAGACCGGGTTTATACTGGCGCGCAACACCACGCTGAACTTCTGTTGGTTGCAACATATTATTGACCAAAACAACTCATCTCACGCGCAGTTTATGGTTGCTCGTTTGGCTGGGCAGAAAGATCTGGACCAGAACGCTAAAATTGTTACACTTGCTACACCCTTACTCGCCAAATGTCCCCATTACAGCAGTTGTTTGTGCTAACACGCAGGACCTGGCTGTGGCAAGGAAGTGGGAGGGATGGGGTATATCCACTTGGGGAGATATATTTGAAAATCAGTTGTTCAGGGACCTGTGAGCTTGATGCAGAAGGAGGGTCTCCACAGGGGCCAATTCATACGTATATGAGAGTTTCGAGGGTGGCTAAAAGGAAATGCAGTGACAGGCCTGCTGAACCGGACATGTCGGTCTTTCTAGTCCTCATGTACAGGCTGGAAGATGGTTGGCGCCCTGTGTCAAGAATGTATGGATCCCTCCGGGTTATGAATAGCAATAGGAGAGAACGCCTGAAAGAGCAGTGGGAAATGGATGTGTGGCTGTAAATTACTGAAACTCAATGGGACTACGCATTGGGCCTCATTAGGACCCAGGCGGTAAGGGGTTTACGGCGGCGTAAACAGCGCCGACCCTTACCGCCTGATTCCGAGGTCCCTTAGCGCCATGGCGGATTTAACACCTGCTTTTAGCAGGTGTTAAAATCCATGGCGCTAAGGGACCATGTTGTTAATTACGCCACCGTAATTTACGGTGGCGTAATTAACGCCTTCCCCACTCCCATTATGCCCTATGGGGCAAAAATGGGAATGGGGAAGGGTAAATGGGGATTGGGGACTTACCGCCCCGCCAACCTCGGAATGGGGCGGTAAGTCCGCCAACCACCATGGCGTAAACATAGTTTACGCCATGGTGGTAAAGGTACGACCCAGGCGGTAACTTACCGCCTGGGTCGTAATGAGGCCCATTGTCATTTGTTAAAAATGTGTCACGGAACGTGCGTTTCCGGCTAGTGCAGCTTGATCTACTATATCACACGTACATTTTATGTGAACATTGCGACAGCTTGCACGTGGTGTCAACCGAGGGGGCTGACCTGATACACATGTTCTGGTTCTGTACCCGGGTGCACAACTTCTGGTCCCAGATTAAGCAGGCCTGAGTGCAAGCTGGGATAATTAGATTTGATTGGAGTCCACTTGAATTCTTACTGGGCGGTTAACCCAGGCCAAATAAACTGAAACATGCATTGAAGTTTATGGACCTAAAATGCACTGTGGCTAAACGATGTATTGCTATTTCATGGAAAGATAAACAAGGGCCCAAATGCAGCAAATGGTATAGGGGCTTTGAACGCTGGTGCATAGACGAAACAAAAGCCTGGAGCGTAGCCCTGGATATCGATGCCCGAAAACTAGCTGTAACTTAGTTATGAGGCCTGGGGCACCCTCAATTTGGGAATGTTCTACCCATCAGACGATAAACCACTCTGAAAAATGGCATCCTTTTATCAAAAAAACATGATTTTCTCCTTTCTCGCTTTCCCCCCCTCTCCCACTTTTTATTCTTCCTTCTCTGCTCCTTCCCTTATCTTTACAGTGCGTGCTGTGCCATGCAGACGCAACTGTTTGTTTCTGAGACCCTCACTCGGCCCATAGGCATGGGAACCCAGAATTACCCAGATAGATAGATGATAGATAGATATTGATAGACAGATATTGCCAATGCTGCTGTACACTGTCACTGTACAGTCTCCTACCCTCAACGGCACAAGCTTCTTTCCCCTGTTGGGCTGTTCTATGTTTGTTACGCTACAAAATGAGAAATTATATGCTATTTTCTACTGTTTATTATTCAGTTGACTAACTGATGTACCTACCTTGAGTTTTTGCACACTGTGGTCAAATGTATGCAAATTACATATCAACGCATTCAATAAACAGATTTTAAAATAAATATAGGCTGCAAGGTTAACCATGATTGCTGCAAGCATAACAAAGAATATGGTGTCAGAGTGAGATAGTCTATTTGTAAGACCGTATGTCCTCTACAATTCCAAGAGGCCAAACGAAGGTAGTCTATTCACCTACAGGTATTTTGAGAACTTCCCCCACCATGCACAACAGACAAAACAGAGTTCCAATCATAAATTGCTGATGATCTTATTCGATTTTCATTGATAATACTTCTATGACCTGGATCTTGAGTATTAACGTTAATTGAGAGTGGATGACAAGATATCAAGCAATGAATAGACACAGAGAGGCAGGAAGTCACTGCAAGAGAGCTCTCATTCAACAGAATATTTGGTTCAGCTAGGGCCTGCAACACATCATAGCCCAATGTTAAAAAATACTCTAACTCAGACAGAACCATAGCCCTTACCATTCGTGATGAAAAGTATAGTTTTGCCAAACTTAGTCTGCCCTTCACTGGAAACTGGACCAGAGCAATATCACTAGAGGAAATCAATCTTAAGCTAGGTATTTCTAAAAACAATGCCAACATTTGGCACAGATTTAAAGGGAGTGAATCCCTGTTAGGAAATACCTTGCATGGTAAGATAAATGCACGTTCCTCTGATAGAGTTATTTTACCTTTGGCTCCTTGATTTTTGATTTCAAGTTGGATCAGCTTAGTCCCTGGGTCATGACGTGGCTGAGGGCAGAAATCTCCCCCTCTTTCTTTGCAGCCATTGTGAGGTAAATTGCCCAAGCCAGTTTTCTGGTGTACATATTGTAGTGGTTCCACTAAATCCCCCAACCTGCTTAATGCTGACCTTAGAGTCATAGACCTGCTGCCAGTTATCGCCAAAGGGCTACAGGAGACTTATGTGCAAACTTGAACTGGTTCCTCCGGGATTGAGTCAACCTTGGTTGCTAGGCACAACCTTCGTCTTCTTTCCTCTAATGTGAGAAAGGATGGCTGCAATGAGTCTTTCTGACTCTTGGGCCGATGATCCGACTGTTCTAAAACAATCAATAGAGCATCAAAATACCTGTTTACCAAATTTTGCACATGCACATCCTTTCTTTAAACTATTGGACCTTTGTTTGAGGAACAACCTAATTTTGCTATACATGGTTTGAAGTCAACTGAGGCCTAGAACCCAAAGGTAGAAAAATAGGTGCCAATGTTTGCGCCCTCTTTTGTAGTTGACTCTGATCCTCCGCAAGATTACTCACTGGCACAAAAGCCCCTAGAGGGTATCTACTCAATGCATTCACGAGTGAGGAAGTAGTTGAACGTTGCTCCACAATGGCCAAACTTAAATCGTCCGGATTTCCTATACGCTCCATCTCGGAATACACCGACAAGATGCTTTGATCTAAAATTCCAAGTGGTTTTGATGATGGTTTTACAAATGTGTCTGTGAGGTCCTTTTGGCCTTTAGACACTCTCTTCTCTAGGTTTTTTAATTTCTTCTTTGGCTTCCTTGGTGTAGTTAATTCCTTATGGGACGACAACTTCTCAACACGTCTTCCTGAACTGTAGGAGGCAGACACTGACGCTGCCACAAGTTCCTCATAAAGCTACAAGATCCATTCTGTCTTTGTTTAGAGGAATTTATTTGTTTTTTCCCCTTTCAAAGCACGTTGCCTTAGCAGCCATATTGGTTGCCATGTCAGCCGTCATGCGTTTCGCACCACTGTTAGTTGTATTCACATTTAGTTTTTTATTCGTCGAGCCAAGAGGAACATTAGCTGTTAAGTCATAAGTAATACCCATACAAGCATGACCATCTCCATGTCAACCCAAACGGGTCTTAACCTTTGGCGCTTGAACATTCCAAGAAGTAGTTCTCCACCCATACCGAAAGTACCGGCCAAGGTTGAGTTGTTCCAAGGACAGAATAACATGAGACAGAGGGTAGGAAATGGTAGTGGGAAGGGAAATTCTGACACTGTATATAATGTAGATATTCAGAACAAATAGTCGAACAATGGTCAGAACGGTATAATATGAGCATGAAGACAAAGAGTGTTAGAAAGAAAGAGTGGGAGGATCAAAGGCAGTTGCCTCAGGATGAGATGAGGAGAGAATGAGACATAGACAAGGTTAACCAAAGCATATGGAATTAAAGAGTTGTACAAGTAGAATCCTAGGAAAGAGTCAGTCGGCAGACGACTTTGGAAGGTCCTCTAGTAAAAAATGAAAGCAGGTGGTCGGAGCGAACCAGAAGGCAATCCATGAAAGAAATGAGAGATGACCTGCCAAGAGGCCAAAAATGGGTAGAAAGATCAGAAAGAAATCTTAGTACAAATAGATCAACGAATGTAGGTGATCTACTAAAACAAATGTACAAACCATTTGAGGAGGGCTGGACTAATAAGCACAACTCAGAAGTTCATTCATTACACCAACAGGCGCATAGAAAAGATGAGTGGAGAAAGGAGAGAAGGGTGATGGAGAAAAGAAATACCACACATGTACAAAATTCAATGCAGAAAGAGATGAAAGAGAATCATCAGGAAAAGTGTTCACAGGTGTTGTTTACTCACACGTTTGGAAAGAATAAACATATCTGTCTAAATAGAGGCAATATTTTGCTTCTACAGCACAAATACCAAGTCTGAGAATGATTTGCACAAGAGACATAGTGAGAGTTGAGTTTCTGGACAAAAAGGACTTCAACTGTTCGGTCGTGCACTTCAACTCAAACTTGGTACTAGAGCTTGTTATTTCGAAAAGGGAGAGGCTGAGGAACCAAGGGTTTGTGGTGTCGTTAATAGACATTGAGAAGATCCAAAAATGGGAAACAGCGGGAGGAGAGATACAAGGAAAACAGTTCACTCCAACTGGGAGCGAATCATCTAGGGAAGCAGGTCAAATTGACTGGGCAAGAGTAATTGAAGCCCTAGATAATGCATCCATAGTAACAGGCATTATACCCCAAGAACTTAAGAAGGCCTATCCTGAAGAAGCCAGGTCTGTCAGTTGATCTCCCTAATAATTCCCGGCCAATCACAAATGCTGCCTTTTTATTAAAGATCCTAGACTGCGTGGCCCACCAACAAATTTCGAAACACCTAAAAATGTATCCCATACTAAATGATCATCAGTCTGGGTTCCGTATTGGTTTCGGAACAGACACAGCTCTTCTGAAGCTCAAATCCAAACTACTAGCCTGCATGGATCAGAATGAAGCCTCCCTGCTTATGCTGCTTGATCTCTCTGCAGCGTATGAACTAGTGGACCATTCAATCATGTCCACCAAGTTACACGAGGTCGCAAACTTTTCCCCTCTAGCCACTAAATGGGTTTCTTCTTTTCTCTGCAATCGTGATAGCAGGGTGTTTTGCGGAGAGGCTGAATCTGTACCCATTACTATCACTTGTGGGGTGCCTCAAGATGCCTGCACTTCCCCGTGCTTTTATAATATTTTTACGGCCCCTCTATTTGACATCCGGGATCAAGAGGACGTGATATTCACCAATTACGCAGATGAGAAGCAATGTGTCATCCCGCTATCTGGTTCACACGACTTGGATGAAGCTGCCATTACTAAAGTCTTTGCTATTATTGAAACCTGGATGGTTCACAATAAATTGTCTCTTAATAAATCCAAAACCGAGCTTTAGTTATTGGACCAACACACATGTTGAAAAAACGTGGTTCTATCTATGACAGCTTCCAACTAGGCGACAAATTCATCATTCCTGTGAAGTCGCTAGGTATTACATTTGACTAGCGACTGTGAAGCAACATATCAGCGGTCTGGTCTCATCCTGTGCCTACTACATAAAATTACTGGCACATCTGAGACCCTTCATCTCGCAAGATAATGCCGAAACAATTTCCAGAACAATCGTAAGAGCAAAAATTGACTATTGTTCAGGCCTGTTAATGGGCATAGACAAAGTGGACTGAATTAAACTCCAAGTTTGTCAAAATGGAGCCATACTAACCATTATGAGACTCAAGCGCAGAAACCATGCTACGTCAGCCAGAAAATCTCTTCACTGGCTACCTGTGGAGTCTAGAATTTTGTTCTGAACGTTGACTATAATTCAAAAATGCAAATATGGAAACATGCCTGATTATCTACAGCACTTACTTCAAGCAAGATTGAATAGCAGAATCTTGAGATCAAATAACCAACACTTGTTACTTGTCCCAAAATGCAAAACCGGCAAGGTTGCCAATTCATCTTTTTTTGCTATTGGGCCAAAAGTTTGGAATTCTCTTCCCCTTGAGCTAAGAGAGACTGAATCAGTGGAGATTTAAAACAAAAAACCTGAAAACGTACCTTTTTAACTAATACCTCTCCATTATCCTGCTCTATGGCTTTTAATTGGCTTTAGTTGTTTTTAATAATGGCTTTTACTTGTTATTTGTGATGTTATGTTTTGTACCGCCCTCAAGCCCCAGGGTCCAGGGATGCGCTATATAAATATCATAAAGTAAAGTAAAGTGGCTCAAGAACCGAGGTGGGAAAATTCGACTCCATATCCCAATTGATTATGAAGCCAACGTGCACCAGCTGTCCCCTCTCACTAGTGTCATGGAACATTAGGGGCTTTGGTAAACTGATAACCAACACGCATGTAATAGATCAACTAAAAGATTTACCTATAGTATGCCTACAGGAGACATATGCGATGGAGGATTTATTATGGGATGGACACTCAACAAATGGCAGATAGACCCAGCGTGGGTCGTGCATCAGGAGGTTTATATGTATTCATCAAACAGGGATTAGGTATCACCGGAACCATTATCTGCAATGACCAGAAAGGCATGCTGACGACTCGGATAGAATTGCAACAAAACCTGATGTGTATTCAAATCCGGTTGATAAATATTTATTGGCTTAATACGCATTGCTACATTATGGTCATTATGGCTGCACTTGAGGAGATCATAGGAACGTTTAAAACAAAACATATAAATGCAGAGGTGCTAAAGGTTGGTGATTTCAACGCCTGTTGTCTGCCCCAAACTCTACATTAGCGAGGTGGGTGGAATGGTGAAACTTCCCACGCAATGTCACAAGTCTCCCAGGGTACAAGGTGGAGGGAGTACTAGGAAGGTTGGGGAATGTTAATCCTGAATGGTCACACAATGGGTGACATACCAGCAAAACCAACATGGCATAGAAAGGACCTCAAATCTTGGCTGGACTATGCTGTTGCCTCCAATGGCCTAGCCCGGGCATTTACAGGGTTAGAAGTAGTGAGTAGCTCAGCAACTGATCATGACAAAGTAACACTACAAATAAATCTTAGTATTACTGTGCCTTCAACAACTAATTGCATAAATGTGTCCCTGAATAAAGGAAAGGACAGATTAGGTTGGAGTAAGAAAGGTATGGAACAAATGAATAACATAATAAGATATTATTGTGTTACAAAAACATTGGAGATGAAATTAAAGGAACTGGGAGTAGAGACCTTTCCAATATGTGTGGCAGAAAAAACAGCATTAATTGCCAGGATGAAGAAGAGAGGGTTATAGTCTAACCCCCCCACACAGATATTTTGAAGAAATCCAAGCAAAGAAAAAAGAGATGAGAAGTATGATCAGGGAAATAAAAGTGACCAACCTTGAAGTAATCATTAAAAATACTGAGATAAAAAATGCCAGATATTTAAAATTAAAAAATTGGCTGAAATGTAATAGGTTCCTTCTATTACAGAGAATCAGTGAAGTGATGCTTAAAGCAGTGCAGACTAAAAATAGCAAAAACTTCTGGACCCTCGTAAATCTAAATAAAGAGATAAGCAATACAAAATCCAATCCCCAAAGAAACCTGGCCAAGACATTTTTCCAAGCGGTATGTTGGAGTTCCTTTAAAACAGCATGAGCAATGCAGCACAGAATGGGACTTAGATATCTCAGTAGAGTCTTTGGAAACCATTATAAAAGCTGGGTCCAATTCCCAGACACCGGGTCTTAACGTCCTATCCAATATTATTCTGAAACTAGAAGTGACAGAATGGGAAAAGATACTCCACATCCTGTCTCACAATATTTTGCAAAGTAAAACCATCCCTTTAGCTTGGTCTTTGTCAATAATAGTCCTCATGTACAAAAAGGGAGAGCAAAGTGATCCATCAAATTACTGACCTATAGCCCTGATGGAAATTAAGAGTAAGATCTTCTCTAGATGTCTACTGAAAGAAATAGAGGAGTGGTGGAGAAACAAAGGCATTTTATCAAAATTTCAGATGGGCTTCAGGCGTGAAACAGGGACTGATGCGAGTGGTCTACTTATTCAATCTTTAATCAATCAAGCATGCAAAGTTGGAGAAGACCCGCTGTATGTAGCTTAGCATTTGACTCTATTGATAGAACAAGGTAACGGAGAAAGCTTGCAGACTGGGGCATCCCAAAACATATACTGAATATGCTTTTCCACCTCCATAAAAATACGATAATCAAAGTAAGACTGAACAACCAAGGTGATGTACCAGCTCCAGTAGAAACTTATTGTGGGCTGAGACAGGGATGGGTGTTGGCGGCATGCCTCTTCAATTTGTATCTGGTTGACTTGTGGGATTTCCTAGGAAGAGCTACTATTATCTCACCTAAATTAAAAGATGAGAGATGCTGCTGTGTAACCTATGCCGATGATATATTACTCCTGGACAGAACGCAGGTGGTGCTAAAGAAATTGTTAATCAGAAAAATTTGCCAAATTAAACTGGCTAACAATTAACCCAAAGAAATCCTGCATCATGAATTATAAAGGCGAAAGATACAAATTGAAAACATTCCGGTGGGTAATGAATGGCAAACAAATTCCAGCCGTGAGAAATACAAAATATCTAGGTTTGCTACTGGTGAGACCAAAAGAAATTAAGGTTTACAGAGAGGCTCTATGGTCAAAGTACAGGAAATTAGCAGCGCAAATGTCATACATTGCAAAAAAATATTGTCACTTCTCAGTCAAGCTGCTCGTGCAATTCTATCGCTCTAAAGCTATCACTGTCCTGATGTATAGCATAGACATTTACTCCAGGATTCAGAATCTCGATCTGGAAAAACTGGAAGCCTGGATATGGAGAAAAGTGCTAAGACTACCTAACTCTGTCCGTATAACATTAATTTGTTTTGAATTGGGGTAGACTTCTTTCCTGGCCATTGCTCAGTTGAGGATTGTGTTACTATTTCGTAAGACAGTGGTAAAGAGAAAATTCGATCTGTAACACATTAATGAACAAAATGGAATGTGGGAGTGGAAGAGGCCCATTGGCAAAATTCAGGCAACAATGCAAACACAAATTGGAGAAGGATAAGGTATCCTTAGAACCTCTGTGCGAAAATCCAGGTCAGGCTAAACAGAAAATGATGGACAAAGATTGGATTACGAACTGTGATAAAAGGGCTCGATATAGCCTGAGCAGAGAAATAAATAATGAATGTAAAAGAAAGGAACACTGCAGAAATATTTGGAACAGTCTGCAGATAGTCGATATAGAGCCACATTCCTAAGGTTTTGACTTAATATCCTACTAACCGGACATATTACGTTACTATGTGAAATCCAAAAAACTGCACAGTGTCGACATTGTGGAATAGCGGTAGAGACCCTTAAACAGTTTATGATTAATTGTGAGGCCCTCCATAAGCTAAAATAAAAGATTTTCTCCCAATTTGTCCACTCCATAGACTCGCTGAATTCAGAGTACATTTGGAGATCCATTTTACAAGGCTCCAACTCTTCCTTGGTGATTAGAGTAGTCCATTTTATTTATATTAATATTGTTGACTGAAAGAATGAACGATGAACTTGAGGAATGAATGAATGCAAGATTGTAAATAACACAAGTATGTAATAATGAATTAGTAATTTTATGAACAATTTTATGAATATGTTTCTTTTGAGTAAAATGTATAAGGTTTGAAATAAACCATTTTGTACAATAAAAGAGAAAATTGCTGTTAAGTGCCCCAAGGAGCCACACTGTACTTTTATTGGGACTTATGTGAGTTCCCCCATACTCTGCACCCTCCCGTAGATAAACCCTTCCAAAAAAGCAAGTTCAGAAAACATTGCGTTTAAGAGGGAGAGTTGGTCGCAGAACTCCTCCGCAATTAGGCTGTAAGAATTCGCCATTTGAGAGAAAGTTAAGTTCAGAGCATGAAGGGCAGATCCAGGTTTATTTGGGGCCTAGTGTAATGTTGTATGTAAAGGGGGAAAACCATCCTCCTCATGCGTCAGATCCCACAGGGAAAGATCCAATGGCGATGTCATTATTTTGTGACATTGGGGCTCAGAACAGAATAACGATGGTAATTGTCAAATTGCAGCAGTAGTTGATTGAGGCCCTGGAGAAAAAGAAATTCAACAGGTTTAAGATGGTGTTGCTACTCATTTAGGTGATACACCACCACCTTTCGAGTTGTGCACGTCCTGAACAGCCTCAAGAGTGCCAACTTTGTTATTAAGACAGGATAAGTTCAATAGTGCTTTGTTGTTCAATGCAGACCATGCTGAAGCCGGAGTGGGAGGGCTTGTTTAAGGCGACAGGGCCACGGCTGCTCTTTCTAAAAACACTTTCCCTCCTTTACAAGCCAGGTTGGAACTATGGCAGAGCTTATCTCCATTCCTTAGCGAGTAAATGATCATTTACACCAATTAAAGCAGAGATCCAGAGCCTTGGCAGACCACAGGAAATGTAAACCATCAAGTTATTTTGAGCCCTCGTTTAGAATTTTCACTCACCAAAACTGGAGGGTAATCCATGCAGGCTGCGGGGGACGCGCTTTGGGTTATTGCCCATAAACCGCAGGTGCTCATCACACGTCCACGGAGCCCCAGCAGGCTACTTTCACCCCACTTCCACGCAGCGCTCCGCACCCAGACTGGTGTTATGTAGGGAAAGTGATCAGGGTTCGTCTTTCAGCTCCGCCTCCACTGCAATGAAGATAGAAAAGATACTTCTCTGCACCGATATCAGCCAACGCAGGCCACTTCCACCACCACTTCTGCACCGCACTCCCTGCCCGGACTGGTGTTATGTAGGGAAAGTGTTCAGGGTTCCTCTTCCAGATCCGCCTCCACTGCTCTGCACCGATATCAGCCAATGCAGACCAATTTTGCCAAGACTTCCACGTCCAGACTGGTTTTATGTAGCGAAAGTGTTCAGGGTTCCTCTTCCAGCTCCGCCTCCACTGCAATGAAGATAGGAAAGATACTACTCTGCAACAATATCAGCCACTGCAGACTACTTTCACCACCAATCCGCATCACACTCCGCACCAGAACTGGTGTTATGTAGGAAAAGTGTTCAGGGTTCCTCTTCCAGCTCCGCCTCTACTGCAAAGAAGATAGAAAAGATACTGCGATGCACTGATATCAGCCACTGCAAACCACTTTCACCACCACTTCCAAAAGAGGTAAGACTGAATCTACTATGACAGGTGTTGCCCCTGTGAATAATAATATGCACAGATCACAGCAGCGTGTATTCATCCTAATGTGAATTATAAACGCCATTTTGGTCTAACCAATAGATGTATAGAGACTCCCATTTGAGGTTTGGTTGCAGTTGTGCATATGTGATTCAAAACATTATTTCAAGATATATGAATCCGTGAACAATAATATCACTAAGGGATATCCATTTGAGGGCCACATTGGTTCAGGAGACCCCCTCAGTCAGCCACTGTTGCGGGAAACAAGGATCTATTCTGTCATGACAAGTGATACAGCAGCAGATTAGGTTCCAGTTCAATATATTTCTAAATCACATCTCTGCTCTTCTGCAGACTTCTTTTGACATTCCACATTATGCAATGTAACTTCCAGTAAGAGATGAGTGGGCCAAGTGTAGCTCAACCTCAACCAAACATCTGGTTTAAGATAAAAATTAAATTTCGAGACACTGGACCCTGAAAAACCGTTTTAAGCCCCATATGCCCACTGCCCAAAAATGAATAGCAAAATAAAATCCTACATCGGATACAGCCGTGCCACATCTGCATGACATCCTTTCCCACCCACCCCGCCTACAGCCCCACCCCACACCCCCTACAGCCCCACCCCACACCCTCCTACCACCCCACCCCACAGCGACTCGTTGCTAGCTACCTCACAGCATTGAATGAGACGAGATAATTCAGCTAGGTATCACACAGAGCAGGAGGCGTTTTAAATATGTTCTCACACTTCTCATTGTCAGCTCCACACTAAAATGCAGCAGTGAACAAAGAATTGGCCATTATCTGTAAAAAGCCTTCGCCTCTGAGTGCGACTTTTAGTTGACAAGAACTAGATGGGTGTATATGTACCTGAAAGCCTGCATCCCGCCCACTAAAGCTGCAGTTAACCACAAATCTGAACCTTCTTCTAAGACAATTAAACCTAGTCACACAATGCACCCTGCCACCTTTGAACCTTTAATTCTATGAGGTCGGCTGGTTTGGCACACCTAAAAAGGGGTATATCTTTTGTGAACATTTTCTTTAGATCAAATATAACAAGTTTTCTGCTCGAGTGGAACAGAGACTACAAGCATTTCACTCAATTTTATTTGTTTATGTGTTTTATTTAGACTATAAGGTGCAATTGCAAAATGCAAAGGAGATGTTGTATTACATTGTATTCTGGTACTTCAATCCATATCGGGGCAAACAAAGCAGCAATCAGACACCGTTTGCCTAAAAAACTTTTCATAACTCTTTAAAGGCATTCAATAACGCATACGTTTATCAACTGGACATGAGACAATATGTGGCCAAGTTTCAAAAGTATAAACTTGGCTAAAATGTCGGCTTTGTCTCTTAACTAAATGTACTTTATGTTAATGTATTTATACCGCACAGCGCTGCAATTTTCATAGTCTACAGGAGCCCTGACGAATGTGAAATGAAAGAGTGTGGGCGGTCAGTGGGAGAAGAGGAAGAGCGCAAGAGTGCTTTTGCTGTTCTGTTGGTAGTTTCAGATTTTAAAAAACGGTCATTGTGTTGGATTTGGTTCTAGGTGGTATGGGTTAGTAAGTGTTCTGGTGTGTGAGTCTGTAAAGGTTGTTTTGTGTGTCCGTGATGTAGTGTTGGAATTTGAACGTCTTGTGATTCAGTCAGTTCTTGGAGAGGGTGTGCATTTTTCTGGCAGATTTTAGAGTTGGCGTTGTGGTAATCATATGTGGGTGTTGTATTTGGTACTTGTGAGGTGTGCTTTCCTGAGTATGGAGGGTTTTAGTAGAGTTAATGGTAGGGATGGGAAGATCCTTAAGTCATAGATGCATAGATTGTTAGTCAAAGGTGAAAAAACCACTCGCGCTCCGCGCTTGGCCAGTAAAGTGTGCAATAATTGTCCAGCTATAAAGTGTCCCAAAGTCTTCAACTGATTGGTATTCCAGTTTATTGTCTGGTATTTAAGTAAGCAGGAACAGCCAACACATGTTTCGACTAAAACATCTTTTTCACAGCAAATGGGCTTTTCCTATAGCTTATCAATAAGTAGATTGGAGCTTTCTTTTGAAGTTAGTATTAAATGGTATGGCTAATGCAAGCGGTTCTTTCACCTTTGACTAGTATATGTAGTGGTATCAGGGTTAACCACACAGCTGGCACACAATACTCTCATCTCCCGAGCGCAATAGGATGCAGTCTATCGCTGTTTCAGGTTTCTTATTTGCATAGATTGTTAGGTTTTGACTGAAGTTACTCCTGCAGTGGTAAGAGATCTTACATTATATTTTGCTGGTCCTGCCCAGTTTGCTTGAGTTGTTCCGTGAGACCAACCGTGACCTCCATCGTTTGGGGTATATGCCTTTGAATTGCGGTCCGGTGTTTCTCTAAGACTGTGCTCTAATTTTTAGGTTGGCAAATTAAAGAGCCAGGTTTGTAGTGATTTCCTGAAGGTCAGGTGTTCTACTATTGTGTGTATTTTCTTGGGGAGTGAGTTCCAGAACTTTGTTGAGAGGTATGAGAAGGCTGAGCCACCATATTTTTTCTTTTTTTTATTGATTTTATATAAACAAACAAAAAACAAGTCAAACCAAACTTACAGTGGATGCATAATGTCAATCAGTGAGAAACATGAATTGCTGTATTCTAGCCCACTGTATCACCCTTTCCCTCCCCCCTCCCCAGCCTACTTCCCCTCATTTCCAGTCTCTACCTCTTACAGTGGGGATGATTCCTCTTCAACTGAACTTGTTGTGTCTCCATCATTTGGTCTATCGTGCGAAGGCCCAAATAATTCAGCAATCAGTTGCCTCCAACCTGATAGGGTTCCAGCTTTTTCTTCTTCTATCTCCCCTTTACACGCTTCCTGCCATACCACTGTTTCCGCCTCTGCCCACTTCTGCAGATCCCTCCACCACGTTTCCATTTTGGGTCTATGGCATGCCTTCCAACCCATCGCAATTCTTCTCTTTGCTAGGATATACGCTAGATCTTTCAATTTGCTTACATGTTTAAGCTTACGTGGTCTGGGAAACCCTCCTATCAAACAAGCCCATGCAGTATCCACCTTTATATGGATCCCTTTGTCTTCCATTTTCTGAGCTATTTCTCCCCAGTATTTTCCTATCAGTGGACACACCCAAAACTTATGCACCATTCCTACATTTTCTTCACTACATTTTGGGCACACCTGACGCCCAATCTTTTGAGGCGTCAGGTATGCCCTGTGAGTTATGTACAACTGTATCTGCTGTAACCTGGCATTTCTCGATACTTTTTTTATGGTATCCCTGTGCTCTCTCCCTCACCCCATCACTCATCGGGCACCTATTTCTTCTTCCCAGTACAGCCTAAATTGCCCCACCACCTTGCCCACTTGGGACATTATCATTTCATATAATCTAGATGTTTCATGTCCTCGTTCTGCTATGTCATATATCGTATCTATAGTGGCGTCCGGTTCCTCGGCCAGTGCCACTTCTGACCAGGTATCTTTAATTCATTGCACTACCCCGTGATATGTGATGTATTGCCCCACATTCAACCCCATTAGCTCCACCAGTTCCCCAAATTCCAATATCTTCCCCTCCTGCCACACATCCCCCATCGTAACTATCCCCACCGATTCCCAGTGTTTCCTAATCATTAACCTCAGTTGCTTTTCTCTACCCACCACTGTGACCAATGGAATATGGGGGGAGCACGGGGATGGCTTTTCCATTAACAGACACGCTCTTCACCACATCCCCCATCCAAGTACCATCATCTCCGGACGGCCTTCTAACTCCAGTTTAGGCAACCATATCATCTCTTGCAGAAAGTATGGGGCGCAGTCCCCCTGAAACAGCCTGTGTTCCATGGTAGGCTCCTCAGAGAGCCATTTAGCCACGTATTGTAATTGGCTCGCTTCATAATAGACCTCCCAGTTTGGTAATTTAATGCCTCCTTTCCCATATGGATTTTGTAATTTCCACAGGGCTACCCTGTTCCTCATCCCGTGCCATAAGAATTCACTGGATATGCCGTCCAGCCTAGCAAAGAATTTCCTGAGTATTGAGTATGGGATATTCGCGAAGCAGTGCAAGAATCTGGGATGCGCCACCATCTTGAGCATCGCCCCTCGTCCCATCATTGCCAAGGGGAGCTTCACCCAAAACTTCATGCTACTCTCCAGTTTCTTAACTGTTCTCTCCGTATTATGCCTATGTTCAGCTTCTACAGTATGATGTATGTCTACTCCCAGATATCCGAATGTGGCAATCTCCCACGGTATCAGTAGGGTCGGCAAGTGCTCCAACGGGAGCCCTCTATATCTACCCAACGGGAACATAAAGGACTTACTGGGGTTCACAGCTATACCTGATAGTTCTGCAAACCTCTTCATCACTTCCAATATATATTGGAGATTCTCTTCTCGATAGCGCAAATTTAGTAACATGTCATCTGCATACAAGGAAATTAAATGTGGTGTCTCCCCTACGACAATACCTATTGCATCATATTGCTGCCTTAAATAAATCGCCTGGGGTTCTAAGGCTAAAATATACAGCATGGGGGACCATGGGCATCCCTGTCTCGTACCCCTACTTAGTTGCCATCTTTCTGAAACTACTGCTCCTGTTTTCACTCTAGCTAGTGGCACGCTATATAACAGTTTGACCCATTTGAGATATCCTGGTCCCATGCCATAATTGGCTAGGGCCGCCATTAACTAGGGCCATCTGACTGAGTCAAATGGCTTGATCGCGTCTAATGATACTATTGCCATCTCGCCTTTATCTCCATTAGAGTGTGCAATGATTCAGTGGAGTCGCCTAAGATTGTTTGAGATGTTCCTATTCGGGACATATCCTGTCTGATCGGGATGTATTAACTTATTAATGACCTTCTTCAGTCTATTTGCCAGGACTGCCGTTAGAATCTTGCTGTCCTGGTTCAACATCGACAAGGGCCTATAAGAGCCACAGTCACTTCCAGGCTTATTGGGTTTGGGAAGTGGTATGATGACCGCTTCACGTAAGGATTCCGGTAATTTCCCAGCTTCATATGCTTCATTAAGCTTATCCAGCAGTAGGGGGAGTACCTCTGTTTTATATGCTTTATAAAATTTGCTTGGGAGTCCGTCAGTTTCACGGGGCTTTACACGTCGGCAACTGCCTCACTACCTCTTCTAGTTCCTCCAGGGTGATCGGGGCATCTAGCTCCTCCCTCTCCTCCGCGCTGATCTGGGGTAATCCAATACCTTACAATGTATCTCCTATCTGTTCACTGTCGCTTCCTGTCTCATCCCCATACAGGCGTCTATAATACTCTTCAAATTCCTGATTAACTCCCTCTTGTGTATCTGCTATGCTCCCATCTTCTTTCATTATAGTTCTAATTGGGGGCCTAGGGGCCTCATTTTTATATAGCCATGCCAGTACTCTCCCTGGTTTGTCCCCTTCTGCATGTTGTCTCTCTATATACTTTTTATAATTAAGGTTGCATAATCTTTCCCAGTATACTGCGCATTTCTGCTGCAGGCCAAGTGCCTTTTCCGTGTCTTCCTTAGTATTACCACCACTTTCTGACACCCTCTCCAGCTCCTTTTCAGCTTCTTGCAACTCGGTCAGGATCCCATTCTGCAGTCCCTTAGTCTTGGCTATGGCAATCCCACTCACCACCACCTTGAAGGCTTCCCAGAGTGTGCCCGCTGACTTAACACTGCCAGTCTTTATCTCAAAATAACTTATTATCTCCTCTCGCATATCCTCCCTGAATACGTTGTCTTTCAGCACCTCTGCACGCATGCGCCATGTGGGTATCCTTCCCCGCAGGGGATGGTATTGCCACACTAAAATCAATGGCGAGTGGTCTGAGAGGACCCTTGCTTTGTATTCTGCATGCGTTATCTCAGTCATTAGTTCATGCGTGACAAACACATAGGGCCTCATCATGACTTTGGCGGTAACCCTTAAATCCGGCGATAGCGCTATTACCGCCGGATTTAAGGGTCCGCCAAATCAGGACTTTGGCGGATTTCGCCCCACCTCTCAGCTGGGGGGAAATCCGGCGAAAATTCGCGCTCATACCGCCTGCGGGAAATCCGCCGGCGGTATTAGCGCAAAATTTCCCCATTGAGCCCAATGAGTAATGGGGCATTCCCGAATGGGCTCAACATTACCGCCAAACTCGTGATCCGGCGCTATTAGCGCCAGGGAGCTCGGCGTTAGGGGTAATACCGCCAGCGGTAATACCGCCGGCATTACCACCCAAGTTGTGATGAGGCCCATAGTCTAGTCTAGTATATAAACCCTGGGGGTCCACATAGTGTGAATATTGTCTATCCCGTGGATGGCGTGACCTCCATGCATCGTCCAGCACCAAAATCCGCCAATAATGACTGCAATGCCTTTGCAGCCGGTGTGGGTCTATCTACCTTAGTGTCTGACCTGTCCATGTTTGGGTTTAACACACAATTAAAATCCCCCCCCCCCACAATACAGCTCCACCTACACTACCACTGAGCTTACCATACAGGGTTCTAAAGTACGCAGCCGTGTCCTGATTCGGGGCATAGGTATTTACAATACATATCTCCCTATTTTCCACCAGCCCTTTCATAACCACCATTCTACCGTCTGACTCCGCAGCAGAATGCAACAACTGGAACGGGAAATGTGGGGCCACCCATGTAATTACCCCTCTTGCGTAGGCTGAGTATGCTGCTCCTACTACAGCCCCTTTCCACTTCTTCCGTATCACTTCCAGTTTTTCCTGCGTTAAATGAGTTTCTTGCAACAAGGCTATGTCCACTTTCTGTCTGCGCAGGTGCATCATAACCTTGTTTCTTTTCAAATAGCTGTTGAGCCCCCTGATATTCCAAGTAACTATCTTAAGGTCTCCCATGGTTCATATCGTTTTCCTCGGGGTGTAGGCTCATACCCCAACTGTATCCTCTCCCCAACTACAACAAACCACTGAACACAACCCCTTCCCTCCCTCCATCCCACCGTACCCCAACAGGTGCCCAGCTCCAGCCCCGGATCTCAGGCTCCCCCGCTTTTGGTCCTACCCTAGAGCACCCAGGCCAGGACCCCAGCAGGGTGTCACCGCCCTATCGGTGACCTAACTAAACTCTAAATGGGGTATAAGAACTAGCCCTGCAAGGCTCCCTAACGAAGCAATATTCAAAGTGCTCACGGATCATGTTCCTTTCCAACCTGTCCGTATCACCCCATAAACTGCATCAGTTACTATAATCAAGTCCCATAGTCTTAAGCCACGACACCTTCAGGTGCCCCCTCTGCACAGTACTTATCTCCTCCTTCGCCTTCTCCCATCTGGATGTCCGACTCTTGAGGGCAGCTTTGCATGTCGAGCCACCCCATAGCTTCTTCCGGAGTTTCAAAAAACAAGGTTCTGTTTTTGTGGAAGACTTTCAGCCTCGCCGGGTATAGCAACATGTACTTGTGGCCCGTCTCTCGCAGTCTTCTCTTGACCGTCCCAAATTCATACAGATCCGCTGCACCATTAAGGTATAATGTGGGTAGGCCGTTATTTTTGCTGCCCTCTTTGTATCGTTCTACCCTTACGGAAATGTTCAAGGATTCTTTCTCGATCCTGATAGGTGAGGATCTTAGCGATCACCGGCCTGGGTGGGATGCCAGGCGGAGGCTTCCTCGTTAAAGCCCTACGCGCCCTTTCCACTGCAAACCCCTGGGACAAGACTCCTCCAGCTATCTCCTGCAGCAGCATAGATTCGATAAACTCTGTGGGGTTGTGGCCCTCTGCTCCCTCTGGCAAGCCAACGATGCGCATATTATTCCTCCGGGCACGTCCTTCTGCCTCCTCCGCCCTGTTCTCTAAGTTGTCCACGCGCTGCACTAGGCCGTGAAGTTCCGATTTGGGTGAAGCACAGTCCGCTGTGTTCGGGCCCACCTCCTTCTACAGGTTCTCAGTGCGCTCCGCCAGTGACCTGACATCTTGCCGGAGGAGATTCATTTCCTCTTGCACCGCCCCAACCTTGAGCTCCAGCGCTGTTTTTAGTTCTGTTACAGCCAGTTCAAGCTTGGTCTCCCAAGCCACCTTCAGGTCAGCGATCGCAGCAAGGACCTCCTGGTTCGTGCCCATGGCGGCCATGCTCCCAGCGGGGGCCCTGTCCTTGCTCCTTCCAGGCCAGGGGGTGTCCTGGCGTACTCGTCTAGCGTGGGCTGCTTGCCCTTCAGTCTTGGAGGTTTATTTGACATGGTGCTGCAGCCAGGATTCGTGGGCTGGCCCCACCACTTGTGATTTTCGGCCCCAGCGGGGGCAAACTTCTGCTATTGCCCGGGCCCAGGGGGGCCGCCCAGGAGCACCCCAAAGCTACCCCTTGGTTGCAGGAATGGATTGTGTCCACCCACTTACCCGTGTGAACACCTTCCTCGCGCTTCCTTGCAAGATGTATGGGCACTTTGATTATTTATTTGGCACGGCCGCTTTTTGTAATGCCCAGGCAAGGGGGCACTATCAGCTCACTGCCCCATCCAGCCACTTCCTTGACCCACCAGAGGCAGTCTGCAGTAGCCTACCAGTCCACTTTCTCCCTTCTTCTATTACCATAGGGGCAGTGTTCAGATGCTAGCAATGTCTCAGCACAAGGGTCAGTGCAGTTTATTCCATGGGTGATATACGGAGGGGATTGTTACAATGTAGATGCTTATGTAAACACTGTAAAGCATTCCACTTGTGTAGACCTGATTTCACTTTCGGATCGTGTCGTAGCCCGGGCGCTTCACATCTCACCTCTGAGCCGCTTCTGAACACCCGCTTCTGCGGGCTGAGGGACTCACATGCAACACGGCGGCTACAACCCTGCAGTCCGCCGTCTCCAGAGCCCACTCCAGCCCAGCCCACGCCGTCTGCCCTCGCTAGCCCAGAGAAATGCGGGGCGCTTCGTTAATTTAGTTGCGTGGTCCGCCTCACCCGCCAGCACGGTCGGGCCCTAGCGCCGGCCGCTCACCTTCACGGGCGGTCCTCCGAGCCCGCACTGGGCAGTGGAGGCTAACAGAGACACGGCAATGCACCCCAGAGGCGCGCGGATGCCCCATACGGCCCGCCCCACGGCCGTCCGCACACAGAGCGCCTTCACCAGTTTATGGTCCTTTGTTCGGCACAGCCGCCATTTTGCCTACGCCAGTCCGCGGCTCCGGGGGCTTCGCACGCTCAGATCTACCGTTCCCTGGGTTGCTTGGGTCTTATGATATTGGTAATTATTCCACGTGTCTTCATGAGCAGATGCCTGTGTTCCTGGCGTCGGAAGGTTAGTGAAACTGCACTTTTTCCAAGGATAGATGAAGGATCTCCGGGAGCTCTTCCGAGAGCACGTCTCTTCACATGGCCTTCAAGCCACGCCCCCCCCCGAGCCACCATATTTCGTTTTTCTATTGTAGTTTGAATTCAAGACATATGCCATTTCTGGATATTAGGGTTTTTTCGGTCTCTAGAAAGAGATTTTTTCTTGGAGGAATTCTGCTCTTTGACTATGGATTGACCTGTGGGTTATGAAGAGTGTTTTGAAGTAAATTATGTTCTTGACTGGTAGCCAGTGTAGGGATCTTAGTGCTGGTGTAATGTGATCTCTCTTAGAGAGTCTGAGGAATAATCTTCCTGCTGCGTTCTTTTTTTTGGTAAGGTATTCTGGCATTCCAGGACAGATGCTGTTAGCGTAGTCTATTCTTGACATTACAAGGGAGATGGTGGCCAGTGTTCTATGTAGGATCGTGAGAAAGGGTAATATACATTTGATTGCCCATATATAGAAGAAGCACTTCTTAACTACTGCAATGACTTGCAGCTAGAGTACTAGGTAATTTTCAATGAAAATTCTACGATTCTGGGTGTGATCATGATTTCTGTTTGTCCAGCTTGATTTTGAGGCTGTTGCTGCTCATCCATATGTTTATTTGTATACAGAGTTGGCAAGTGGTTGGCATGGCTCTCTGGAGGTGTAATGTTTGTAAATAATGTATGTGCCATCTGCATAGTTGTAGGAAGTGAGTGCATGTCTTTTGAGTTTCATGAGTGGGGTCATGTAAATGTTGAAGCGTAGTGGGGAGAGGGAAATAGGGTGATCCTAGGCAATAGATGTTATTTCACTGTGCTCTATCGGCCCAAATTCGGATGCATGGTATGGGATTTGCGTTGTAGGGAGGTGGGTGGGTGGGGAGGCAGGAGGCCAGCTGGGGGAGTCAAGACGCAAAGTATGGATTTTATATGTTGGGGGTAGGGAAGCAGGATGCCATGTTTTATGGGTTTTTTGCCAACTCAGCTCATGTTTGGCTCAGTGTCCCAAAACTGTCCATTGGCTCGGCTCGGGCTCGGCTCTAGCTATGAATTCTCTGGCTCCTCCACCATACCTCAGAGTAACATTCGTGATCATTACTCAGGCTGCAGCAAGAAAATTTTTGTTTTTGCCAGTGCAGCGGCATTAGTTAGAGAACACTGTTTACCCAAAACTATGCTATCTCTCTGTGCCTATATATCTTTGCCAAGAATGAGCCAGACCAAAGAAAAGACTGATGTTTAAATTGGACGTTCATGCTGAGGACATGGTGTGTGCGTCTCTGCTGTCAGCCAGGCTGCCAGGAAATAAAGCCAAAGGCCACACACTATCACAAGTAATCTATGGCACACACGGTAGAATGGCCGACATGCGTGGTTCTCTGATTGGCAGCCTGTGAGTGAACGCTAACGTGAGAGAACCCACAATCAAGCCATTTGCCTGTCTCTTGTGCACCAAAGATTATTCCACTTCAGTACTAAAACCCATTACATTTGAGCCTGTTCAGCCTCCTAAATGACTAAGCTCTCGAAAAATGAGTTTAACCAGTTTTCACAGTTGACGTCAGCATTTAAAATGCTAGGTATATATATATATGGGATACATTACTCACCGTAATCGTATTTCTGATGCTTGTATCTGCTTAGATTCACATGCTGTGCATAGGCCGACATCTAGTGGAAGCTGCGGAGTATTACAGTTTGTTTTTTCGAAACTCGAAAATGGGCGTCGACACAGGGCGTGCCAGTAATACTATCCCTAGTGTGACGTCCACTGTACCCAAGATCCCTCACGCGTCTAGGATCCTCAGATTGTATTTTTTCTGACATGAGGTAGCATGAGGAGTAGCGTGAGTACAGATAATCCAAGCAGATAGACAGAAAGGTAAGACTACAAGCAATCATGCGCCTTCTCTCGGAGGGGAGGAAGGGTGGGTCGCATGTGAATCTAAGCAGATACAAGCATCAGAAATACGATTACGGTGAGTAATGTATCCCTTCTGAGGCTTGTGGAATCTGCTTAGATCACATGCTGTGCATAGATTAGCGAGCAGTACCAGAAGAAGGAGGTGGGATGTGAGAAGGGTCATGAGCAAATAAGTGTCTTAGAACCGCTTGTCCCACTTGTGTATCTGCCTTGGAATGGGTGTCAATGCAGTAATGGTGAGTAAAAGTGTGAATAGAGCTCCAAGTAGCTGCTTTGCAAATGGTGTCAAGGGGTACATTTGCAATGAAAGCCAGAGTGGCCCCAATGCCTCTAGTAGAGTGGGCCCTTGGCGTAAAAGGCAGAGTCTTTTCAGAGAGTGAGTAACACAGCTGGATACAGTTAATAATCCACTTCGAGATGGCACCTTTAGAGACGCGATCCCCCTCTCTGCCTGTAGCTACGGAGACAAACAGTTGATCTGTTTTCCTTAGCGGTCTGGTTTTATTTACATAGTAGAGGACCGCCCTACGCACATCTAGGGTGTGTAGTTTCACCTCAGCCGAGCTTTGCGGGTTCTGGAAGAAAGCCGGAAGCTCGATGGACGGGTTTACATGGAATTTTGATATAAATTTAGGTGAGAACCTAGGGTGTGTGCGTAAAACCAGTTTGTCTTTATGGATAGTAAAGAAGGGATCCTGCACTGACAGAGCCTGAATTTCACTGACCCTTCTTATAGAAGTAATAGCTACTAAGAAGGCCGTTTTATAAGTCAGGTGTTTGAGACTGCTTGTATGCATGGGTTCGAAAGGGGGGCCAATGAGCTTGGCTAGCACCACATTAAGGTTCCACCCTGGTGGTGGGTTTGAAATAGGAGGGTGAAGTCTCTTTACTCCTTCCAAGAAGGCTTTAACTACTGGTACTTTCCACCACGAGGCTTTGCTATGGGAAGTGGTGTAAGCCGAGAGAGCTTCCAGGTGTACTTTCAGTGAGTTAAAAACCAATCCTGCATCCAGCAGGTGGAGCATGTATGTAACAATAGTGGAAGGAGTGCAATCAACTGGGTTGATTTGTCTACTCTGGCACCAGATAACGAACCTCTTCCACTTGTCAAAGTAACAGTGCCTTGTGTTTGGCTTCCTAGATTCCTTTAGGATGTCCATACACCTCTGTGGCAATTTGAGGTGTCCAAACTCTATGACCTCAGGAGCCATGCTGCCAGGTTCATTGAATTGGGTTGCTGGTGCACTGTTTGACCTTGGTGCTGGGACAGTAGGTTGTACCAGGCTGGAAGTTTGATGGGCTCGCACACCGCCATCCTGCGTAGGTGTGGGAACCACGGTTGTCTTGCCCACATGGGAGCAACTAGGACGAGCGTCATCGATTCCCTGTTCATCTTGTTCACCACTTTCCTGATGAGAGGAGTTGGTGGAAAAGCGTACGCAAACATCCCTGACCAGTTCATCCACAGGGCGTTCCCCTGGGAGTCTGGTTGGGGGAACCTGGATGCAAATCCTGGGCATTGTTTGTTTTCGCTTGTGGCGAATAAGTCTATAGTGGGGTAACCCCACTGAGAGAAGAGATCTTCTACGACCTCTCTGTGAAGAACCCATTCGTGTTCCTCTGGGAGGGAGTCTCTGCTCAGAGCATCCGCTAGGGAATTGAGCTCCCCTGGAACATGTTGCGATGACAGGAAGATGTTCCGTCTGAGTGCCCATATCCAGATTTTCTGGGCAAGCTTGGACAGATTTGGCGAGCGAGTCCCTCCTTGCTTGTTCAGGTAGAACATGGCTGTTGTGCTGTCCGTCTGGATTTGCACTGACAGGTTTAGTAGACCGGGCTCGAACGCCTGAAGCGCTCTGAATACTGCCAGAAGCTCTAGCAGGTTGATGTGGTTCTTGGCCACTGAGTGAGACCAGAGACCCTGTGCTGTGTGGTGGAGATGGTGAGCTCCCCACCCCGTCAGACATGCATCTGTAGTGACTACTGCCTGTACTTCGGGATCGTAAAAGGGTTTCCCCTTTGCGAGATTCTCTCTTGTCCACCAGTGGAGGCTTTGTACCAGTGTTGGTGAAACGACCACTAGATCGTCCCACTGACCACTTGCCTGAGACCACTGTTTCGCCAACCATTCCTGCATGGGACGCATGCGCAGGCGCGCGTGGGGGACCAGGTAAATGCATGACGCCATCATGCCCAGTAACCACATTGCTTTGCGTACCATTATTTGTTGACCGGACTGATAATGCGGAATTTGCAGTAGTATATTCCGAATTCTTTATTCTGAAGGAAAGGTCAACCCCTCCTGGGTATCCAGGATTGCTCCTAAGAATTGTTTTGAGGTGCTTGGCACCAGGCTTGACTTCTTCTCGTTGATTGAGAAGCCTAATTCGTGGAGGAGGTCGATAGTCCTCTGAATGTTTGTCCTGCAAATTCCTGGGGTTTCCCCCGTTATGAGCCAGTCGTCCAGATAAGGGTACACTGGGATTTCCTCCCTGCGTAGGTGTGCAGCCGCCACCGCCAGTACCTTGGTGAATACCCTTGGTGCTGAAGCTATCCCGAAGGGCAGTACCTTGAATTGGTAGTGGCGACTGTCCACCTTGAAGCGCAAGTACTTTCTGTGCGCTGGGAACATGGAAATATGAAAATAAGCATCTTTCATATCCAAGGTTGCCATGTAATCCCCCTTTTTTAGAAGGGGGATTACCTCTTGTAGCGTGGTCATACGAAATTTTTGGGGCTTGACATACTTGTTGGCAGGCCGTAAGTCCAATACTGGGCGCATTGTCAAGTCTTTCTTTGGCACAAGGAAGTAAGTTGAATAAATACCCTTGTTTACCTGGTGTCCCGGGACGAGTTCTATCGCGTCCTTTTGTAGAAGAATGGCGATCTCCTCGAGGAGAATCTTCTGATGTTCTAGGGAGTGTACTTTTTGTCGTGGAGGATGGTTCCGGGGACACTGCAGTAGTTCTATACAGTACCCTGTGGATACTGTTGACAGCACCCATCTGTCTGATGTGATCCCTTCCCAAGCCTGGGTGAAGTTTGAAATGCGTCCCCCTACTGGGGTTGCGTGCGAAGGGACCCTGAACTGAGCGTCACTGCTTTGGTGGAGGCGTGCCGCCTCCCTTGCTGGGGCTGCCTCTGCCTTTACCACGACCTCTCCTATTACCTCTGCCGTAACCCTGGGTAGACTGTTGGTTGTTGTTCCACTGTGTACCCTGCCCCTGGGAATAGTTAGATCCTCTCTGGGAATTTTGGCGGCGTGGGCGACGAAAATTACTATTCCCTCTCTGGTTGGGGGGTTTATTGGTTAACTGGCCAAGGGATTTGAGTGTCTCGTATTTGTCCTTGGCATTTTTCAGTGCGTCCTCGACCGCCTTCCCAAACAACAGATCGGCTTCCACCGGTTTGTCTAACAATGATGCCTGAGTTTCTGTCTTAAAACCAGACTGCCGTAACCACGCATGTCTCTTGATAACAGTACCTTCTGCTATCAATCTGCCTGCGTTGTCCGCGGCGTCGAAGGTTGCTTTCAAAATGCAACCAGACACGGCTCTACCCTCTGCGGAAATCTGAGCTAATTGGCCCTTTAACGGTTCAGGAGCAGAGGCTATGAGAGCCGCGACTTCTTCCCACTGATGGCAGTTGTAGCTGGCCAACAGGGTGGTGGAGTTAGCAATCCTTGCTTGATAGGCGGACGTTGAGGCTACCTTCCTGCCGAAACCGTATAGTTTTTTGCTCTCCTTGTCGGGAGGAGCTTCTGACGAAGACAAGGGTGTTCCAGCCCTCTTTCGAGTGTTGGTAACAACTAGGGAGTCTGGCTTCAGATGTCCTCTTATATAGAGAGGGTCAGACTGAGCTGCCCTGAAAAGTTTTTCAACCCTGGGATTGACTGCTCTGGTGAGGTTTGGGTTCAGCAGGGACGGATCTATTCTCCGCTGAATGGATTTAAGGATAGGGATGCTCTGGGCAACAGGCCTCCTTTCTCCCACTAACTCTTCTGCAAAGTCCCTTTCCTCCTGTACACCGTGGGTGTCAATGTGGAAATGTTCTGCTGCGCGAGCGAGAACCTCATTTAGGAGGGGTTGGTTATCGACCGGGGAGTCGGTAACCGGGGCTTCGTTCTCTACCGGGGAATCTACTCTGTATGTTTCCGGGTCATCCTCTTCTTCCTCCTGGTCCTCATCATCCCCATAGTAGGCCGTCCCGGTTTGCTCTTCTATCAACCCAAAATCTTGGTCTCCACAAAAAGAAGCCTCTTCTTGATACCGTGAGTATGGTCTTGCGTAAGGTTGTACCTCGAAGGGTTCGGACCTCATAGGAGTTTCAAACCGGGCCTTCTTACTCGGGGGAATAGGATCAGTAGAGCCTGAAGGAGTGGCCCCTTGTGGATCATACGAGAGGAAATGTTCTGGATTTTATCATAAAAATCAGCCAAAGAAGACATTCTTGACATGACCCTATCTATGTCTTCACTGGACCATTTTTTGGAACTGGGAATGACTCTCTCAGCAAGTCTACGGGATTTATCTTGAGTAGCTTTGCTGGTTGTGGACCTATCAGCAGACCTGGGCTTGTCTGTCTGTTTAGGGGGGGTGGAGTGTTTCACAGGTGTGGAAGAATGTACAGGTAGTTTCTTCTGCTGTTTTCCCCCCTCCCCGTGCGTAGAAAAATGTTTTCCCTGTACCTTAGTGGCTCTGGAGTTTTTTGACGCCTGGCGTCGAGGATCGGGAGAGGTGTCCCTGTCCTTCGAGCGTGGGGCCTCGCTGGCTTTAATTGCGGGCTCCGACTCCTGGAGCGCGGTCTGGGGGTGGAAGTCGTCTTCGTCTTCCAACGCTCGAACTTCTGTTAGCCTAGTGAGCGAGGCACTCTTGGCAAGAGTGGATGATTGCCTGGAGTCATGCAGCGATCTTGATCGAGAGCGCCCAGAGGACACCGAATCGGACCGTTCTGTCTGTGCCTCTTTCCGAGAACTCGACGTCGTCGAGTCTCGGTTGGACTTAGTGTGTTTAGTGTGTGTAGTATGTGAAGCGCTTGTGTCGCCGGGGGTCTTCCCTATAGCCGCCCTGCCGGACGACCTTCCGAGGTCGGGGACCTGCGCTCGGCTGTCTTTTGACGCCGTGATGCCCTCGCCGTCCGAAAGTACGCCGTCGCTGCCATCGCTGAAGGCGCCCTCCGCTGCCATGGCCGCCTGCCTGGCGTGGTGGGCCCAACGCTTCGTCGAACGGTCCTTAAGTGTCTTAGGTTTAAACTTACTACACGCTCTGCTGTTCGCTTCGGGGTGGTCCCTCGGCAAGCAGAGATTGCACGTGGCGTGCCTGTCGACCCAAGGGTATTTGCGATTGCACTTGGGGCAGAATTGAAAAGGGGTACCCTCCATACGCACCTTGAGGCAGCGGGCTGTTAAGTGTAGGAAATGTATAAGGTGTACCTATATACCAAGAGTGTAGAGTATGTACCACCCCCCACTCTCCCTACTTGCAGGGCCAAGGCCAGCGGCCTACCAGGCCCGGGCCGAGGCCAGCGGCCTTCCGAGGCCCAAATCCGTCGTGCAGCAGCCGACAGTCGATTTCTTCTCCAGCCGGCGTCGAGTGTCGAAGTTCGACGTTGGGGTGGGAAAGGATGTCAATAGATTATTATTTTAAATTCTAGCAAAAGTATGGCTAAGGCCAGGGGACTCCGCAAAATGCTTCCGACCAGTATGGCGGAAAAAAACAATCTGAGGATCCTAGACGCGTGAGGGATCTTGGGTACAGTGGACGTCACACTGGGGATAGTATTACTGGCACGCCCTGTGTCGACGCCCATTTTCGAGTTTCGAAAAACAAACTGTAATACTCCGCAGCTTCCACTAGATGTCGGCCTATGCACAGCATGTGATCTAAGCAGATTCCACAAGCCTCATATATATATATATATATCATGTGTTTTGCAAGTAATCCATCCAAAGCAACGGTTTTGTTAAATAGTACTTAACAATAAAGCAAAAAGAATCTGTTCATGGCTCCTTTGCTGGTTGAAAATTGGACAAAGTGCATTCACATGTTAAAGCAGATCTCTTAACAACAAGGGTGTTTTGGCTAAAACTGGCTTACTATTTCTCTCATTCAGCACACTTGCTTATGCTCTTTATCCTAGTTAGATATGGACGGTGTTGACAGTAGTGAAGGACAACTCCATCGTGTTGGAAATAACGAGAGAATAAGAGGGACCAAGAACAAGAGAGCGAAACAGGAAAAAGAGAGTTCTATAATGACGCAGGTAAGCGCTGCGAGCAAGTGAATTGGGGTGTATGCAGCTAGGATGGCTGCTTCCAGTATGACATGTTCTCAGGGTCTCAACAGGCTGCTGCTGTACATGTGAAGGATGAGTAAAACATGCAGGACTAGTGTCCTGGGCTGAGAATATCGTCAGGTCTCTGGATAATTGTGACTTTGCCACTGAAGTCTTCCCATCCCCCCTGAAGGACTCCTTTGTGCACCCTCTTCTCAAGAAACCCTCTGCCGACCCCTCCTGCCCGGCTAACCATCACCCAATCTCCATCACTCCCTTTCTGGACAAGCTCCTGGAAAAACTGGCCATCTCCCAGCTTAATCTCCACACGGAATCTGTTGGTTGTCTCCATGACCATCAGTCTGGCTTCAGAGCTGCCAGAAGCACGGAAACTGCCCTCCTGAACATCCGTGAAGACCTGCTCTCAAACCTTGACTCTAACACCCCGTGTCATCATCTTGCTTGATCTCTCTTCTGCCTTTGACACTGTCAACCATGCTATCCTGCTAAAGTGTCTCTGTGATAACCTAGGTATCACCGGTCAGGCCCTGGCGTGGCCGACTTCCTTACTCTCTGACTGACCCTCCCAGGTCCAACTTGGGTCCTTCCTCTCTGTTATCTTTTTCTCTACCTGTGGTGTCCCCCAGTGGTCTAACCTCTCTCCCTGGCTGTTCAACCAATACCTGCCACTCCTTGCCCACCGCATTGCCACTCTCTGCCCCAACTTTCAGTGCTATGCGGATGACACTCAGCTCATCTTCAGGCTACCTTCGGCCACCTCTTCCCCATCCCTCATCTCTGACTGTCTGTCTGCTATCCAGGAGTGGTATGCCGTAAAACTGAGATTCTCCTCATCGGGACATCCACTCCCTCCTTTCCTGTAGCTCTCTGGCCAGCCTCTCTTGGCACTCTTCCTACTCCCACCTGCAAGGCTAAAAACCTGGGGAGCATCTCTGCACTGGCTCCCAGTGGCTGCAAGGATTAAGTTCAAAACCCTCTACATAGTCCACAAGGCCTTCTGGGGCCTGGGGCCTCAATACCTTCAACTCTCTCTTCCTAACTATCTTCCCTCTCGAGCTCTTCGCTCATCCGCCTCCAACTCCCTGAGGGGTTCTTCTCCAAGCAACGAGTTGGTGGTAGATCTCTCTCTTCGGCAGGGGCCTCCCTCTGGAACAGCCTCCCTGCCTCCCTGAAACTTGAGGAGAACCACCTTTGGTTCTGGAAGCTCCTTAAAACTTTCCTCTTTGCTTCTGCTTTCTCTCCCCCTCTCCCCTGCTGAAGTCCTGGCTGATAATGAGACTGCACGGGTTACCTGGCCACCCATCTGATCTCGGGCCCAAGCCCTGCCAGTTGCATGTTTGGGCTGCCTCCCTGGCAACCCCTGCACCTGGGGACTGTTTTCTGTATCCCTACAGTCCCCAAAGCAGCACTTATGTCTGCACTCACCCTGCACTTGCCACCAGCTGGCCGTTCTTATTTATTTTATGTTATTATTTGATTCTCCCATGTACTACGCTTTTGCCCCTCCCGCCCCTCCTCCCCCGCACTTTTCATTCCCCCTTCCCCTGCACTTGGGTGATCTGAATGACACCTGGCCTAGTAAGATCATTGTCTGTCATCCCTCTGTTCCCCCTCCCTTGCCTCGTCGCGCCTTGAAACACTTGTGTATAGGCTCGTTATAAATGTCATATCATATCATATCCACAAGATGTCATGGAAGTTGCTATGGAACTCAGACTTTTTAAGGAACCAACTGCAGCAAATTGGCCATCTCACCAATCCCTGACTCAGTGTGACGTATACACTGCTGTTTAGATGGGTTCTTTGATATAAATCACTCTCTTTCAAGTGCTTTTCTTTCAAGTGCTTTATATAAGTCTGTGCCATTAAGACCAGAAATGGCAAAAGTATTGGTCCTGCAGCATGCCAGTCGGAGTACTGTCAATAGGACAAACTCACTATCGTCTCTGGGAATCAAGGGCAAATCATGACCTTAATGGCACGTATAATGAAGATGTAATGTGCGATGAGTCCCACAGTAGATGTTCGGTTAGGCTTTGTGACAAGGCCTTCCATGATGCATGCAATGTTTGTTTCACAGAGATCCTTTTATTTATTAATTGTATATGGCTCTCAATTTAACAATGGCAGCTTCGGAGGCCTCAATGTAGCTATTGCTGAAGTGGAGATTGACAACTACTTCTAAGCAGGTTGAAAAGCAAATTCTGCACAAGTGCAAGTAAAGCCTGCTGCAGATGTCTGGCATTAAGCAGTATTGTGGATCCTGGCAAGTGGTTCATGATGCGGAGCATGATGATGAAACTGATGTGGAAGCCTTTCTGCTTCGAACGCTCAAACATGGTGAGTCCGGATGGCTGCAGAACCTTCAGTGTTTTCTCTGAAACATAAAATGCCGACATGACCCAATCATACATTCTTTTGCACAGCTGGGATTATGGGAACAAATGATAAGATTATCAGAAATGCATTGACAGGATTACAAGAAGATGAGGTCATCTGAAGCAGTAAGGGTGTTAAAATGCTTGTATAGGAGTGGCATTCCTGGGTTCTGCAGTAAACCAGCTCAACAATTTAGGGCCAATTCAAACACACATGGAGGAGGTAAAAGTGTCTGTTTCTTTCTACTACAGAGCCTCCCTGCAAGGCAGTCTCTTGAGTCACGGGATAGCACCTGCATGCATGAGCAATCACAGCATGAGAATGCAAGGGGCCCACACATCCATATAATGCACATTATATGGCACAGGCCTGATCCTTGCATATTAATTGGTTCACTGCAACTACTTAAATGGAGGGGAGGAGTCAGCTCTCCATCTGTATGGCTGCAATATTTGCATCGGAAGTGAATGGCCATAAAAGACCCATCAATGAAAATGGCATTTTTACATATCCAACCTTATTTAAGTGGTGGATATATATATATAAGAGTGATATAAACACGCATCGCTTACGTTGCATGAGCATTTCTATCAGAGGCCGAGAATCGCAGGAAGGTATCTGCTAGAAACCGGTCAGTATTGCACTTTTACGGGACCGGAAAATAGGAAAAGGGTATCACTTATTCCATCCCTTAATGAGCCATGCAAGCACAATGCCATGCAGCAGCCACCCTTGTGGAATGCCCCCTTCCATAAATTATGCAGTTGGGAGCAATATGCATGTGAAAAGGAAACATGTTAAGAGGGGCAGTTTAAAAATGATGTACAAAAGCCCAGACAAAGCAGCGAAGTAATGAGCAATTGCTTTATTCAACAGCAAGTCTTACAGCAAATGAACACACAAAAACCACGGTACATAATTTAAAACATAATTTATCCACAACTAATACAAAATATCATATGAAATTTGGCGTTACAAAAAAACAGGACAGGCTGTTATACTGTATAATGTCTCTATCAATCAACGTTATATTATGCAATTTCATCCCTTACTGATTACTGATCTTACATACTTCTCTCTCATTAGGGGTTTTAAATAAAAATGTTCTTCATCTATTATAGCCCGCGCACAAAAATAGAAAATATGGCAAAGATTCCTTTGCCAATAAGCAAGACATCAGAGATCACCAGTGCCTGCATTCCATTTATTTGTTAGTGTTGTAATAGCTAATATTCCGAAGCTATGCTTCGTAAACAGTGATCTAGCATAAGGTGGTTCATCATGTCAATATATATTTCTCTTGCCCTGGTGGTTTTATGAGACCAGTAATTAGCCAACATCATCGAGGTTATGTTTGAAGACAATATACCAGATTAGACCTTTGCCTCATGTGCCCCTTTTGCTATATTTGTAGCCATCCCATCAATAGAATCTTTATTGGTCCAAAGAGGGCTTAGACTTAAACTTGATAATGTAAGTTTCACGAGCATGCGCAAAGGTACTACCAGCCCTCCTTTTTGCCTAGTAGCTCCTGAACTATCTTCCCATAGAGTGCGGATCTAATGGACGGATCATCCATTATACTCCTCTGCCATAGCTCTGCTAACAGCATAAGCCTTGAGGAATGAGTTGGTAACCATAACTCCTCTTCTAGGAATGTTTGTTCCAAAAACTGCCAATGTGGCATTTTTGTGGTCTCCCCAGATCTCTGCACGGTATAATGCTGGTCGCCTAATTTGTGTGTTGTAGACATTCAAAGCCGGTGTAAAAGCACCGCCCCCAAAACTCGTGTGAAAGTGTTTCACTGTATCGCCATGAACCCATGAAGAAGGTCTATATTAAGAAACTCTTTGTGCAACTACAAATCTGCTTTCCCATCTCTGACAACTGTGCAGTGCATGTTCACTGAAGCACATCCTTAGACGGCATCTAGTTTAATTAGACTTTTTAATTAGTGTATATATTCAATCCATTTTTGACAAATTAAATTCCACTGGTGGTTAGCACTGTTAGGAAAGGAATGATGTGAATGACTCTATATATCGTAAACACATTCACTGAGACCCTGCGCTTTTGACATCTTGTTTCACAGTCCCAGAGCCCTTCCAAAGCAACCAAGGCAGGCTAATTCGCTCCCGTGTGAGATGTGTGCTGTTTTTCGTATTTTAATAACATTTCTGCCACTCAATATTTAATTATAAAATCTGCGTCCTATCAAAAAGATGATCACATTAAAGGGGCAAGTTTATTGTCTTGTCATCATTCTTGGGTCAATATACATGGAAAGTACTGCACAATATTTGCGTTAGTGAGTACATGAAAAAGTTATCTGTGTGCACCTTGTGAATACTGTTTATTAATGTTTATCTGTGCTGTTTATTTATTTTGAATATAATCTCTAGAGTACAGAAAACATATTTGCACGTTTCACTCACTTTTCCTTCGAAAAGAAACAGCTATTTCCACGACAGAAATTGTCTCTTCTCCTGCTCACGCATGCCAATCAAAGAAGTACCACCTTTATGTTACAAGAGGTTGTAGATTGACTCTGCACCCCATGGATAGTAATGCTAGATGTATTGTGTTTTCTGTGTATTGCTCTCGGCGGAACTGGGGAGTAGGACATGTATTACATTTACGCTTATTTTGGGGGTAGGAAATGTGTCAAATTTAGATAGATTTGCAGGGTAGTAAATGTGCCACATTTAGATAATTTTTTAGGATGGAAACGTGTTACATTTAGATGGATTGCAGGGGCAGGAAATGGGACACACTTTGAGGGATTGTCAGAGTGTCATACTCAGATTGTTTTTGAGGGTTTGGAATTGTGTTGCACTTGGATGGATTATTAGAGGAAATGTGCTACTCTTGAAGAATTGTGAAGCTTAGAACATGCTTGCATTAAAAGAAATAGTGTCGTTTATTAGTTTCGTTTCTCCTGAGGAACAGTAATGCACGTTCTGAAGGGTGGTCAGTAGATGCATTCAATTGATCTGGGTATGGTCACTGTGCTGCACCTATAATGTTAGCCCGCCTTTTACCCCAGATCTATGCTGGTAATCCTTCCATTAAACCGAAAGATACTAACTCAGCCTTGGTATCCTGATATCACAGTTAGTAGACAGCCGTTAACAGCATGCATAGAACCATGAAGCTATCTAGTAAGACGATAAAGGTAGCTGGTCCATGGCACCTAGATAATACTACCTTCCTAAATCCTATTGTAAACGCCTGGTGGATATACTAGGACAGCCAGTCTATTGCGCTTAGAAGACTTGAGAGCAGGAACCCCATAGTGTCTAGAAGAATCTACCAGGGTAGCTGCTCTTTTTCCACAGACTTTCTGATGACACAGCAACATCAAAGATAAGCTCCATCGGGGCTCTTGGTACGTATAAATGCACCACTTCAGTAGACATCCGCAGCAGACAGAGCTTTCCATCCACTCACAGTAGAATGCAGCTACGACGTATGACAAATTTGGGCTAGCTGGCAACAATGTTTTTAAGCCTGCCTACACCAGACTACACCTCTACACCCCTGACATCAGTATGCAATGAAGCCCTACGACAAATTCAGGCACGCTGGACAATAGCGAGTCTCTAGCACCCACACCATCTCCTGACTCCTCTCAGCACCCATCCACATGCCTGACCTCATGGGTTGCTTTCATCTTGAGCCTGGTCAGCCCTGCTAAGCCTTATTTGGTCAAATGCACACATGCATTCTAATCCTACTCTGTCACCTCCAACACTCTGGACTTCGGTTCCCGAGGGTGTTTCTACCACCAGCGCATTAAGACTATAATAATGGTAAAAGGCGTTATATAAATGACAACTACAATACCAGTGTACAAAAAGGTCATATGCAAAGCATTACAGGGTGCTGCCTAATGTATTTTACTCCCTGTTTTTTAAGGAGGCTCGTATTCTAAGAAGTGGCGGGGATAGGGGCAGAAGACAGCTCCCATACGCTAATCATTGCTTAGGTCTTTTTCTGGATTATTTGTCAAGCCTGTCATTGTATGGTGACAGATGATACCATCATGGTACCAGTTCTCGGTACTCCAAAAAATATGGATCTAATTGGTTTCTTCAAATCAATTAAGTTGAATTACATTTAGCTGAATTTTAATTAAAGGTTTTATCGCGAAAAGCGGGGGAGAACCCCCTAAACCTACCTACACACACCTCCTTCTAGAAATCCTTGCGGCAAAAAAATTGTATAAACTGCAGCAAAATGTAATTCGGCCAAATTGTTGGTAAAAAAAGGAGGAATCCCAAATATTAAGACTTTCTCTTTCTTTAGAACTTCAGAGCCACCATCCAAGCAGACAATGTCCTCCTATAAGGCATGCCACCTCCCCTAGAATTCGCTGAAAATACTCCACCAAGCTGCAGCTCACTTCACCATGTAGGGAAATGTATACCAAAGAAAAGTATGCAAAGAAAGAAAAGCACCAGTTTAAAAACAAACATGTAAGCAGCAATGGGCCTTGCATTGTGTCTGTTTTTCTTTACAGGACTGAGAATCCGCTTTTTAGATAGAAACCTACAGAAATATCAAAAATCTAAAGTCTTTGATAGGACATTAATAAGATGAAGTTATAATGTCATTCTGCTCTAGGTGACAATTGCAACATTGTAACAAAAGGTAACTTTAAAAGTTGCATTTTGTGAATGAGACCAAACTAAATCTGAACTGCCAAATAGCCTTCTAATTTCCCAAGGAGCTACAGGAAGGAGGATGCCTTGCCTTTCAAAGAGAACAGTGTGAACATTGGCTCTGATGCCGACCATAAAAGCGGATGACTGCCTGGAGTTGATTTTCAGGAAGTCAGGCCCCGCAGATCAAAACAATGGCTGCCCATTTACAACTGCCATCTGTTTCTGATCTTAGGCTAAACCCCCCCAAAGAACATAATTTCTTTGCTCTGGGAAGTATTCCCCTCTCAAATAATCTGATCTTTCAATCAGCCAGGTCTTCAGATGAAGATGCAACTTCACACCGTTCGAAACAGGATGTCTGACAAAAGGAGAAGCCAGATCCAGGGATCACTCAAAAGTGGCAGAACTGAAGAAGTCAATGGTCCAGCAGCCTAACTTCAAAGAACGTGCACCATGACAACAGTATTCCCAGCCCTCAGCTCAAAGAGGAACTGACACCATTTGGCTTTACCAGCCAGGAACTGGTATGCCATTTCAGATTGTGATTTATCTCATTAAGTCCAATAATGCCTTTTGAATTTTACATTGGGAATTACATTATTGCTTGTAACTGCTGAACAAACGGTTGTGGAGAATTTTTTAACATATAAAAATATTCAGCATGAAAAGCTCTATCAGCTGAATGAAAAACAATATTTTTATACATGATGTTAATTATGCAAATTAGGCAAATGTGGAAATGTACGTGCAGAAACAGCTCACACTAATGAGTCACATATTGTAAGGAACTCATGGTGGCAACAGTAAAGACAGACATAAGTGATCACAGTTGAAGGGTGTTTATTAAACTGCATACATGCGTTGGAAAAACGCCTAATCTAAATCTAAATCTAAGATGGGAGCAAGCTATGACCATCAAATAATAATAAGGCAGTCCTAGTGGCGTCTTGCCAAATAAAGGGTCCTATACTAAAAAAAAAATATTGCCAATCCTTACAGTTAATTTCACAACGAGTGTGGGATAATGTTCACAAGAAAAGAAAGAAGTGTTCACAAATGATAAGTCAGGATGTTATAGCCGGGGATCTCCCTTCCCCACGTTTTAGCACGAGACAAGGCAGGACCTTTGAGCACAGCACACTCCTGGGCCTCACCAGCACAAGGTTACAGTTCCTTTCAACGATGCCAGGACCTTCTGGGGCTACATCTTTCTTCTGGCAAAGTCTCTTGTCTTAGAAGGCCTGCTGAACCATAAACAATAAATGAAACAAAAGTTCCTTTGGTAATTTTTCATGCTGTGCGATTGCTCTTCGCCCCTTGGATCCCCCTCAGCCGGGCTCCGATCCTTCTTGCAACGTTGGCCTTCCTCAATCGGGTTCACTATGGCTTTACACTCAAAACGTAGCACTCAACAGTCTCACTGTCTTTTCAACAACTATTCATTGCAGGCATCCCTCATCCGGGTTCACACTTGTCGCCACAATGTTCATGGGTATATCACTGTATACTCCCAATTTACAGGAATCCCTCCGTCGGGTTCACATTTGCCAATTTCACAGTTCACTCAGTTTTATCACATTGTGAGGTTTACTTCTCTTAGCTTTTCCCTTGGCATCTCTCTGTCAGGTGCACATAGCCATTCTAACACAGTTCATGATTCAGTGTTCATATGGCCATTCTAACACAGTTCATGATTCAATAACCTCATCAGAAAAAGGGGGGGAAGCCCTTCCCCTAGCTTTTTTGGCACAGATCACAAGACCTGTGAGGTTCGTCCTTTACCTAAATTAAGGTCTCAACCCCCATTCAGGCTGCACACAGTTTTCCTCTATGTGTCAAAGACTTTCAAGTGTAAGAGGGGTTTTGCTCGACCCTTGTAGGACCTCTTTGACACTTTACACCAGCCTCCCTTAAGGCCTCTTGGTTTTTGTAGTATCCACCAAAACAGCACAACCCTAAAAGTCCTTCGAATGAGCGCCTGAGATGCCTGACGGCTTCACTTTTGAAACTTTTATTAGGGTTAAAGTTCAATACTATCTGTCTACTCCGGTTACTAGACATTTCATCGAAAAAAATTGGTCGACTGGACAAATGGTCGAACCAATTTCGTCAAAAACCAAATGGTCGAATTTTTTTATTTTTTTATTTTTACCCTTTTTTTGGGGGGGGGGTCCCCCCAACCCCCTTTTTTTCTAAAAGAGCCTTTTTTTCCCTAAACTACAACCTTAAAAATAAATATATAAATAAAATAAAAAATCGACCATTTGGTTTTCGAAGAAATTACGTCGACCAAATGTCCTGTCGACCAATTGTTGTCGATGAAATGTCCGGACACCGTCTTCTCCAACTCACCGGCTGTGCTGAACTGTTGGATTTTCTTGTCTCAGGAGTCAAGGACGGCACCACGGCGGCAAGTGCTTCTCCCCGCTTTGATTATAGGCAGGGGAGGGCCCCATGTGCCGCTGACACCTGTCACACCACACGCCAGCTGGACTTCTTGGTCTTATGCTTTCCCTTTCGGGGGCTTTGTGGATCTGAGTTGCAAAGGGCAAGGGCAATTCCCTCTTCGTTGTACCACCAGATCTCTATGCCTTTCTCCTCCGCTTGAACTGCTAGTCCGGAATAGCTGCTTCGTCGTGCGTTGGGCCTTGCTTGAAGTGTGCTTTCATGCTCCGCCTTTTATCCCAGTGCGGAAGGGAAAGGGCAGTCATGTGTGAGTAGTTATTGTTAATTGCCTAACTCTGCCTGACCCTTGTGCTGGGACATGTCAGATAAACGACCATGGTGTTGGTCTGTTGTCTTTCTTGGTGTAGGGAAGTGTTTGTGTTGGAAAAGAGGGGGGTAGAACTTCTGAGCATCCTACGAGGTAAGATGTGGAAAAGGTGTTATAAGAAAGGGGGTACAATGTCTCACCCGTCGGTGTCCCTCTTCCACTCCCCGAGGACCCCTCATCCAGGTGATCCTCCCACACTGGTCCAACACCAGGAACTGGATCCAATAGCGATGGCCGTGTCCTGGCCACCTGGATGACAGATCCCCAGGGACTAGCAAGTGAGACACCATCAGGTTTCTCTCATACCCTTCCCCTATGCGAGGTGAATATACCTGTTCCCTGTCCGAGTTTCCCATGGTTAAAACCTGGAAGAGAACACAGACGAGATATGTCCAGCAAATCTTGCATATTCTACTGATGGGTTTTTGTCTTTGTAGGTAGAGGTGGAGTGGTTTTATAGGTCTCCTCACAATAACCAATGAGTTGGGTTTCAAGGCAGTTTTGTGTTTCATTGGCTCCGATTTTTCCCAGTCCCATATTGAAGAGTTTCGGGAGTAGTAGTTTTTCTGCCAGGATCTCTGGGGTAGAAAATCTACAAAGGGAGGTGGAGATTCCTGTAAGAGAGTAGAGAAGATTGAGAAGTCCCGCCCCAGAATAACTTCTTCGGGGAGCCCGGGAATTATGGCTGACGATATTTCACAGGATTCGCCCCAGATTTCAATGTGCACTGGTATTTTAGGGTATATGTCATTGTCTCCATGTACACATGCCACTCTAACTAGGGCCGCCTTGTCTAGGTCTTTTGTTGTAACTAAATTGGCCCATATAGCGGTTTGCTTACTACCTGAGTTGATTAAGGCCCTTACTTCTCTCCCATTCATCTAAGTCTTCTCATATGTGAATTCGGTAGGAGTTTGACACAGACAGATGCTAAAGGTCTCTAGCACTTCCTCAGGTTCTTCATACTCTTCATCCTTCAAACAGCCTATTTCCATAGGTTCATCTTTTATATTCTTTGGACAGTGTTTAGCTAAATGTCCTGTTTTTTCTACAGGAAAAACAAACCATAAGAGGTGGTCTACTTCCTTTTGATTCCTCCCTTTTGCTTTCATCCTTAGCCTTGATCAGTTTTCCTGATTTCTACTTTCTCTAGTGGCATCACTTCCTTGACCCTATGTGACCCCCTAATCCCTTGTTTATCTATTCCCTGAGGTTGTGGTCGATGGACAAGCTTATGATCCTTCCGTTCTTTCCACCGATGGGCCAAGTGGAAGTGCTTTGCCGCATCCGAGTGGTTTTGCGCAGTCTCAATGGCCATGGCTAGGGTAGGTTGATTTAAATAAAGGACAGATTTTTGCAAAAAAGGGGAAAAGGAATTAAGGAATTAATATATTGTTCTAGGGTAATCATCTCTGTCAATTATTCTAAAGATTTGTTATTAGTCCACAGGGCCACCGTGTTTTTGACATGTTCACCCCCTTCTAAAGGAGTTTCTCCCGGTTTTAACCTAATGGCTCATAATTTCTGCTGGTAAAAATTGCAGGTCTGCCCCACTCTTCTTAACAACCTTTAAATTTTATGGATAGAAAGGTGGCTCCCTGTGCAAGGTTGAGTAGCTGATAGGAAGTTTGGCGTTTGCCTTTCAACAAGGGACCCAAATAGTATCATTGAGGTCCTCTTCCCATCCCAGTTGCTCGGCCAGGCGTTCGAAGTTTAGGAAAACATTTCCTAAATCTTTGCCTTCAGAATATGGTTGAAGTATGCCCTGTGGTAGTAAGGGACTTGCTTGCAATTCAATTAATCTAGTCAGGTTTTCTTGGAGTCTGTTTTCGGCCTGTGTCTGATTGGCTGTAAACAGGGCGAGGATATTGGCTAGGTCTCCCATTTCTTCCGGGGGTGTAAGGGTTCCCGCTGTGTTGTCTGAATCAGAAAAGAAACAAGTCTTGACTCAGTCTCGAAGGCCTGAATTTGCCAAGTATAGTAAGAAAGATAAAACCATCGGTGTACTACATGAAAAAGGGTCAGTATTCTTATCTTACACCAGCTGCAGAATTTGTTCCAACGGTCAGCGTATAAAGATTTAGTTGCTGGCCTCCTGGCTGAAAGCAACACCTCCTTTACGTCATCCGGAAGGTCCCAATCTTTGTATCTCAACCTTTCAGAAACCAAGCGTGAATGTTGAGGGTCCTGATATCCGGATGGAGAACCTGACCTTCCTTCAGCGAGAGAAGATCCTCTTTTTGTGGAAGACCAAATCGGAGGACAGATGGACATGTCTAGAAGATCCAGGTACCACATTCTCCTGGTTCAATCCGGGGCAATTAGGATCATGGGTTTCTGGAATCTCCTCAACCTCCTGATCACTTGAGGAATGACGGGGACTGGAAGAAACACGTACATAAGTGGAAATTCCCAGTCCACCACGAACACGTCCCCTAGAGCTCTTCTTGGGGGAAATTCCTTTGAGCAATACTGATCGCACTTCCGGTTGATACTGGTGGCGAACAGATCCACTTGAGGGGTTCCCTGAGCTAGTTCCCACTCTTGAGAGACTGTGTTCTGCCTGCTCAGAATGTCTGCCGTCGAGTTCTTCTCTCCGGCTAGGTGAACTGCCGATAGAGAGACTCCTTCTTGAATTGCCCCGAACCAGAGCAGCATTGCCTCTCTGCACAGTGGCAGTGACCCTACGCCTCCTCTTTTGTTGAGGCAGTGCATGACCACCGTGTTGTCAGTCATTATCAGGAACATTTTTCCCTGTACTGATGGCAGGAAAGCCTTCAGCGCTAGTCTGATCGCTCTCAGCTCTAATAGGTTGATGTATAATCTGGACTCTGATGGAGACCAAGGACTGTTGATGGTGAAGTCGTTGGCATGGGCTCCCCACACCGTGAGTGAAGCGTCCGTGACTACTGTTATCTCCGGCCATGGTTGCCAAAACTGTTCTCCTTTCAGAATAATCTCCTGACAGGCCCACCACTGAAGGTCTTGTGCTACTCTGTCCGGGATTTGTAGGAGATCTGACATTCTTCCTGAGAATTGCGACCACTGGGTCCTTAGCGCCCACTGGAGAGATCTCATTCTCAGGCAAGCCTCTGGCACTAGAAAAATGCAGGATGCCATGAGGCTGAGCAACCTCAAAAAAGTCGAAGGCTGGTAGACGCTGGGAATTTTGAAACCTGGTGACCATCTGTAGAATATCTTGAGCCCTCACCTCTGGTGGTGATCCTTTCCCAGTCTCCAATGAATGGGAGTCTCTGTGATGGTCTCTGTGATGGTATCATCTGTGACTTCTTTAAGTTGAGGGAGAAGCCCAGTTTGTGGAGAAAGTGGCAAACATAATCTAGATGGATCTGAGCTTGTTCCGTGGACACTGTTCTGATCAACCAGTTGTCCAGGTAGGGGTAGACATGAATCCCTTCCCTCCTTAGACTTGCTGCCACAACCGCCATTAGTTTGGTGAAGACCCTTGGGCAGCGGTCAGCCCAAATGGTAGAACCCGAAATTGATAGTGAGAGCTGCCAATGGCGAACCTCAGGTAATTCCTGTGCTTGTGATGGATTGGCACATGAAAGTAAGCATCCTGAAGGTCCAATGATATCAACCAATCCTGAAGCTGGAGGGCCTGAAGGATCTCAGAAAGGGGTACCATCTCCAACTTGTCTTTCCTGAAGTCCAAGATGGGTCTCAGTCCTCCGTCCTTCTTTGGTATTAGAAAGTAGGGGGAATACCAACCCTTGTTCCTCTCCGCTACAGGTACCGGTTCTATGGCACCTTTCTCTAGCAGGTCTAAAATCTCCTGCATAAGGAGCGGGTCTGGAAGCTTCAAAGAGTTGTTCCCCGGTGGATGACTCTGAGGAGTGTGTAGGAAAGGCAGGCAGTAACCTTGGGGAACTGTTTCCAATGCCCAAGCATCTGACGTAATAGCCTGCCATTCTGTCAGATGTTGAGTTAACCTGCCTCCTACTGGTGTTTTGTGTGGTGAGACCTCAGAGGGGTTTAGAAGCGGCTGACGCAGATGCTGAGGGTAAAGCAACACCTGCTGATGTGGGCTTGGTACCTTTGACCAGTCCACCACGGGTGAATCATTTCTGGCCCCTTTGAGCTGGCTGCCCTCTGTTTTTTCCGAATGCTGAGTAAAAACGAAAGGGATTCCCCTTCCAGGGCGTACCTGTGGGGCAATTTGGAGTTTGACGGATTGCCCCCCCCAAGTGATTTTGCGGCTGCATTTGAGGTTTGCAATTTCTGCAGACTGTCATCAGCTTTCTTGCCAAATAGAGAGGTACCGTCAAAGGGCATGTTCAGAAGCCTGGCTTGTACATCAGGAGCAAAACCAGACTTCCGCAACCACGCAAATCTGTGGATTGTGGTACTCGCCGCCATGGCTCTGCTGATGCTGTTAGCAGATTCGAGACCTGTTTGGAGGGATTCACACATCGCATCCTTCCCATCCTTGACGATGTTCAAGAATGCGTCTCGTTCCTCCCCTTCTGGGAGACGGTCAGCCGCCAATGAAGCGCACTCCCAAAGGCTGTGGCTGAATCTCGCTAGCGTGCAAGTGGCGTTAATAGACTTAAGTGCCATACTGCATGCTGAAAAGATCTTTTTAGACATGGCATTAAAACCTTTGTCATCCCTGTCTTGTGGTATAGTGGGGTATGCCGACTTACTACTTGATGACATCGCTGTCTGCACTACTAAACTCTCGGGAGTTGGGTTCTTACTTAAATATTCAGGGTCTAAGGGCGACACCCTGTATTTTGCAGAGAGCTTTTTATTTACTGCTGGGATAACTTCCGGTGTTTCCCAATTTGCAGCAATGTTTCTCTGCAATGCTGCATGAAAAGGAACTATAGGGTCTTCTTGAGGCCCTTTATCTAAGATGTCTGTAAAATCATCTTGTTGGAAAGAGGTTGTAGGTGTTGTCCACCCCATAAATTCCATAATTCTTGCCATAAGGACTCTGTAAGGCATGTCTGCATACTCTCCAGGTTCTGGTCTGGCAAATTCTGCCTCTGGAGAGGTATCTATGCCACTGGGATCTTGTAAAGATTCTTGAAGATCTCTCAATCTATTCTCCTCAGAGATTAATTCCTCTGGAATAGGTGCTCTTGTTGTTTGTAAACCAAAAGGCCTCTCATCTCATTGTCAGAGTCCTCTCCTTCCTCATAAATAGAGGATAAAGCTCTGAAATAGTCAGATTGTGGAAGGGGGTAAAGCCCATTTCCAGAGAAGAGGGTGCCAAATTGGTGGATAAAGCATGAGAAAAAGTTGTAGTTGTTGATGCAGGCGTCAGAGGTCTCGACAATTCTGTAAATGGCGTCGAAAAACTCGAAAAAGGCCTCAATGTCATTGAGATAATCGGAATCCTACTCAGTGTCGTTGATATTGTCGACGCCACTCTCAACACCTTGGACGGGACATTCGACACCTGTAGTGCCGATGGCGCAGTTGGGGCCTGTGGCTTCGAGGGCTTCTCTTTCATCGGAGCCGACGACGTCGTCGGCGAAGGTGTCGGCGAAGGTGTCGATGACTTGTGCGTCGAAGGTAACTTTGACGATGGCGTCGATGACGCAGTCTTATTTGATGAAGTCTTGTGTTTACTCGAGGGTTCATGACGCTCTCGAGGGTTTTTGTTTGCCGGGTTAGATGACTCCCAGCATTTTTGTTTTTTGGGTCTTTCACCCGGGATATCACTTCTAGACATCTCCTCCCACTTAGCTGGAGAGCTGTGTTTTGTGGGGCAGGTGACCCTTTCTGGGGAATTAGAGGATGAAGAAGAGGGCGATTTATGATGCCTCTTCTTAGAATGTCTTGATCTCGAAGAGTGGTGGGAACCGCTTCGAGACCTCGTTCGGGAATGTTTCTTTCGATGGTGAGGAGACGAATGTCTCGACTCAGCTGAGGACAATTTCGAAGGAGTAGAAGATTTAACAGGTTTACCTCTTTCTAACTTCCCCATACGCTACTTCAAGGCTTTCGCCGTCATGGACATAAAGTCCTCACATTCCGAACACTGGTGCTCTGATCCGAGGCACCACAAACAGATCCTGTGAGGATCCGTTAATGACATCTTTTTACCACAATCTCGAAATTTTTTGAAGCCGGATCGTGGCGTAGATGTTTCGGACGAAGATGCCATCGTGGGATATTAAGATTTTCGAAGATTTTTGAAGATTTTTGATGAGTAGAAGAACCGAGCGTTGCGTCTCCGAGGCTTACGAAGCGCGGAAAAACGGAACTGAGCAACGGACGCTGCGCAAGACTATTCATACCTATGGTGACGTCAGCGCCGATACGGAGGCCTTCGAGGGACACCGACTCGAGGGACGTCCTTTACTGTGAAAACATTTCCGAGGCCAGCAAGCTGGAAGTGGATTTATCAAAGATAAGGAATACGTGGGAGGACACAATCTATTCGAATGAGCATATTCGTAACTCGTAATGATCCCCAGTGATTTAATTCAATTAAAATTCTTTCAACTTGAAAAAGACTTTTGTGCAGAGTGTGAAAACACGATTCGGCAATGTAACTCAACAAAACAGCTAAAATATTTTAAAAAACAGTGACTAAGTAATCTATTCTAAAAAACACATTCACAATTGTACACCATGCTTGTGTCCTTCTTGGACTAACATGACTAGGACTTTTGTGTGAAATACAAATATAATGTTCATTACTAAATGCAAATCAGCAAAATCTAACATATGCAGTGTACATGCCAGAGAACATGAATGTGAGAAGAAAAGAAAAAAATGAAAAACACCTAAAAAATGTACTAAAACAGCAAAATTATAAAAATACATTAAACAAATAGTTCTAAACAGTCTTAGAAAATGGCAGGTACATCAGACAGTATGTATGACATCACTAGTAACACAAAAATTGTGCACAGGATTTTTCCTAAATTATTGCTTAGCCTCTAGAGTCCTCATGATGACTGTGCCTAGGGGTGAGCATGTTCTGTGTCCACCTTGCATGGGTCCAAGTGCCAGCGCTAGCAGCAGATCTCTCAAGGTTCCAGTGGCAAGGCATGAAAATGCGATCCAGTCCTGTTTTATTCCCTTTGGATTCTGGGACTTGTAGTTTTTTTCTTTCCCATTTGAAATGAAGGCAGACAACAAGTCCCGCAATTCGAACAAAAACAGGACTTACTGGTCTTCTCACACATGGCTACGGGAAACATGAGAGCTCTGTGTCAGCTAGACACTCTCAATTGCATGCTCAGATTTAGAAGTCTGTTGTGCTTCAAGAGAACAAACATCCCCTAAAGCGTTGGAAACAGATACAGACTACAAACCGCTCAGACAATTCTGGCAAAACGGCTGCTTTTAATGGGTTTGCGCATAAGGAGAGCTCACCATAGTGGAGGACAGAAGAACAAGACATTCAGCTCTGAAAATATCTGACACTAAACCTAGTGGCTATAGGTTGGCACAACGATAGAAAGCAAGAGCAAAAGCACTTGGCCTCCAACAAAAATATTGATGCCCTGTTCTGAGTTCTCACGACGGAATGATAAATACATATCAGCCAATTAAGCAGCCTGGATCAAACTTTAATAATCGATCTGAAATTCTTTTCCTGCTTCCTCATCTGTTTTCCATATAAATCACTGCTTACATTCCGACTCACTGCATCTGAAGGCTTCTGCTCTGAAAACGATTATAGTTATTTCTGCATATTCTGTCCAGGGGGGTTTCTCTTCCTTCCCTGTACACTAACCAGCAGATTGCTCCAGAAGATGTCTGACACCCAGGATCAAAACAAGTCATTTGGTTTAAAGATGTACAGCCCAAGCTCGTAGCAAATGGATCCACAAATCTGGACAGTGCAAAACAGAGCCAGGAACAAATCTTTTATGGTGACATGTGGTAGATGTCATATCATAAAATGTAATGTAATGAAAGTGGCTTGTATAGTGCCTGTCTGCCACTATATGTGCCCTCGCTGAGCATAGTTCTGTAAGAAAGAAGGGGGTGGGGTTCATGAGTGAGACCTTGGGAAAGGCAGATGCAAAACTTGTGGTGGTGATGGGTGCAGGTCAGAAGCTTCCGGTTGAGTGCCAATCTGATTTCTAAGGGTTTGGCGGAGAACCCTGGGAGTATGTTATCCATGGGGTTGAATACAGCGCTTTGGGTATGATGGGCCGATGATGTTGGAGAATGCCACAGGGATAAAGAGGAGAGCGTAGTTGTGTCTCGGTTAGTGTTGATGCATTGACAGCTGGGCCTGTGGTGGTCGTCTGTGCAGGGTTTGCGTGTGTAGTCTAAGGTGAAAGGAGATCTTAGAGGGGAGATTTCAGGAGTAGAAGTGTTGGTGTTCTGCATGTTGTAGGGTAATCATTAGTTATATTAATATGTGATTGGTTGGCAAAGTGGCCATTATACATTCCACTGTGTGTCATTACCATGTGACAATCCAAGGAAGAACCCTGCGTTGTATCTGTCAGTTGGAGCCAGAGCATGTGGGATGTCAACAAATAGACTGGTGCGTTTCTTACTTGTGTGCCTCTGTGGATGCTTCAAAGTCCATTATAGATTCATGCAAGTAGCAAACTCACCTCGGGCCTAATTATAAAATCACCTACTAATTCAGCGGCATCCCAGTGGCTCGCTTCAACATGCAGAGAGGCAAAATCACTTATACCCCCATGATTTCAAGATTTCTTTCAAGATGTATTGCCTGTTTTCAATGGCAGCTTCTACACACCTTTTTTGAACATAGCCTTTTCTGTGGGTGGCTGGAATACACCTAGGTGAAAGGTAACACTACACATGTCGTCGTGCCCTTTGCTTACCTGCATGTGTGAAAAATACCAACAGAATAGCTAGGCTAATTTTATAACGAGCCCAGTTTGCTGGCAATTTGTTCTCTGCATTCCTCTTGACAATCACATCTTTTTAAAAAAAGACAAGCCCTAGAGCATAAACGACTAAAATTACAGACATGCAACATTGTTCTTTCTTGCAGTTCCTGAAGATTCGGAAATTCGACTGTGACTTTTCTGATCATCTTTTGAATCGCAGAAAGATAGGATGCAAGCAGGCAATGCTACGACATAAATCACTCACTGCGATTACTATTGTCAAACAGTCCTTTTTAACCTGGTGCTAAAATGATTATGCTTGAGGGAAAGCTGGCAGCAATAGAACAAATCGTGCCAATTCACTGTTTTCAACATTTTCAGGGAGTCCATGGCATACATTTTGTATAGGATTTATTTTCCTCAATTCCAGTTAAATCCGTCTACTACTTCTGGCATGAGTAAGACACCGCACACTGCTTTGAATCAAAACCAAAACAGATGCATTTCAGCCAAATCTAATTTCTACCTGGGCCTTGAAATGACTGCTGTCTCTGAAAACATTTTTGATAAATATCTTACATGCACAAGTCAATTTGATAAAATGGGCAATATTAAATCATTGCCACTATTCAGCAAGTCCTGCTACTGCCCAGAAATCACATTTGTATGGACAGAAATGTTCGCTGAAGGTACATTTGGACCTGGGGAAGGGTGCTGAGCCAATCAGGTGGCAGGAACAGCGGGCGAGAATATACATTCCCCGCCCGCTGTTTCCAGCCACCCAAGGTCCTTCCTGAATGCGGGGAGGCAACAAGGAGCCCTCCCAACCCCCCAAACTAGACATTTTCCCACCCCATCCCTCTCTCCCCACTTACCTGCAGGACCGGAGCTTTATATTACTGGTCCGACGCGATGGTGGCGGCCATCTTGGTTTCTTTTTTTTTTCTTCTTTTGGAGATTGGCATCGCTTGCACCACCAGTCTTCAGAGGAAGAAAAAAAACATGTGCATCCTGGATAAACCCTCGGGTGCAAATGGCTTTCCCCTCCGCTGCAGCCCTCACCAAGGACCTCACTTCGATCGGTCCTTTTTACTGGCCATGGCCGCCCCCACAGTGGGGGTTTAAGCCATATTAAAAAAAACATGTAGGGAAATTGTGTTTACTGCCTGGTGGTAGATGGCAGAGTCCAATTTAGGCAGTAAAATCAGACCGCCAGTGTTAAATGCAGTGACCTGCTGCTGACAAAATACATGAAACTAAGGTACTGCTGGGAGAAAATCAATATCAGGTGAACAGAAAAACACCTACTACACTTATGACGACTTCTGCCAATGTTAGTGGAACACCCGCTCAGTAGTACAATTATAGATGAGTGGTAAAAATTCAATCCAGTGTTAGAAAGTGTTGGCATTTAGAAATTATGACTCGTGCAAAGGCATGGGTCTTTTAGATGACACATCATGCAAAATGTTTTGATTGGGTACCAGAAGACAATTGCAAGTCTTCACTGCTTGTAGGCAAAGTGAGGACCTCCACTGCAGGACATTTAAACGAAGTAAGACATAAAAACAGATTTGAGGAGCTTCTTAGTGACCCGCACAGTGGTTGAAGTGGGCGGGAATCGTTGGGAGCAGTGCTCCCATACTTTTTTAAATTAAGTTTTATTGTTCCTGTGCTTATATTTTAAAAAGAAACCGTTCTGGAGGTGTTTCGTTTTAAAATAAACGTGTAGAAAGTAGTTGAAACGTGCACTTCAGTGCACTGAACTTTGCCTTAACAGCAAGCGCATGTATTTGGGGCTTTGTATTGTGAGTGGAGGGCGTGTAGTGATAGCGTTAGTTAGGAGAGGGGGCAGACCAGTAGGGAACATAGTTCCACTAGTTCGTTTCGTACACTTCGACCACCGGGCTCAGAAGTTACATAACGAGTGAGTCCAATACATAAAGTAAGAGGAGCCAATCCATGCAGCTGTTTGGATGTTAATCAAGCAAGCTTAAATTGGATTTTGCCATGTACCTTCAAACAGTGAAGAGACGGAATGCTTTTGATAAATGGTCTCTCTTGTGAAAGCCACACACCAACCTAAGAGCCACCTTTGTCCCCCTTCGGAGTTTATTGATGCTACCCACAGGAAGGCTAGCCTTTAACGTGTTTGCATGGTCTAAGTGCGAGGTCACAAAAGTAGCGCAATGGGGAAAAGAGAGCATGGGCACAAATTCTTTTAACCCCTCTAAGTAGAAAGAAGCTCAATCAATCGTAGACTTGAGGTACACTGCATTGTCAAAAATAACTCCAAGTTTTTCTACCTTGCAGTGATAGTAAATAAGCCAGAAAAATCGCCTATACTGATAGCACGGGGTCGGACCATGCACTTGGCAGGCCGAATGGGTGGGGTTAGTCAGATCGCCAGTACACATACATACAGACTGGTATGCCGACCTCAGGCCAAATTTCAGCCCACCAATTGTGGTGGGACTGGAGCCAACAATCGCAAAATCGTCAATCTCCTGAAATCACCTATACTGATAGCAAATGGATAACCAACTGAAATGGGGCTGGAGCCAACCCCAAACATACAAATACACTTTCACAAATATATATAAAGAGCCACAAGAAAAGCATATACCAAAAAACAATAAAAAAGAAACACCATACAGCCAATACCCCCATAAAGTGCAAACACCAAGGACAAACACATCGACCACAATCAATTCTATAAATAGTTGCATGGCTTTGCATACGTTATTACATTGGGGCACAGCCAACCGATCTTTAGGAACATTCTGATAAACTCTGCAAGAAATTTACAGAAAGCAATGGCTTATATAATGCATCCCTTTCCTCAAGACAGCAACTCAAAATAGCCCAGGAATCAAACAGAAATATAGAACTGGCAGCAGCAAGTATTTTAAAATAAATAATGCTTTTACAGGGAGCACTATTGGCATTTGTTCTGCAATCTCACTCCGTGGCACAGCAGCAGAGAGAAATCTCTGTAGGAGGTTGTAGCAGGGGTGCTTTTCTTGTCCACTTAAGAGGTGTAAGTCCTCCAAAACACCATGGGGCATTCAGCAAAAAGCAAATGCATGTGCCTGTGGTTCTCTGAAGGAATTCTGTATACAGTATGTACAAGTAAAAGTCATAGGAATGTAAGGAACACGAACACATGTGAGAGAAGTAGTGTTAAGGGGCTCGCATGATGAACAGAATGTGAAGAGTAGGAAGGAATAGCTGTGGGTGGTAATAAGGGTCAGAGGTAATGTGGCAAGGGTTAACTGATGGCACAGACTATGCAAGAATAACAACTGATGTGCATGACTATAATCGTTAAAATATGATAGAGGTAAAAAGGAGAGGATGTGGTGGAAATGAAATGGATATATATATCCTCTTTGCGTATAGAAATGTTTAGAGATGAAGTATAATTCATAGGTAGTATTGCATGTTAAACAGAAGAGAATAAGTGCAGAAGTATGCACTTCAAGTGTGCGCTACAGATCAACATAACAAGGCACACCAAATGACTTGCAAGAAAACAATGACAAGGGAAAAAACACATTGTTGGTCATATGTACTGCTCAAATAACTGCGTCATTAATTAGGCTAAAGACCGAATTACAATGACAGAAGTCCTCCGATAGCAGGGAAAGTGTTTCTCAAAATCCTTGCAGCTGTAGAGCACCACAGGATGTTCTATTCTGATTCTGACCATGGGTCAGCAGTTTAAATAGCTGATTTTTTTTTTAAACGTATTTTTATTGTTTTCTTACACAGTGAACAATAACATCAACACCAAGAATTCATCCCAACCACCCCCTCCCACCCTCTCCACCCCCCCCCCCCCGGAAGAAGTCGGGTCTTTATCCGCTTTCCACTTCGGGCTTGTTTACATGCTGTACAAGTCTGTAATTTTAATGTTATGTGGGCACCATTGCTCCATGTAGTCCGATTTAAGGTAGCCCAACACCATTCCCCATTCCTTCATGAAAGAATTTTGTTTGTCCTGGAGCTGGTGCGTGATCTTTTCCATGGTCATCATGGACCACACCTTTTGCAACCAGGTGAAAGCCAGCGGTGGGTCTCGTTTTTTCCAATTTTGAGCTATCGTTGCCCAAGCGGCGATGACTACGCCCATAAAGCTCCTCCATTGAGCTCTGTGTAGTCTTTTGGCCCGTGGGTCTTTAAATCCGCACAGCCACACCCTTTCCCCCATTTGGTCTGCTTCAGGGAATATTTTTGTCATTTCCGTTTGCACTTCTCTCCAGAAGCCCTTCACTCCCTGACAGTCTCACCAGATATGCCTCCAAGTACCAGAGTCCGGGCATCCCCTCTAGCAGCGGTCTGACGTACCCGGAAACATTGTTTTGAGCCTCTCCGGGGTGTAGTGCAACTGAGTGATTATTTTCAGCCACATTTCCCTGGTTTGGACTGCCCTGGTAAGTTTGGGGATGTCTGCCCACAGATCCTCCCATTGCTGCCTGGTTATTTCCTCCCCCAGCGTGCTCTCCCATCTCCTCATGTAAGTCCATTTAATTTTTTCTTCTTGTGTGTTAATGAAATGGTATAGCGTTGACACCAGTTTCTTGTCACCTGGGTTGGTTATTACGTACGTTTCAAATGGAGTGAGGTCTCTTGCGGCCGCACGGAAGACCTCCAGCGTGCTGAGCCAGTGCTTTATTTGCTTGTATTTATATCTGTCCGCCTCCGTTAGATTCCACATATTTTTGCATTACGCGAAGGTTCTTATTTCTTTGTCCTGAATCATTTCCCCTATTTTTCTGCATCCCGCTGCTTCCCATTTTTCAAAACCACCTGATTCCTGTCCCGGAGGGAACTGTGGATCCCGACAGATAGGTGTGAAGGGGGCCAGAGAGGTGGTCATTAGTCCCCTCCTGGTCTGGTCATCCCAGGCGTTGAGAGTAGATCTCATGACCTCACTGACACGTAGGTTCAGGTGTCTATGTTGTTTGTGTTTCCACAAGAGGTCCTCCAGGGGGGGTCCTGGCTACCGCTCTATCTTGTGTTACCCAGGTGGTATGTTGGTCTTCCCCCAACCATTCCTTTAGGACCCAGAGCTGTGCTGCCTGATAATATTTCCTAAAGTGTGGGAGGGACAATCCCCCTGCCTTGCATGGTGCCACGAGGATGGCTCTGGCAACCCTTGGGGATTTCCAGTTCCACACGAATTGCGATATTGCTTTGGACAGTGTTTTAAAAAAGGTGTTAGGGACTGTTACCGGGAGGGCGTGGAAGTAGTATAGCACCCTGGGGAGTATGTTCATTTTTACTGATTGGATTCTGCCCCACCATGAGATCCTAAGCGGGCACCATCTTTCAAGGTCCTTCTTTACACTGACCAGGAGGTGTGTGTAATTACTCTTGTAGAACTTGTCCACCTTACTGGTAAGTATCACCCCAAGGTATGTGATGCCCTCCTCTACTATTTTCAAGTTTAGCTTGTCTTCCACAGCCTCTATTGATTCCTTGTCCCCCGCCAGAAGCATGATCTCTGATTTTTTCTTATTTATCTTTAAGCCAGAGATCCCCCCGAATTCCTCCAGCTTTTCTATGGCTAATGGTAATGAATTCCCCGGGTCCTCCAGAGCCAAGAGCATATCGTCGGCGTAGGCGACCACTTAATGTTGCCTGCCCGCCATCTCAATCCCCCTTAGCCCCTCCGCTTCCCTTAACTTAATTAGAAGGGGCTCCAAGAATATGGCGTAGAGAAGAGGGGAGAGGGGACAACCCTGCTTCGTGCCTCTAGATATCTCCACCCTATCAGTGACTTCCCCGTTTACTGCTATTCTTATAGAGGGGGAGTTGTAATTGGCTTTGACCATGTTTATAAATTGTTCCCCAAAACCCATGTGCTTCAGCGTTTTGAATAGGATGGACCATTCTACACGGTCAAAAGCCTTTTCGGCGTCTAGCGAGAGTAATACTGCTGGTGTGTGGGTAATGCCTATTTTTTCTATCAGATGGGCTACTCTTCTTAGGTTGTCGTGAGTTTGTCTTGGGGGATAAAGCCTGATTGGTCTGTGTTTATTAATGTCTGTAGGAGGGGTGATAGCCTGGCGGCCAATACCTTGGTGTAGATCTTAGCGTCCAAGTTTATAAGGGCTATTGGGCGATATGAGCCCGGAAGGGTGGGGTCCTTGCCTTTTTTGTGGAATACCAAGACTTTCGCCTCGTTCATGGATGGAGTCACATTTCCACTGTCTTTGAATGTGTTTAGCAGCCTTGTTAGGACTGGAACCAGTATTTTCGCATTTTTTTTCTTAAAACTGGGCCGTAAATCCATCTGGGCCTGGTGCCTTTGAAATGGGGAGGCCCGCTATTGCCTTGTGGACCTCCTCTTCTGATATTCGTGATTCCAGGATCACTTTATCCGCCTCTGATTTTGTCGGTATGCAGATAGATTGTAGGAACCTATCTTGCTTCTCCGCGTCCGGGTGTTCCGTTGCATAGAGATCTTGGTCGAAAGCCTTGAACGCCTCCCCTATGTCCTTTGTGTTTGTTTGCAGCGTTCCCTGGGCATCCTTGACTTTCAGTATCGTCATTGAACTCTGTTTTTCTCTGAGTTGTCTCACAAGGTATTTGTCCGCCTTGTTGGCCTTAATGTAATAGCGTTGTTTTAGGTAAAGGAGGGATTTCTCTGCTTTTTTGTTGCAGAGCATTTCTAGTTGTCCTTGGACATGTTTCATTGCTTTCTGGAGGCTTCTTGTGGGGTTTTTTGCTAGCTCCCCTTGAATATCCATAAGTTTCTTCTCTAACGTCCTTTCCCATTCATAACGCTGCTTGTCTTTGGAGGCTTTTAGTGCTATTATGTGACCCCGTATCACTGCCTTAAAGGCTTCCCAGACAGACCCCAACGATACCTTGCCATTGTCATTTATTTCAAAGAATTCTTAAATTTTGTCCCCAACAACCTCCCCCATCACCTGGTCCGCTAGGATGTCGAATGGCAATCTCCATCTCCAGAGACCTCTTCCCCTTCCAGGAGTCTGAATATCGATCCAGAGCGGGGCATGATCTGATAGTGCTATTGCTCCCTTTTCTATACCCTTGATCCTTCCCACCAGTCCCACCGATACCCTTAAATAGTCAATCCTCGACATAGTGCCATGCACATGCGAGTAGTACGTGAATCCGCTATCCTGTCCCTTCAATTCCCTCCAGGCATCACGTAGTGCCAAATGCTCCATCCTTTGCCTAAGTTGTTTGGATGGGGTCTCCTGCGAATGTGTTCCCCCCGCACTTCTATCCAATTGGGGTTGCCATGCCAAGTTCAGGTCGCCTCCCAGAATTACCTCACCCTTTGCAAAGTCCTCTAGTTTCCCCAAGGTATCTCGGAGGAATCCATCCTGCCCCGTGTTCGGTGAGTAGACAGTCACTAGGGTTAGCCTGTATCCCTCTATAGAGAAATTAGCAAAAGCGACCCTCCCTTCCCTATCGACTCAGGTATCTAAGAGGTTTGCTACCAGTCCCCCTTTTACTGCAATCATCACTCCTGCCCTTTTGTCCCCTGCATTCGCCTGTGCCCATATCGTGTACCCTCTGAGATGTACTTTATTTTTGTCCTGCGCCTTAATATGTGTCTCCTGGAGGAGCAGTGTGTCCGCCTTCTTCCTTCTCACCAGAGCCTCCATTTTCTTCCTTTTCACCGGTGAGTTCAGCTCCCTTACATTTAGTGAAAAAAATTCTAAGCTTCCCATCCCTTCTATTCAGAAACTTGAGCCACCGAACCCGCTCGTACTGATCCCAACCTTCTTCCGGTATCATCCCCCCTGCCGTTCCCCCAACCCCCTCCATCCCCCCCAACTATGAACAAAACATTCAACATTGAACCTGTGGAGGGGCCAGGCACCTATGGTTGCTAGGGCGTTGCGCCTATCGCTCCTTGCCCTCACATAACACGGGATGAACTGCGCGGGGAGTCCTAAACTCTGCTTCATCCTTAGACCTGGACGGTGTCCCTTCAGGATCCCCCGCCGGGCTTCTTACTTCGTAAAGTTCTGAGGTTCATCTAGCTGTTCATCCTCCTCCCTCTACGATCATGAGGCTGACCTGTCTGATCCAGTTGTGTATCTTTAGTTGTCTCCTGCATTCCCCCAGCCTTTAGGTTTCTTTTTTTTGTCGTACTACTTCCCATCCTCTCGGCCTCCTATTTGTGTCCCCTTTCATCCTGGGATCTCTCACGCCTGATTCCTCTGTTTGTATGCCCATTATATGGAGTCCTTCCTCACTGGAGGTCACTCTCCTTTGCTTGCCCTCCCACTCGAATAGTAAACTGAATGGGAACGTCCATTTGTATCGGATTTCTTTCCCAACCAATTCCTTCACCAATGGGGCCATCTCCCTTCTTTTTAGGAGTGTCACCGATGACAAGTCTTGGTACAGCTGTATTTCCACCCCATTCAACCTTATGTGGTCAAGCTGCCTCGCTTTCCTTACGATCAATTCTTTTTGTGGGTAGGATGAAAGCGCCGCCAATACGTCCCTTGGTCTTTCCCCTGGGGCGCCAGTTCTTTTCGACCCACCCTGTGGACTCCGTCAATCCCTATGATCTCTGTGTCTTGTGCCTCAATTATATCTCTGAATACTTCTTGTACTGCTGCCTTGAGGTCTTTGTCCATCACCGATTGCAGCATGAATTTGATGCGGATGTTAGATCTGCGGGAGCGGTTCTCCAGGTCTTCACATTGAATTTCTAGATTGTGGGTTAGCCGGACCAATTGCTCTTGGGTTTCACTGTACTGATTCGCTTCCTCTTCCATATTTTGTACAATTTTCTCTACCGTGTCCGTCCTTTCCTCCAGCTTGGCCACGTCTATTTTCAGTTCTTGAACCGCCTGCTTCATCTCGTTCCTCATTGAGGAAAATTGGTCCTGCACTGTGGACATGAACTTGTCCTGGAGCTCCGTGAACCAGGCCCGCATATCGTCCCTTGTCGGTGGAAGAGTGTTCTGGTTTGATGAGTTAATATCCATTGGTGGATCCTCACCTGCCTTGTCTTTTGAAGCCCCGGGTGCGTCCGTGGACCACAATTGCAGCAGGTTCGTGTCCTGCCTTTGGGATTGCTGCGCTGGTTGCGAGGCGCCCCCTTTCCCCTTCGCCCGTGACATCCTCCTTATTTATCGGGGTTCTGTGTTTACAGTGTGACTCTCGGGGTGGCTGTGACTTGTGGCAGATCAGCTTGGTTTAGTCTTGGTGCACCTACGGGAGTGCCCCTCTTTGTAGTGCGCGTGCACCGTGGGCCCCTTGCCACTGGCCCGGCCGTGCTGGTCCATTCAATTCTTATGGAGGGTGTTAGTGAATCTGCTGAGTCCTCCTCGGGTGAGGCGGATGCCCACTTGATATTTGGGTGTGGGGGGGAACAGGGGGTCGCCCCAACTTCCCGCGCTGCGCCTTGCTTATTGATTATGTGGGCCCTGCCTGGGCCCTGCGTGCTGGGGAAAGGTACAAAGTGGGGAGGGGAGGCCCCCGCTCTCACCTCAGAGTCCTGGTCTCACTTTCTCCTCCGGTGGCGTTCGCCTCCTCCGCGAGTACCTCTCCTGATGTGTCGAGGCCTCAAGCTCCTCTGCTCCACTGCCCACTGCGCTCCAGCCTCATCCACCAGGCGTCACTGTCAGGGTGGCTCCCCTCCACCACGAGCCCCGCCAGGGACCCGCGCGGCCTAGCTGTCATTGCGCCCCTCTCCGTATGTCTCTGCAGTGGATCCCGCCTGCGGCGCAGCGGGGAGAGGGCCACCCGCGCCACGCCGGGCAGAGTGTAATGATCTGCAGGCTTCCCGGCTCCGCGGCTCCTAGAGGACTAGCGTTGTCCCCTGGCCCGGCTCTGCTTCCGTTCCTCTCAGTGTGTACCGGGCGCAGCTTGCCACCAGGGCCTCCGCAGTCTCCCTCCCCGGCTCCGTCTCAGCGTGGCGCGATCAGCTCTGCTGGGACTGCGAGGTCTCCCTCTGTGGGGGAGGGGTGGACGGTCCTTGCGGCGGTTCCTCTCCCCACAGGGGTGTTGTTGGGGCGGCCTCAACTCGTTACCGTGCCCACAGGTGCTAGGAGGATTCGGAGGTGGGTCCGGTGCTGGAACGCTCGGTTTATCACATTTGAGGTGCTTTTTTTTCGGCCTGGCGGGAGCGCAGTTTAAACGCGACTTCCACTGCCGGCGGCCATTTTGGAATCCTAAATAGCTGATTTTTTGACCAATGCGTAAATAGTACACACTCAATTTGTAGCCGCGTGGACATAGAGTAGCCAGGTATCCAAGTCTGCACAACTATTGTGACTCATCACAGAGTCCAATCTTCGTTTCTCTGAAATATGACTATATTGTGCACCAAAAGGAGGAAACATCTCTTGGACATTTGGATACAGCTCATTGTCAAACAAAAAATGTTATTCTTCAACGTGAAATCAATTATTCACAAAAGTATTTCATTTGGTGGCATGCAGCTCACTGATCTCTCTTACAAATGGCAATGCTCCAATGTTTTCTGGCATTGTGGTGTTTAATTAAAGCATATACTGATAATATGTCAAGGGGGAACTGAATGTAGTTTTCTTTCTACCTCAGTTTTGACATTTTCCTTAGTATATCACTTGTGTCCACAAGAAATGAAGTTAAGTATCAGACAAACTTTATTAAGAAGCAGTCATTCAATTCTGATAAATGTGCCATTATGGAAACAATCATTCTAATTATTAATAAACACACATTGTGTTAACAGAAAAGAAAGTCTATTTAACAACAATTGACAAGGCAGGCTGACTGGAGCTACCATAATCCAAAAACTAATCTAAGCAGAAACTTCATTAAATAAAGACCAATGTTTTGTGCCAAGCCTGGAACGTACAAGAATTTTTGTCTAGAAATTAAATATTCAACCTCGTCTTTCATAAGCATATGCCTTGTTAAAAATCAGTTTTCTGTTTGAAAGTTCTGTCATGGATCATTACACATATAACAGAGCATTCTGAAAAGGGGGAAAGCCTTTCTTTAGCACTCATTGGAAAGATTATAAACGTGGGGCCCATCTAGTAGAGTAAATCTAAGAAAGGATTTACCTTAAAATTGTAATGCAGTGAAAACACAGATCTCAAAGTTTCACGTCTTTCGAAAATGTATGCATTATATCAGTACAAAAGTAAATACGAGACTGCAAGGAGCTCATGGAAGCACAATCCTAGTTATAAAAAATGCTTCTCTGTGTGTATTTTGACTAATAAAGACAAACATTATGCAGTCTATGCTCAGTTAGCTAACCAAATGGATTTACTGCACAATTGCTAATCCACCCGCCAGCAGACACAACAGACAGATATCTGCACTTAAAAACATGTAACTCTACTCCAGAAACATGCAAAACAATTCCAATATTGTGAAAGAACAGTTAGCAGTTAGCAAATGAGGAACACAAAGCAAAACATTGATACTTAAAACTCAATAGCTGGTTGGCAAAAGCTATATTCATTCCAAGAAGCAAACTTGCAAATGGCAAACAAATGGATGGAAAAAGAAAAACTCTAGTGTAGTGAAAATGCAAATTATGAATAAAAACTGGCTGTCTTTGAGAATGTTCACACTCACATGCCCTAATCTTTAGTCGCCTTTTCCAGAACAACCAACATGGTATTTTCAGGGCTATGTGATGTATTAATGCCATGCTCAACAAGAAGAGAAAGGATAGTTGTTCAACATGTTTGTGACCAGTGCTCTGTTATTCTCACATTAACCTGTTGTGCAGTTTTTATGATGTACACTCCACTGCATTACTGCAGGGGCTTACACATGTGTAAATCAAATTTTGACTTTAATACGAGATCATGTTTTCTACCATTGTTTTGAACATCCCTTGACCTTGAAGCACCAAGCTAACTTCAAAACAAACAGACCTTGACCTATCATTATTAATTCACTAACACTTTGTAGCTACCTTTGGACTAAGAATTAAGACATTTAGCAGTACATATCTGTGTGTAGGTTGGTAGCCTACTGTCCTTTCTTCAATTCACCACAACAAACTGTAGCCACGTTTGCTCACAGGACAGACTGCCTTTAAATTGCCATCTTGTATACAGGAACTGACACTATACTGTTAAAATACTTATGCACAAGGCATTACTTTCACTGGGCTTGTGTGGCAGCAATACCAACTCATCTTCATATTTATTTCAGTCCAGATATTCAACCAACATGTGACGTGCCAAGTACATGCTGACAGTATTATTAACAAAATGTGAAACTCCTGTAATAAATGGTTACCCATTTTATTATATTGGTGATGTGGTTGGAATCCAAATAGCCCTCTTATTTTTCAAACCTATTAATCAAATATTAACTCATGTTAAGGGGAACATTCAAACTCAAAATATTGAGGAGGATTGAGGAGGATTGAAAGTCCTGCATTTTTGGTGACAGGGGATGTTATGGCTGCTCAAGAACGGGACTATGCCAGTTCAAGATTTATTGAACATTGAGGGTACCCTTTTTGCCTCATTTCCAGCAGATTTACTCCTAAGCGTGACTGCTTGGCCACAACTAACCCACTTACCAGTAAATAATGTTAAAAAGAAAGCATTCAGGAATCAAATACACTCATGGTCATTGAGGGCATGTATTTAGTTTACTAGGAATATCTCCATTGAGGGCATCTATTTAGTTTACTAGGAATATCTCCATCAAGGCAAAGCATAATTGCATTGGCCAGCTATTTAACACCTCAGGGATATTGTTGTTTGGTCATCTCAGAATCTTGTATTGTTTTCCTATGGGTGAAATCTTCATGTTAGCTATTAGCTTGTTTAATAGCTAAGATAAGGGAGGGGTAAGGGAAGTGTGAGCGGTCAGTAATGCGAGGTGGACAACTGCTTGTAGTTTTCTCAATATTTTACATTTTATTTTTAACAAAAAGTGCAACGAACCTAACTAAGCCTAATCTACCAGGGAGATCCCTACCTAGTCTATGGTTGAATGGAAAATCTAGCATGCACAAAACTGTCCCTCACACTGAACAACAAAACAGTTATGCCAAAGCATAAACAATATAACTGAAAAATTATCAAACAACCAATGCCTTGGATGACTTCTGCTTGTCCTGGGTAGATCTCGTTCCCCAGGAATGTTCAAAGTCAATTTCTCCCAACAAAAAGTAAAGTCTTAAATCAGTTCTTGAAAAGTTCCAAAGAAACAAAAGTTTACCCAAACAAAAATCCACTGGTAACAGTTCCTTCTTCGGTCGTTGCAAAGTTCCCTTTTCAAGTTCCACAAAGAAAACAGCGCCAATGGTGATCCCGGATAACCTCCTTCCAGGATAGAGATGAGAGTTGCAAACAAAAGTACCACTTCTGCTTCAACAACAATTCTTCTTTTATAACCTCTGCAACGACTTTAATATAACTTGTCAGGAGGATTGTTCTACAGGGGTTGCTTTCTCCTTAGCAAATCCCTTCTACAAATGGTACCTTGAAAGCAGGCTCCTCTGCTTCACAGTCTACTACTGCTTCAACTACATTCCATATAAAGTGTTCTGACAAAATTATAGACTACCATAGTTCTACTACTTCTGCTGAAACTTTATAGTTTGAGATTTGATTAGGCCACTTAGACAAGACTCTTCGACCTCTACAGGTAGGCAAGACACTCTTCTGTCTTATACCATAAGAAAGAGCAGCCTCTTTGCCTCTTCTGTCTGTCTTACAGCTACCACCAGAATCTGTCTTGGCTTCTAGCCTATTTCTATCTCTCAGTTTCAACCATCTCAGATTCACAGATTATTTATCAGTTATTTTAACAAGCACTCAGCTCCCTTCCCCAGCTTTACATGCACAATCTTGTTTCCGGTACTTAACCGAAAGCTGTATTGCCACTCTTCCAGCCTTGGACAACCTTGTCACCCTTGTATCAGAGGACTCTGGGTTTACAACCGTTTCCAACATCTTGAACATCTTTAAAACATCATTTTTTAGATCTTAATTGGGCTGATTTCACATTAGAAAGGATCTGTCTACTGGCTTGGCTAATTCGTGTTCTTCTCATGACTTCAGCAACTTCTACAACTGCTAAATAATTGTTCTGAATGTTAAAAGTATCAGGTTTCATTTTAGAAACAAATTTAGGGGCGTGCAATCTCTCTTTGATAATGAAGTTTCACTTAAAGACTTGCGTTCCCTTTTTTCCCTTTTGTTCGTGCAGCATTCTGCTTCAACGCGGATTGGGAAACAGTTTCTTACGCGTGACCTCCCTTTGATGTTAAACAGACGTGTAACACTTGGGGAAAGTCAGCAGCTGCTTCTTGAATGATTACCAGCAACGTTCCTCTCTTAATAGGAGACACGCAACCACTTTGGTAATAGTTTAAATGCAATAATGGGAAAAGAAAGAGTTTTCTTTCTACGCGGGCACTTAACGTGTGCTGAATAAGCGCGTGATACAATTCCCTGTGTTATGAAGACTTCCCACCACTACGAACAATTTAACCCAGGTGATAGTTTAGCTGGTTACAGTTACCAGCAAGGAGTTTGGAGCTGCATTCACTGGCTCCAAAGTAACAGCGGTTGCGGGCTGCTTCCACTTCCTGACTTTCTTTTTTCTGCTATTACTGCTACAGGCACTTTTGGGACCCACACCCCTCTACAGTATGGGTGTCTAGAATCTGGCTCAACAACAGAGAGTCTTCTTTTCTCCAGCTTCCCTTGGCTTGCTTCTGCACATGGGCCTCGTGTGGATGCACGACTTCAGCTCGGCACTGCCAGCATCTGCTTCTTCTTCTGTTACTGTTGCCGACCTTCCAGGTCCAGCTCCAGCTTCTTTCAACTTCTCCTTCCTGCTGCAGCCTTTTATGCCTCTCAGGTGGGGCAACTGGCTTCCGGTGCAGGACCTTAGTGTTAATTGTCTGACCCTGCCAAAGGCTGTTAGGCCTGCCTGCCTGTCCTTTACCTCCACATGCCTCTTCAGCCCTCTTCTTCATCACAAACCTCAGGGATTCTGGGACATGTAGTCCATTTTTAGGAAAATGCAGTTTTCCTACTTCTTTAGGCTGGCAAAAGGCCATCAGAAGGGGTGGGGTTATGGGGAAAGTTAAAAAGTTTTTCATCCCAGTCTTCCTGGTCTGATTCCCCTCTCATGTGATCCTCCTGCAGTACACCACCCCCCAGGGTTGGGATCAGAGAGCGCCTTCCTTCCCCTGGCCACATGAGAAGTGTCCCAGACCAGGCTCCTGGGGGGAATCCCATTGGATTCTCTACAGAAGACGGAGTTAACAAATATGTTAGCTCATACCAATGCAGCATGTGGAATCCCTAATTCATTCTGTTTCCTATATGAGGTATCATTACGTGGCGGGGTGGCAAGGTGGTGGCCTCCCAGCTAATTGAGAGGCTCAGAACATGGTGTATCCCCCACTATGAGCCTCCTCGAAAGCAGGAGGCCGCAATCTTCCACGCAGGAGATTCAGGTATAGGTGCTGCAATCCGCTTCCCATCCAGCCCCCTAACCCCAATGTCCACATAATCCCTACTAACCTGGCGCTCATTTGTCCCTCGTGAGCACCGCGAACACTCAGTGTGTTGCAGCAATGGTCGCCATGGACAGGGAGAAGGGACTATGGGTAGTTCCCTTCACCCTATTCCATGGTGGGCATCTTAGTTTGTAGTTTACATTCAAGTTGAGAAACGGTAAACAAACTGCTAGGTCTGGTAATGTCCCATGGCTTACATTAAGGATTGAGCAAAACTCGGTGCGGGACAATACCCATGGCCGTCCGGGTTTATTGCTCAATTAAATGAATCTTCTATGACCAATCTGCTCCACACAACTCATTGCTCGTGGATACCAGACTGCATAACTAAGATATTCGAGGATGTGTGCAAAGTGATCTGACTGAAAGATATAAAACTTTCTTATTGGCTATTGTGCTAGAACGTCTGTCTGGTGATAACTGTTAGATGAGATATACAAACAATCCGATGGCAGAATTGAAAGACCTCTAGAATCAGAAACTTAGAGAATGGCAGAGGAATGGGCTCCTTACTGATGAAAAATTGAAATACATGTTTACTCCGTTGCCACAAATGTCTATCATTTATCTCCTACTAAAAATCCACAAACCTTTCATAATGTTAACTAGATATTGACCAGTTATTCAATGGATTGGTTACGTGATGGAACATGTATCAGGATTTAATAATTGCTTCTTATAAAGTATGTTCGATGCTTAACATCATTTCTTCTGGGCACAGGTGGTATACTGAGGAACATATAAACACTCATGTGGAAAGAATAGAACATTCAGTTCCCCCTTAACATACTATATTTACATGCTTTCATTAAACGGCCACAAAGCCATAAAACAGTGGATCATTACTGTTAAAAAGAAAGATCTGTGAGTTGCATACAACGTTATGAAATGCTTTTGTGGATAATTGATTTCACTTTGAAGAACAACATTTTGTTGCTTGAAAATGTGCTTTATCGACAACAACAATGTATCACGGTATGGGTACAAAATGTGCACCTTCCCTGGCTAACCGCCATATCGATTTCTTTGAGGAGCGATGTCTATATAAGCACAAACATCATTCAGAGATCTACAAAAATATCCTTTGGGGAGATTTCTTCATGAGATGCCCCTCGTCTGGGAACTATACAGAAAACCTCAGTAGTAATGATTGCACCGATTAAAAATGACAATCAAACTGAGAAAAATATCAGAGCAGCTTTCTAGACACCAAAATATATTTGTCATATGGTATCTTGGATATGTTTGCCTAATGTAAGGAAACTGCAGCAAAGGTTAATTCTACGTGATTCTAGCTTTTACCCTAAAACTGTGCTAGAAAGCATACCTGATGGAGAACTGTTAAAAAATATATGGAATTGTAGCAGAAAAAAGACTTTGAGGGACACCAGAATGAGGTTGTGTTAAGTTTCACGTAACAACAGTACAGCCAACATATATTAAAGCATGTTCTAAAAAATAGTTTAAAAAAGTTCTGCAAATGGTTTGTTAAATAAACAACCAATTAAGAAAGTGGCGGGCCATAAACATGAAACTGTACATTTGATCATATGATACAGCACTCAGAATATAGACACGAACAATTCTTCAGAAAAATTGGTACATTTTAGAAATAGATCCAAATTAACTACACTGTTTCCCTGGCTGCCTCCATTGGAGGGGGATTTACAGAAGCAACCAAACTGAGAAACAGAGATGCATAGAATGTATCTTCTATGGTCAACATCCATGGGTCTGAACATGGGGAGATTTCCTACTTTTCTTAGAAATTGTATCAGAGATTTGAATAAAACTTCCCTGAAGAAGCGAGCAACCTAATGTGCAAAACATGTTGGAAGGTTAGTAACTAAAACCATGCTCAGTATACACATCGATAGGTGAAACATCACCAATAAAGAGATTACAAATCAACTTGGGACTACCTCATTAAAATGTGTTGAATACAAATTATTGTATGTAATTTTGTCACATACTACTAGCAACGAACTACAGGAGCAGGATAGTTTGACAAACGATCCATGTGTACTTCTCCAACAACATTAACTTAATAGTAGGCATGGAATTTGCCACAAGTTTCCCTTGATTAAAAAAAGGCAGCAACAATTAAGAATATTATCAGCCCAAGTATAATGAGACCATAAAAAGAAATTAACAATACATGGCTAACCTGTTCATTGAAAGATTTTTCCAAATACAGCACCTATGCAGCGTGTCATTTGGAGAATACATTTTTCTTTCAATCGTTTCAACAAGTATAAGATTAACTCATTAATTAGCTGTCAAAACAGATTTCTTGTGGACATCCTCATCTTCATTTGTTGAAAGTTCGATGACAGAAGTCCAATTTGTCCTTTAAAAAAATAACATGTTCGACTGATCAAAAACAAAGATGTCCACTAACCCTTTGAAATACGTTGGAACAACATACATGAGAATACAGATATAAAGATTATACAATTTGTTGGAATAGACCCAATCCAGGCTGCCTCCAGTCGAGAGGATATGCAGACACATTAGAAAATGAAAGGCAAATTGAATTTATATTTTATGCTCAAAAGCCCTGGGTCTGAACATGGGGAGTTTTCCTACTCTACTTTGAGATTGTACCAGAGATTTGAATAAAACGACCCTGAAGAGGCGAGCAGCCTAATGTGCAAAACGTGTGTTGGCAGGTTAGCAACTAAAACAATATTTGGGTACACAAATCGATAGGTACATCACCAATAAAGGTATTATAAATGACATTGGGACTACTGACGCTAATTAAAATGTGTTGAACATGAGTGATGGTATGACATTTCTTCACATGCGAAATAAAGGAGCAGTTTAGTCTGACATACGATCTGCGTGTGCTTCTCCAACATTTATTTAATGGTAGGCATGGATTTTGAATATAGCCAAGTCGATATTATTGATTAGGATTAGCAATAAATCAATAGTATGAATTGTGGCATATAGAACTTTTAATATGTTAAGGAGTTGTCTAGCTGAGCATACCTTGCTTACGTGTGTATGCTAGAGGGTTCTTTTTCTATTTATTTAGGTTAGTGTTTTAGTGTCTACATGTTTTATATTGAATATGCCAGGGGTCAAGTCCTAAAAATTAAAGTATGAGGACTCATCAACAAATGCAATGGGACGTGACATCACCAGAAATGAGCATATCAAGGTGAAATATGCACATTTCATTAAATTGCCTTTGCATAACCAACCAAATTGCACAGGACGATTGCAAGAGGATATTTTCTTCTAATAGTGTTTTTGAAAACGTTAAAAGGTTTGCATGTTTTAAACTCCTAGAACCAATACAAATGTTTTCCTTGAAACCTGCAGTACAGAAATGGGACATTTCACCTTTAGTTGTTTGTCATTTTTCATCAGGTGATAAAATGCAGTGGTGAAGTGTCCAGCCTGCAAACCTGACGACTGCAGTTCGATCTACATAGTCGGCTTTAATTCATAAATTAAAAGAGGACATTCAATGTTTTTGACTTTAGCTGGGGGGGGACTCGGTCCCCCCTCTGAAAAATGTGGATGGACTCACGTGTACCCTCGACTTGAGCCCTGGAATATGCATAGAAATATCAAATGCATGGCCTGTTCTTACTTATTTGATAGAGGAGGATACAGCCTGAAGGCAGTTACTCATTTATTTCCTATACATCAACATATGAACAGTTTCTGACAATATTATCCCTTTTCTTTTTTAATAATCGAAATAAAATACATAACCTTGTCTCATTTTGATAATGAAGCCTGGTACTTTTGATGAGGATACTGAAAAAAATAGGCTACTCCGTTTTGTTGCTTATTGTTGAATGTTTGTCTAAAATGAAACAATTAAAAAAATTAGAAAAAACAAAAAACTGGCAGACAATCTAAGAGATTTGTGTTTAAATATACGTAGGCCAAACAAGAGTCTTGCCGTGGCATTCACAACTTGCTTTAATGGTAGCATCCGTCTAAAATATCCAGGTATACAGAGTTTGCAAAGTATAGACAACACGATACAAATGAGTCCACATGAAGTACTTTATGGGGAAAGGATAGTACGGGCAGCAACTATTTTAGTCTTGTCATATGGTAAAAACAATAACTCTACACTCATAGAGGCTGACAGATTTTGCAAAGACGTTGCCAGAGAAGGACAAGTGCCATAGCAATCTGACCAAAAGGTTGAGTCCCAAGGATTAGCAGAGGTCTTCGTGACTAGCACTGATATCTTCAAAGGATTACCCTTTAATACATTTTGCACCATTCAATCCTTATTTGAGGAAAGGAAGTAGGTTATTCTTGGTGATGTGACATCACAATGCCTGCATAAATACACAATAATCTGGGTATCATACTTAAAGAACTAAAAAACAATGAAACAGTTTTAGCTTAGCCTGGGGCTGTTTCTACTTAGCCAAATGAGCATGTATTGTTGAGTTTTCTGTGTACCCATCAGCTTTTGTACTCCAATAATGTCAGAATTCATCTTTTTCTTTGAACGAGTTGTTACATCATTGTTGCGTTTTAGAATGCTTGTAATAAACACCTGGACCTTATTATGTTAGATTATAGAAAAGAATACTGTGGCAGTAAACTGCCACACCAAGCTTACTGTTCTGATGGACAATACCATCTGTGGTATTGCAATAACATCATCCTACTGGGCATGACACATTTGAATTTCTGGGGCTGGCATGTGGTACCTAAAACACAGACATCACTTCCATCCTCACATGTGTGTACTATTCATACATGAAACATTTGTCATATATGGGATGCTGACATCAGCATCTTTACGAACAGTATTTAATACCACTTTAACTATTGAATAACTTTAGAGGCAGAAGACCCTATGCACTTTAGGGCTTATACACTATTAAGTGTTCATTGCTCTAAGTAATCGGTATAGAAGGCAAAGTACTAGAATCCATCATCTCTGGAAGAGCATAACCAAATCATATATATGCTCTCATATTTATATATATATATGGGATACATTACTCAACGTAAAGTATTTCTGATGCTTGTATCTGGTAAGATTCACATGCTGTGCATAGGCCGACATCTAGTGGAAGCTGCAGAGTATTACAGTTTGTTTTTCGAAACTCGAAAATGGGCGTCGACCTAGGGCGTGCCAGTAATACTTTCCCTAGTGTGACGTCCACTGTACTCATGATCCCTCACGCGTGCAGGACCCTCAGATTGTATTTTTCTGACATGAGGTAGCATGAGGAGTAGCATGAGTACAGAGTATCCAAGCAGATAAGAGATAAGACTAGAAGCATCCATGCGCCTTCTTTCAGAGGGGAGGAAGGGTGGGTGCAAGTGAATCTAAGCAGATACAAGCATCAGAAATAAGATTACGGTGAGTAATGTATCCCTTCTGAGGCTTGTGGAATCTGCTTGGATCGCATGCTGTGCATAGATTAGCGAGCATTGTTAGAAGAAGGAGGTGGGATGTGAGAAGAGTCATGAGCAAATAAATGTCTTAGAACCGCTTGTCCTACTTGAGTATCTGTCTTGGAATGAGTGTCAATGCAGTAGTGCGGAGTAAAGGTGTGAATAGAGCTCCATGTAGCTGCTTTGCAAATGGTGTCAAGGGGTACATTTGCAACGAAAGCCAGAGTGGCCCCAGTGCCTCTTGTAGAGTGGGCCCTTGGCGTAAAAGGCAGTGTTTTTTCTGAAAGGGAGTAACACAGCTGGATACATTTGACTATCCATTTAGAGATGGCACCTTTAGAGACGCGATCTCCTTCTCTGCCTGTAGCTATGGAGACAAACAGTTGATCTGTCTTGCTTAGCGGTCTGGTCTTGTCTACGTAGTAGAGGACCGGTCTTCGCACATCTAGTGTGTGTAGTTTCACCTCAGCAGAGCTTTTGGGTTCTTGGAAGAAGGCCGGCAGCTCAATGGACTGGTTAACATGGAATTTTGAAATGAACTTAGGTGAGAACCTATGGTGAGTTCGTAGAACCAGTTTATCCTTATGAACAGTAAAGAAAGGATCTTGCACTGACAGAGCCTGAATTTCACTGACCCTTCTTATGGATGTAATGGCTACTAAGAAGGCAGTCTTATAGGTCAGGTGTTTGAGACTAGCTTTATGCATGGGTCCAAAGGAGGGGCCCATGGGTTTAGCAAGCACCACATTAAGGTCCCACCCTGGTGGTGGGTTGGAAATTGGAGGGTGGAGTCTCTTCACCCCTTCCATAAAGGCTTTGACCACTGGCACCTTCCACCATGCCACCTTGCTATGGGAGGTGGTGTATGCTGACAGTGCCAAAAGGTGTACTTTGAGTGAATTAAATACCAATCCTGCATCCAGCAAGTGGAGCATGTAGGTAACAATATTGGAAGGAGTGCAATCAACTGGGTTGATTTGTTTATTCTGGCACCAAATAACAGATCTTTTCCACTTATCAAAGTAACAGTGTCTTGTGTTTGGTTTCCTTGATTCTTTTAGGATATCCATGCATCTTGTGGTAGATTGAGATGGCCGAATTCTATGACTTCAGGAGCCATGCTGCCAAGTTCATCGAGCTGGGTTGAGGGTGCACTGTTTGTCCTTCGGGATAGTAGGTTGTGCCAGCACGGGAGTCTGATGGGTTCGCACACGGCCAGTTTGCGCAGGTGCGGGAACCACGGTTGTCTCGCCCACATAGGGGCAACTAGGATGAGTGTCATCGATTCTCTGTGCATCTTGTTGACCACCTTCCTCATCAGAGGGGTTGGTGGAAAAGCGTAGGCAAACATCCCCGACCAGTTCATCCATAGAGCGTTCCCCATGGAGCCTGGCTGGGGGAACCTGGATGCGAATCCTGCGCATTGTCTGTTTTTGCTTGTAACGAATAGGTCTATAGTGGGGAAACCCCACTGTGAGAAGAGGTCTCCTACGACTTCTTCGTGTAGACACCATTCGTGTTCTTCTGGGAGGGGGTCTCTGCTCAAAGCGTCCGCTAGTGAATTGAGATCCCCTGGAACATGTTGAGATGACAGGTAAATGTTACGTCTGAGTGCCCATATCCAAATTTTCTGGGCAAGCCTGGACAGATTTGGCGAACAAGTGCCCCCCTGTTTGTTTATGTAAAACATTGCGGTCGTGCTGTCCATTAGGATCTGTACTGACAGGTTCGATAGGTGGGGTTGGAACGCTTGAAGCGCTCTGAAGACTGCTAGAAGCTCTAGCAGGTTGTTGTGATTCTTGGCCACTGTGTGAGACCAGAGGCCCTGAGCTGTGTGGTGAAGGAGGTGTGCTCCCCATCCTGACGGGGACGCTTCTGTAGTGACTACACCCTGTATTTCTGGATCGTAAAAAGGTTTCCCCTTGGAAAGCTTCTCTCTTGTCCACCAGCCAAGACTCTGTACTAGTGTTGGCGAAACGACCACTAGATCGTCCCACTGACCACTTGCCTGAGACCACTGTTTCGCCAGCCATTCCTGCATGGGACGCATGCGCAGGCGCGCATGGGGAACCAGGTAAATACATGATACCATCATACCTAGCAAACACATCGCTTTGCAAACCCTTATCTGACGACCGGACTGATATTGAGGAATTTGCAGTAGTAGGTTCCGAATTATTTCCTCTGATGGAAAGGTCAACCCCTCTTGAGTGTTTAGGACAGCTCCTAGGAACTGTTTGGAGGTGCTTGGCACCAGGCTTGATTTCTTCTTGTTGATTGAGAAGCCCAATTCGAAGAGGAGGTCGATCGTTCTTTGGATGTTGGATCTGCAAACTACTGGGGTCTCCCCCGTGATGAGCCAGTCGTCCAGGTAAGGGTACACTGGGATTGCCTCCCTGCGTAGGTGCGCCGCCACCACCGCCAGTACCTTGGTGAATACCCTTGGAGCCGAGGCTATACCGAAGGGCAGCACCTTGAACTGGCAGTGCTGACTGTTCACCTTGAAGCGCAAGAATCTTCTGTGCGCTGGGAACATGGAAATATGAAAATAGGCATCTTTCATGTCTAATGTTGCTATGTAATCTCCTTTTCTTAGTAGGGGAATTACTTCTTGGAGGGCAGTCATGCAATATTTTTGAGGCTTGACATAAGGCAGAGCGTAAGTCTAATACCGGGCGCATTGTTAGATCTTTTTTTGGCACAAGGAAGTAAGTTGAATAAATAGCCCTTGTTTACCTGGTAGCTCGGGACGAGTTCTATCGCGTCCTTTGCTAGAAGAGTGACGATCTCCTCGAGGAGGATTCTTTGGTGCTCCAAGGCATGTATTTTCTGTCTTGCAGGATGGTCGCGGGGGTGCTCCAACAGTTCGATGCAGTATCCCGCGTACACTGTGGACAGCACCCATCTGCCCGATGTGATCCCTTCCCATGCGTGGGTGAAGCTGGAAATGCGCCCCCCCTACTGGGGATGCATGGGAAGGGACCCTGAGCGGAGCGTCACTGTTTGTTGGGAGGCGTACCGCTTCTACCTGGGCTGCCTCTCCCGCTACCACGGCCCCTTTTCTGACCTCTGGTGAAATTCTGGGTAGCCTGTTGGTTGCCTCCCCATGATGTTCATTGCCCTTGAGAGTAATTTGACCCTCTCTGGGAATTTAGGCCGTGGGAGCGACAAAAATTATTATTCCCTCGTTGGTGAGTGGGTTTATTGGTTAGCTGTCCAAGGGACTTAAGGGTCTCATATTCGTCTTTGGCTGTTTTGAGTGCCTCTTACACCACTTTCATTTGGTTCCACCGGCATGTCGATTAGAGTGGCTTGTATCTCAGGTTTGTACCCCGACTGCCTTAGCCAAGCGTGTCTCCTGATGACTGTGCTCTCTGCGATGAGCCGGCCTGCATTGTCCGCCGCGTCAAAAGTTGCTTTGAGAATACATCCGGAGACCGATCTCCCTTCTGACGCAATCTGGGCCAACTGGCCCTTTAGAGGTTCAGGTGCGGAAGCAATGAGGGCAGCTACCTGCTCCCATTGGTGACAATTGTAACTTGCCAGCAGAGTGGTGGTATTAGCAATTCTTGCCTGGTAAGCGGAGGTGGAAGCCACTTTCCTTCCTAGCCCATATATCCTTTTGCTCTCCTTGTCTGGGGGAGCTTCCGAGGATGCTAGAGGTGTACCCACCCTTTTTCTGGTGGTTGTGACCACCAATGTGTCGGGTTTAAGCTGACCCCTTATATAAAGTGGGTCAGAAGGGGCGGCCCTGAATAATTTCTCTATTCTTGGGTTGACTGCCCGGGTAAGTTTAGGGGTGAGGAGGAAGGGGTCAATTCTGCATTGAATGGATTTCAGAATTGGTATGGCTTGGGCAACGGATTTCCTACCCCCCATAATTTCCTCTGCAAAGTCCCTCTCTTCTTGAGCCCCTTGAGTGTCTATCTGAAAGTGCGCTGCAGCTTTAGCTAAGACCTCATTCAATAATGGCTGATTATCCACAGGTGAGTCATTCACCGGTGGGTCCTTGGGAATAGGGGAGTCGAGACTATAGGCCTCTGCCTCGTCTTCCTCCTCCTCATCCTGGTCCTCATCGTCCCCATAATATTCGACCCCTGCCTGGTCGTCCAGTATCTGTATGTCTGGATCTTCATTATACTGAACATAAGGTTGAATAGTGAATGGGTCTGAAATCAGGCCCTGAGCTGGAGTCTCAGTGTGAGGTCTATCACTAGGAGGCTGAGGGTCTTTGGATCCAGAAGGAGTAGAGGTAGTAGGGGTATTCTGATAGCTCAAAAAGGGATCAGGATTCTTCTCGTAAAGGTTAGCCAAAAAAGACATTCTCCTCATCACTCTGTAGATGTCTTCAGAGCTCCATTCCTTGGAACTGGGAATGACCACCTCTTGTTGAGGTTCATCTTCCATTCCCATATCCTCTGGAGTGGGAGGGACAACCTTAGGCTTATTGACAGGGTCAGGGCACTTGGTTTTTTCAGAAGATCTATGTTTGTCCTTCTGAACCTGGTGTTCAGATGATTTTTTTCTGTTGTTTGTCCTCCTTACCATGTGTGGAGGCATGTTTCCCTGACTCCTTGGTCTTCCCTGAATCTTTCGACACCTGGCGTCGAGATTCGGAGGTGGGTTCCGTAGGGTGTAGAGATTTAGAGAGGGGACGTCGAGACTCGGAGGCAAACGTGGAACGAATTGCCGGAGTCGACTTTGAATGTGCTGCTTGGGGGTGGAGGTCAGATTCGTCTTCTGACAACCATACCTCCGTGACTTTAGGAAGCGTGGCACCCTTAGCAATCATAGACGGTTGCTGTGTGTCATGAGGCGAACGAGACCTGTTACGCCCAGAGGACACCGATTCTGTGGACCGCTCTCTTTGTGCCTTTTGTCGAGTCTCGGGAGGGGTTAGTGTGTTTAGATGTAGGTGTATGGGTAGCGCTCATGCCGCCGGGTGTGGTCCCCATAACTGCCCCGCCGGACATTCCTCCGAGGTCAGGGGCACGCGCTTGGGTGTCTAACAACACTCCAGTGCCCTCGCCGTCCGAAACGGCGACGTTGCTGCCATCACTGAAGGAACCCACAGCGTCCATGGCCTCGAGTTGCCTGGCGTAATGGGCCCAACATTTGGTGGAGCGGCCCTTAAGTGTTTTAGCTTTAAAGAGCTTACACGCTCTGCAATTGGCTTCCGGGTGGTCCCTAGGCAAACAGAGATTACAGGTGTTATGCTTGTCTATATAAGGGAACTTACAGTTGCACTTGGCGCAGAATTTAAATGGAGTACTCTCCATATGTTAATACATGGCAGGGGCGAGTGTATGTAGGAAATAAACGAGTGTGAGTATGTCCACCCCCCACTCTCCCAACTTGCAGGGCCGAGGCCAGAGGCCTTCCAAGGGCCGGTCCGAGCCCAGAGGCCTTCCGAGGCCCAAAGTCGGTCGTGCAGTCTCGACAGCTGTTCGTTCTTCAGTACCGCCATCGATCTTCGGAGTCTCGACGTGGGATAAGAGAAACGGGGAAACATTGAATAATTAATGACAAATGGGTGAAAGCCAGGGAACTCCGCAACTATGCTTCCTACAAGTATGGCGGAAAAAAACAATCTGAGGGTCCTACACGTGTGAGGGATCATGGGTACAGTGGATGTCACACTAGGGATAGTATTACTGGCACGCCCTAGGTCGACGCCCATTTTCGAGTTTCGAAAAACAAACTGTAATACTCTGCAGCTTCCACAAGATGTCGCCCTATGCACAGCATGTGATCTAAGCAGATTCCACAAGCCTCATGCCGATATATATATATATATCGGCATGTATTCGACTAATTCGGAAAAGGGGTATCAGAGATTATAACCAAACAGGTCATACCCAGCTTTTCTGAATATATACAAACAGTAATTCCTCCATATACAAACTTTGGCACATAACATACATCTCCTCACATATTGCATGACCACAATCAATCAGTGGATTTCAACACTTCCAAAATGGAGATTTCAATCGCCGGAGGCTCTGTGACCCTATGGAGTAGCCATTTGTAGGTCTTTAATATGGGATCATACCCCCATCACTAGGAATGGTCTAAAACCTGGGCATTACGATTGATACAATTTATCTATCCCTATTCCCTGGTGGAGATGACCACACCATGCATGCCCACTAGAGAACTCAGATCGACAACTAATGGCCTTCTCAACCGTGGACTGTTCAAGAAAACCCAGCCAGGAAAGTACAGGCTTTCTTCCATCAGCCCCCGTCTCTGCAGCTACCTTCAGTGGACCTTAAACCCTAGATGCCCAACATGGAATTACACAAATCTTTGAAGACTTCCCTTTTCCAACGGGCCATTACCCATATCGAAACCCGAGAGCCAGCACTACCCCTCTGAGCATATTGTCCTCCACCCCTTACCTGCCCAAGATGGTGAGTTTGCCCAGTGTCCTGGGCTCAGTCCCATCAGATCACCCATATAAGGTCCCCCTGAATATTGAATACACCCCTTGCCCATCCAGCGGATCTGGGCTTAGCTCAAACCAACCACCCCAGCTCATCAACATCTTGACCGTGAGACTTAAAGAGACACACTGTCTGACTGTATTAATATCTAGCCCTAATGCAAGCAGTATGTAATAATATGCTACCCCATCCAGGTTATGTGCCTTTGATCAGCACAAGTGGGCCCCATCTACCCCCCTTCCCTGACCATAACCCTTCCCGTATCCCACTTTCTCCGGTTGGGCTCTCTGAAGCATTCTCGCTAGTTGTATCTTACCTAACCATAATACATAAATAAATAAATGTATAGCAGCACAACTAGAAGAATTTAAATACCTTCTTTTTCATCTAAAAAGCCCTGATAACCTTTCCACATTGGGTCCAGTCTATAATCTCACTAGTAATATACCAATTAGATTATTCTAAACTCAATTTTCTAGGTTTACTCCAGTACCTATTTCTCCCTTTGTGCTGGGCCATACGGGCTGCCAGAAGTGGCTGCTTGTTGCAGTGCGGCTTGATGGTGTTAACATCTCCTTCCTGCTTTCATACTATTCCGCAGGGTGCCTTCCTCTAAACCGGCCTGCGTGTTGCTTCGCCTTTCTGCTCCAGAACGCCGGGGGCTGGAGGTCAGGGAGGCTGTGCTGTGCCTGTGGAATGATTCGTGTGAACGGCAGCTGCAACTCTGCCTTGCTATAATTGCCCGATGTTATGGAGAATTCTCTCTTTAGGCTGAATTTCCTAACCTAGTGAGTCCCCCAGCAGCTTTGCTGGATTTCTGGAGTTTTTTTTGTTTTCTCCTGCCAAGAGTGAGACTCTTTTTCTCCCACTCTTGGACATGATTTATGGTGTTCCTTTGACTGTTAATGTGTTTTATGGGCTATGGGGTCCTTTACTCCATAGGGTCTCATGTGTTGTTACTATGTGTGTTACACAGCACCCTCCGTGCAGTGACACAGGGGTGTCATAGTGACACCCCACCATAGACTCCATACCCTGGGACTGACTACTGTCTCCCAGGGCATGTAAAGTCACCATTGGCTTTACTAGTCCCAAATTATTAACAGAAACCGGTACAAACCATCATATTGTGGACGTACTGGTCGGGGCAATTCGATTGCCCCGGGGTCTGTTAGTCGAGGGGGCACGTCTCCGTCCCTCCTGATCGAGTTTTGGCTGGTGGCAGTGGATACTACTTTTTATATTCGACCGCGAATATATCCCTATGGGATTTTCCCATTGTTCGAGGCGACCAACTTTAATTATTTAATTCTCATAGCCTCGAACATACCGCCGGTTTATTTAATTAATATTAATACGCCGGTTGGTATTTTTTGCCAGGACTCGATTCTAAAATGGCGTTTGTGTTCTCTTCTGTGACTCCAACCCAAGTCGAGCCCTTTGTTCCACTTTTTGGCGGGCTTCTCCACAGAAACCTCCAAAAGTGGTGCCACTCTGTCTGGGTAGCACAGGGGGCGTGCGAGGGGGTTTAGGCACCCTGGACTGAGTTACCTTGGTAACTCAAGTCGCACTCTTGTGTGATTGGCCCAAGTGGTTAGCCGGCCGGCTCACCACTTAGCATGTTTGATTGACAGCTAGGCTGAGTGAATGGGGGTGTGCTGCATAAAAGCAGGGCTTTGGGGACTGGAACTTCAGAAGTCGCCATAGGACCTGAGAATCCGACGAGGGAGAAGCTGAGCCGACCTACCACGACGACACCACCGGTGGAGCCCTGCACAACCGACTCACCACTTCCCGACGACAGAGAAGATCTCCCAACTGGAGAGGCTTCTTCCCCTGACTGGTGGGCACAACCAGTTTACCTTCTTCTCTTCGCATCCCAGGCCGTCTTGTGGTCGAATTGCCCGTGCCAAGCACCCCGGCAACCGGATAGCCACTTAACACTGGACCGCTCCTTTTACCTGAGGACTCCGCTGCTGGTTTCTTCCCTGGCAGTGCAACAGACTCCTGTCTTCCTCCCCGACGAGATCCTCTCTTCCCCCGGACGAAGCACTGACGTGCATCCGCTGCCAGGAACAACTGCCCCTGCTGGAGTATTCTCACCACTTTAAGGTACTGTGTCCGCCAGGCCTCCCTTTCTAAAGATTGCTACAAGGTAATAATAATCCCTTAACCTTCTGGACTGGGTTGGCCGCCTTGACCTTCTAACGGGTCCCTTTCTTTTGGTCCAACTCTTTTTTGAATCTTTGCAAGACTCTTGTGCACTTCAACCGTGTGACCTTGGACACATTTCGTTCTGATCCTCTTAAAGTGGATCCGGCCTTCTGAACTCTAACTTCACGGTTTTACTTGCCTCCCTCTCTTGTTTTGTTCTTATGAAAAGGGTTGGGATCTGTTTCATATTATACTCTGCTTTTCTCTCCCTTTTAAAACAAATTATTAGAGTGCCATCTGCGTTAAGCGCTCACCGCTGTCTGAAAATAAGTGGGGCTTTACTTAAGACTTGTCTAAAATTCTTCTAAGGGAGTGTATATCTTTTAGTGACTGTGTTTTTGAATTGCTTACTATTAGTGCCTGTGTGTTTTTCTAGATGTGGTTTTAAATAAATAATTATATCTCTTTTACACCAAGCTCTGGTCAGTGTTTACTTGTTCTACTGTGCTCTTCTGACCTATTGTGAATACTCTGTATACTGCCTAACTCTTCTTGAGGGAAGTCTGACTGCTCAGCCACAGCTAACAAGTGAATCTGTGTGGTACAGACTGCTACCAAGTGGGTTTACTGCCAAACACATGTAGTCTTAAATCTTTTGCAGTGGTCCCAGAGGGAACTGCACGGGTTTCTGCCTAACACCGACTGCCCCCCCTTTTCTGTTTATAGGGGTGCACAGACTTCATCGCGCTGGCACTTACTTGGCCCAGGCACAGAGGACACAGAGCAGCAGGTACCCTCCTGCTGGGCTTGCTGCGCTCTGGCCCTGCGTGGAGTGCTTTCTTTTAACTCTGTCTCTTTGCGGTGTGTTTTGCCACAACAGTTTTGCTTTTCCCCCGAATTAAAAACCCGCTTTTGTAATGTCGTTCTTTTTGCTTAACCCTGTGCCCGATTCCCTGGCTATTTCGCCCTCTAACACAGGGGCGGCTGGCAGAGGTTTTGGCTTTAAGCGCCCGTAGGAGGCAGCGCATTGGTGACAAATGCAATGAAGTACCCTCTGACTCCAGGAGTCCTCTTGCTAAGTTCCTTGTAACTCTCTTTAAAGGATCAGAGCCGAGCCAACATTTAACAACCTCTGTAATCAAAAAAACTTTTATTTCCTTTGTGACTGAAAACACTGTGGAACTGCCGACTCCCACTGTTCTGATTAGTTCTCTCCAGGTGGAGGGGGCAGCTAAATCCAACCATGTTTCCCCCTTCAATCCCGATAGTAGCAGAGATTTATCAACCTCTATCTCCTTGGCAACTCGCCCTCAGTTGAGTGGCGCTGCAATACCTAACCTTAATCTCCCGTCAGACTCTTTGGTAGGTACTGAGAGTATTATGACCGCAGAGCCCTGGTGAGATTGGAAGGTCACTCTCATTAATGAGCTGAATAACTGTGCTACCCCCCTGGATTTTGATGCTTGGTTAGTATCTTTAGACATCTCTGCTGAGAAATAACACTACCTTACCTTTGAAGAAACTCTTCAACCAGTTCAAGTTTCATCTGCAAGTTTTCAGCCCACCAACAAAGTGAACTTCTCAAACAGATTTGCCTTTTAAAGAATTCCAAGGCATAAAATAAGCAGTGTTGCATAGCAATTTGCTATGCAGTTATGTAGGTTTGCTAATCAAATGGACACTTGTGTAGCATAGTTAGATATTTAAGTTGACCTCTGCAATGAACGCACAGCTCGCCCAGCATTCCTCCCTTGCCCATGCTCTTTTTACCCGCTTTTGTCAGTTCACTTCAAGTGCTAATGGAGAGAAAGTGCAGCAGTAATCATCTCCTCCACTCTTAAGTGCCAAAGGCATGTGTGGAAGTGCTAGGCAAGGATTTATTTTTATTTTTCAAATAATTGCAAACCAGAAGTAATCGTGATGATATTTGTATTAAGCTTTCTATATCCTGTCTGGCAAAGACCAGTATGTGTCAACTTTATATTTATATAAAAATAGTCATGCAATTCCATTCCTAAAATGTAAGTTGTTACATAATGCATAATTATAGTATTGCTACTGTAACATACTGCATCCTCTCCATTCGTTACAGTAAAGTTTAGGTTAGTGTATCTAAATGTCATAGTGTCCACTGTATTTCATTTTGTTGGGAAAGATGCATCATATTGACAAGTGAACACTTTTGAAAATGTACATGATCAAGTACTTTTGATGGCAAACCTAGTACTGTAACCTGCAGGTTGCATACATCTTTTAACTGGTGCTCAACCTATGAGCAAACCCATAAGCCTTGAAATTCTGTATTATCACTCTGTTGCTTTACACCAGGTACCCTGGAAGTGAGATGACCACAAACTACAATATTCCACCTAGTTTGCCCAGATCTATGGCTGCTAGACAATCCACTCTGCTTAGTCTCTTTCTTACCTCTTACATAATGAATACACAAAGCGAACTAGATGCTTACGCAAAGTAGTGATCAATAGTTCCATCCAGTCTGTACATCTACAGATCTACTGCAATACCAAACACTGTAGTTGGCCTCCAGAGTACGCTTTGTTAAATGATTGAATTATATATTACCACCTGCAGACAGCTGGCCAAACTGTTTTCGCAGCCTTTTTTTATCATATCTATTTATTTGTGTCCATTCATGCAGCTAACCTTTTACATTTTACAGACACTCATCTAAGGCTCGCAAAGTCTTTTCGCCCCCTCGCAAAGCCAAGTAGATTTTATGAAGGTTGAGTAGCATTTGCAAGAAATGTTTGAAACTTTTATTTAACATTTACTTTGCAGAAAAAATGTCAAATAAAAGTTTCACTGTGCATGGCTGGCCTCTGGGTAGTAGCAGTGTGCCACACATGAAGTGGGTTTGTAAGGACGTGCACCATTTTAAAGAAATCAGATTTTAAATGTTTAGGTTGAATAAGTAAACTAAGTTACCTGACCTGTAGGTCTATGAAGTTTAAAGAATTTGCAAGGCCTGACTCCTCTCGCTAATGTCTTATTTCAGTGTTATGCAAAACTTCTGTATTGTTGCTCATTTTATATCTTGGGTACAAATAACTTCTGGTGACATTAACAATATTAGTACAAAATTGCTCGTCAAATGAGGTTGTTTTCTAATCAAAAATAATTTAATTAGCAAACTCTGCTAATCAATGTTTGAAAACTAATTTATGCCTTGAATTCGATAATTATGTGCAAACCTAAGGGGTTCCTGGTGTTGGTCCTAGCCCCGAGACCACGGTAGCTGTGAAAGATGCATTACCACCTCAGTCTCTCTCAGGCAACAAACAACCAAAGATGTTTCACCCTGTCCTCCCTGAGTCCTTGGTGGTGTCGGGGAAAGGACGTTTGGATGGTTTTGGTGAATTCTTGAATCCTACACAGGCCAACCTAAGAAGCTTTCGCTTAAGAAAAGCTAATATGCCAATACCTAAAGATGACTCCATCTGGTTCTGGACCACAGAAACTGCATCATCATGAATGTCACTAAACCATCTCAGAGAGAACCTAGAGACGCTCTTCGAAATAAAGTTCTTGCCTGGATTCGTGCAAGATCCGGGCCCAGGGTTGTTCGCTGTTCTGACCTGAAGTTTTTGCACAGGATAGAAATTGATGATTAGTGTGCCCAGGGGAACAGATTGTATACTCGTGGGGTGTGGTGTCAGTACCTTTCCCCTCTATCTGAGACAGTGTAAATATTTACCCAGGGGTTCTTCAAATCTTGGGCTCGTAGTCTGAGCTGGACATGCCACTCGAAACTTCGAACTTGGTTTTCCTGGTTTTTATATCATGTTCATTCTGCCTTGGTTTTTCATGTTTTTTATGTTTGTTTGCCGTGTTTGT